>NC_066882.1:32479537-33079537 GCF_022985175.1 Labeo rohita | reverse complement strand
TACTTTAATACAATACAGATTCACTGAAAGCGAATCACTCTGTTATTGTTGCAGACGTCTGTGTGTGATTATTCAGATAAATCTAGTTGCGTGTGTATTGAGTTGAGATGATGTGTGGTCTGAGAATACAGTTATCCTGACAAACTCTCATGCTGACATGGAGACGCAGGCCTTCTCTTACGTCTCTGCGTTCATCGCCTGGCTTGTGTTTCTGTGACACACTCACGTCTCATCAAACAGAAGCATCGATAATAGGATATGATATTATCGGAGAAATCCCTTATGTTACACAAGAATGATTTGTGTGGATGTCGTGTGCGTCACGTCTGGTTACGGCACCTCTGTTAGTCCGCATATAAAGCACGTACTGCACCCGTGGCTCTGGAACGGCTTGGGAACAACCTTCCTCTCTGCTCTCGTACTGATTTCAACATCATTAGATGCTTTATTTTTAAATTCTTGTGTTATTTCCCCTTCTTTCCTGAGCCGTCTCAGCGCTGGTTTTGTAATAAGGTTCATTCGTCTGTTAGTGCGGCGTCAGCGGCCTCATGTTATGGGAGGATGAGGCAGAATGAATGGATGAGTGATCTGTCCTCTAGCAGGAAATACTGCCTCTCTTTCCTTCCTGCAAACTCAAGAACCAGCCGGAGTGACACCGTCATGTGTATATACAGACGAGCGCTTCAGCAGAGAAAACTCTCGCTTTCTGTATTCCACATGTGCTATGTGAGACTCAGAGCACTGCTGATGAAACACAAACACATGCTGTGTGATCAGGAATTATTGTTGGATCTTGTGAAAACACCAGCTGTATTGTCAGTGTAGCAGTGGACGTCAGGTGTCCTGATCTGTTTTCTGGTTCAGTTGGTCCTGCTCTCCTGTTCTTTGATTGTTTTATTTCTATGGTCTGTAACTGATTGAGTGCTCAGTTCAGGTGCTGCCTGTTTCGTTCCTCTTGTTTGGTTGTTTTATTTAAGCCTAGGGCTGCCACTAACAACTATTTTTATATCGATAAATCTATCGACTACTTTATCGATTAATCGATTAATCTAAATGATTCATTTTCCACAAAAAATTCAACAATTTTACTTAAGAACATTTTGTTTTGTGATAAAATCAAATATTTGGAGATGCTTTTCATTATTACAATTTAAAATGGAATCCAGAAAGGTGATGAAAAACACAGAATTTAGTAACCAAACCGTAAAACTCAATTAATTAGACAGCCGTTTTAATTAATAACATTTAATTGAACCATTAAAACAGAGTATAGAACAATAAAATGAAAAAAAAAAAAAAAAGAAAATAAAATGGATTTCGTAAGGCCCTATAATTAGAATTATTTTTTTGTGAAAGATAATGTAAATAGACAAGTGAACAACAGCCTTTAAAATGACTTAAAATACGTATATAATATCAATGAGGCAATAATAATTAGTTAAAAAAAAGTATGGAAAGCAAGAAATCATGTGGTTTTATTGAACAGAACTTTTGAAATACATTATGTATTATAAACAATAGAGCTAACATACATGACGCATTACAACAAAGGCCTGCAGAGGGCGCCAACGGCCTGATGAGTGTTTTTACACATTACTGTGTGATCTAATGCTTGTTTAATATTGACCAAACATCATTTAATTCAAATGTCCACTTAATCTTTAATATTTGGCTATTTCTGTTGGAAAAAACAAAACAAAACAAAAAACAAAACAAAACAAAAAAAAAACAAAAACAAAAAAAACAGCATATGTTGGTTTGGTAGGTTTTGATGCTGGGATGCTGGTTATAGCTGATCCTTTGCTGGTCATGCGGTCCAGAACCAGCTTAAACCAGCTAAAACCAGCGTTCCAGCATCAAAACCTAGCGAACCAGCATATGCTGTTTTTTCAGCAGGGATAGCCACTGTAGTTTAATTAATATGTGGACTCAGAGTGAGGGTTTGAGCTTTTAGTTGGAAATCACGGTGAACAGTTAGCATATTGAGAACGATATTAATGCATTCTGCAACAACATGCATAGATGGAGTTTGAGACGCTCCACGCATGATAAAGCAGCTTTCACACGGGACGGGGAAAAAGCTGCGCTATGAAACCCATTGATTTTAATGGCCTGCGCTGCACCAGGATGGTTTGTTGACGCTCAAAGTTCAAAAGAGTTGAACCCGGTGGCCAGCGCAGCCTGCGTGAAAGGCCCGTCACAGTTTGTGCAGCAGCATTTACTGTGAATGGAGCGGAGCCGCTGTGAGACGCATGTACGTCACATACACGCATGTACATAATTAAAGCACATATTAAAGCTGCATCACATGTATTTGTTTGACAGAATCGTAGTGTTTGTGAATTCACAAGTATGCTTAATTAATGATTTTTAAATGGGTTTAATATATCATGCAGCCTTGGAAAACAGTCTAATAATGCGTTTCATGGATCCTCGGCCACTTCCGGTATTTTTCTGGTTGTTGAACGTGGGTAGAGTGAAATCTCGAATTTTTTAAAATCGAATAGAATTGATGAATCGTGACAGCCCTATTGAAGCCCTCAGATTTAACCTAGTGTTTGTGTGGTGTTGAAGCTCTTAGTCTGACAGTAGTGTAGTAGTACTTCTGTCTGTGCTGGTGGATTTAAATAAAGTGCCTTTGGTTTTTGCATCTTCTCTACACTAAATCTGTGACAATCTGTGTGTGTGAATGTGGAGGCTGAACACGGTGCAGGAAGTGTGTCATATTTAAAGCTCTGTGTGTGTTTGAGGATGACTAATGAAACACAAGTTATGTCTCATATGTCAGCGCACTGAGGCATGCTGGTCCTCTCTGGCCTCATGTGTCATTTTCATAGAATTTATTTATTTAAACAATACCAGTTTTAACAATAATAGTGCCCTATGAAATGATTTATTTTTTAGAAATCCTGTGTTGTTGGCTTTATTTTTTCTTTATTCTGTGTTTTATGATTTATTGCAGTTTTATTATCAAAAATGTTGGTCAATCAAACAAATGCATAATAATAAAACTAATATTTTAAAATGCGGTCAAATGAAATTTGAACTATTTCCTTCGTTCTTTTGTGCTGCGTGACAGAGGTTTACTGTTAAAATTAAAACATGGATAAAAAAAGGTTTATTGTCTGATATTCCTTAAAAGATAATGTTTTAATAAACTGTATTAATATCATCATTAAAGGATTAGTTTACAAAAATGTACAGATAATGTAGTCACCCCATTGTCATCCCAGATAGAAAAGAAAGACATGAACATCTTGGATGACAAGGGAGTGACTACATTATCTGTACATTTTTGTTCTGGAACTGAACAACTTTAAAATTCACTGCGATTGTCAGTGTGTGCTGATTCATTCTGATAGTTCAGACAGTAAAGTCATCAGTGTGTCCTTGTGTTTGACAGGGTCGACATGTGAAAACAGGGCAGCTGGCGGCCATCAAGGTCATGGACGTGACTGAGGTACGATCTTCTCCATCTCCACATCAGACAGAGAAACACGTCCACACCGCTTACTTATCCGGAATAACTCAACAATACGAAGCCTTTTGTTGTTGTTGTTTAAACAGAATGAGTTGGTATTAGGAATTTCACTGATATAGCTTTTGAGAGAAGCTTCATAATTGTTCTTCATTTTTCTTTATTTCTTATAATGCAGAGAGTTTGTTCATTTTATAGGATGAATATATTAGTCAGGAATCTAGATGAGGTCAAATAAAGCATGTGTGTATGAGGTCATGTTGATTTGGGATTGTGTGAAAGTGCAATAAGTCTGATCAGTTTCTCTAATGACAACAACTGTGATTGATAGTCACAATTATATTTTCAAACAAAACAATCACATTCATTAGTTTAACCGTTATTATGCAGCCCTTACTGAAAAACACTTGGCAGTGAGACAGCGGCTGATCTTAGACTGAAAGAGCAAAGGTTTGATGTGCGAGACATCGATTGACTTTCAGAATAGTTAAGGAATGAGACGTGTTAGTCAGCTAGTAAAAATAACTCTGGAGAGCAGCATTTTAATATATATATATATATATATTAGGGGTGTAACCGTGCACTGATGTCACAGTTCAGTACGTACCTCGGTTCGAGGGTCACGGTTCGATACGATTTCGGTACAACAGAAAAAAAATCTACTGCGCTAGTAGCTTTTTTTTAAACAGACAGTAGTACAAATTACAATTTTTCCACCTACATGTAAAAATACTAAATATTATATCAAATTATGATGTCATATATAGGCTATAAAATCTGCAGAACATACATAACAAGGAATAAATACTTGACATATATTTAATTTAGTTAACTTAGACAAGGGGCAAAAACAGTGCGACACGTAACGTAGCCTATATTTGCTGAGTTTCAGTTCAGTTTTGTGACAGAAAAGGAAACTCAAATGGCAGAAAGTGACATTCTATTTGTTTTTTAAGTTGATTTTGCTGGTGTGAGGAAAGTTAAAGTAATCGCGTTGGCGCACACAAACACAAAACATATTCCAGGCTTCCGGCATTGATAACTTGACAGCGCAGTTGGTGCTTTATCAAAATAAAACACAGTGAACCAAACATCAGCGCGCCCGCCTCACTGTCTATAATTTACATAATAAATAATAGTTTAGCATTTGGATACATCGTAAATATGGAAATATTATGGAATATTTGGATTTGTGCTGAATGAGAGAGGTCGGATACACGAACACAAAGCTCCATTTCACAGACAGCTGAGTGCACAAACCTTTAAATTAACGTTAAACTCCTTTGTCAGTGAGAGACGTGTTCACAATCAGCACATGATCACTGTCTAGTGGTTTTTGTTTTCAAGTGCGCAACTCCTGACATTCGCTGTTCTTCTGCCGGCGGTTATCAAACAGAGTTGCTTTACTTCGGGCGCCCCCTTCTGGATTGAGAGTGAATTGCCTGTATTCATTGTAAGGCCTCATGCAACGAACCCGTACCGTGACGGTATATATAATTATAATATTATAAACTTTTTTTATTTGAGTGTTGATCATTAAATAAATGTGATTAATTAGTTGACTCTATTCTGTTTTGGTTTTCGGTAGAATAATAATCACTTCAGTGCAACCCTATGTTTGAGTGAGTTCTGAAGCGTTTCGAGAGGCTCTGCTCTTCCCATCACACAAATGCTGTTTCCTTCCCGTCCTGTTTTATCTGTCATGAGAGATAACAGAGCCGTTTCCTTTCCCTGACCATCACTTCCATACGCAGCTCTCCTGTCTGTCCTCTGTCTCTTGGGATCAGAATGAGCCGTTATAAAGCGTTCATATGTTCTCACTCACTGAGGACGTGTGCTGTATTCTCCTGATTCAACAGACAGTAGCCGGGTTTCCATCCAAAGCTGCGAATTTAACTTATGCGCAAAAATTGTAATATCGCATAAAACATTTGCGAAAAAGCACAGTTTCCATCCAACATGTCAAAGAGAACAAAATTGTCACTTCCTGATAAACTGACGCTATATATTACTAAGAAAAGTAGGAGAAGCCACTGAATATAGTAATTTTCATATATAATAAATGACTTGCGCCTCAGAGCGAGCAGACAAATATGTGCAATTTTTATTCAAAATGTGGCGTTTCCACCACCCGATACTTCAGAATGCGCATAAAAGCAGGGTGATGGAAACATAGCTATTGTTCGTCTCATGCTGAAAACTCACGCGTGTGTTTTGTCTTGTGCAGGAGGAAGAAGATGAAATCAAGCTGGAGATTAACATGTTGAAGACTCACTCCCATCACAGGAACATAGCCACGTATTACGGAGCTTTTGTTAAGAAAAGTCCTGCGGGTCAGGATGACCAGCTCTGGGTGAGTAACACTAATAAACCTCAACCACAGGCCTTCCTCATTTACTCAAGTGTCATTGTGCCGGTATACAGACACTGAATGTGTGTTTTTGGGGTGATCTGTCTCGTTTGGACTTCTCTTCCACACTAAACAATAAATGATCTTATTGCAGTCTTGTTGGAGATTGTGTTGAGTGTCAGCTGTCACTTCAGGCCACAGCGCTGTGAGATTCAATGAGAAACGTTCAAGAATTCTGTTACAAAACCCAAATGCCTCTGTGATTTAAACGAGTTTAACACCAGATGAACCGGCGCTGACGTTATCAATGACACTGATGCTGAAACATTGTGCCACAAAGCACCCACATTTACCGCGGATTTACGTATCGATTTCTATTATATATTAAACATGTAAATGTATTAAATATATTACATTTAGAGATAATGGAATGTTATTACAGTAATTTTTGTCATTTCAGTTTTATTACTTATATTTAAAGTGTTTAAACCGATCTTGACCAGCACCTTAACATACACGGTAGTTTTGTAAAAACCATATACTCTAGTTGCTTTTTTACCATGGTATTGAGGAGCATGCATCTACAGTTGTACAACACTTTGGAATAACAATATGGTGATTTTTATTAAAGGAGTCCTATTATGCTCTTTTACAAAGTCTTGATTTTGTTTTGGGGGTGTACTAGAACATGCTCTCATGCTTGGTGGATCGAAAAATGCATTATTTTTCACATAATTTACATTATTACAATACCTTTCTCCCCAGCCTGGCACAAATGGCTCGATTAGTTCTGGGTTTAATGAAGGCCCGCCTTCTGAAAAACAAAATGTGTTGCGATTGGCGAACAGCTTAGACGGTGTTTCAGTACTGACACGCCCCTTGTCAAAGCAGTTAGTGCAAACTAGATTAAAGTGATTCTTACGTTTTAAATATGGATATTTTTCTTACAAAAACACATCGATTTGCTACAGGAGGCCTTTATTAACCCCTTGGAGCCGTGTGAGGCACTTTTTATTATGGATGGATGCACTTTATTAGACTTTATTAGTCTCTGATTGCATTCGTCTGAAAGAAGGAGGTCATATACTCCTAGGATACGCGGAGGGTGAGTAAATAATACGCTACAGTAGTGTTGGGTCCTATCATCGGCCTGCCACATCACCAATACATGATGTTACCATGAAAACCAGCTCCAGCATAAGACTAAAAGCAGCCTAACATTATCAAAGAACATCATCACAATCAGCCTAGCCTTGTCTAGTGCAAGTTTATGGATTTTAAAGAACACTTGTGTTATAAGTGAAGCTAATGTAACAATAACTGCTCTGAAGTGGTCACGCTAGTCAATGCTTGTGTTTATACCCGCCGTGCTGCGGCTCGTTGAAGCGGCTCTCCGTGCTGCATCGCTAACGTTCGGCTAATCCCCACCTCATCTGTACACACCCCCCAACCATCCAAATTTCCGTAGGCGGGATTTATTTAATGATATTCTAGTGGACCGTGTTGTGACATCAAAGCACCCAGAAAACAAACGTTGTAGTCCAAAGGAGCCGTTCGTTGTAGTTCTTGAAAAGAGATTATTTTAAAACAAAATGGAGCTTTGTAACTTTGTACAAATTTTGATGCCCAAAGATACACACCACACACTGACTAAAGTTCAAAAAGTGAAAAAGCATAATAGCACCCCTTTAAGAGAAAGTACGTTTTAATTCAGTCGCACTGTTGAAATATTTAAATAGAGAAATAATCTGAGCAGATGCTACTGCTTTTAAAGAAAGTACATCTTCATCTCAAAGTCAGTGCTGTACTGTCAGATGTGCATGTCCATGAGATGACTGAACGTTATTATACATTATTCCTGCTTACAGCATGTGGAAGAAGAGAATAAAAGAGACAAATGAGCAATGAAAGCAACACTGGCCATTATAAGCCGCATCACGAGTCTGTGTGGTGTTGTTCTGTCACTGGTCTGTGTTTCTCTCTCAGTTCCTCTGTGTTAGCGCTGAAAGAGTCTCTCAGTAAGTTCTGACAAATAAAAATGCCCTGAGTCTCTCCCTCAGCAGTTCGCATCTTCACAGTCTAAAGACTGACCATCCTGAGATAAATAAGAGTGCGGGTGAGCGATCAGACGTCTGAGGCGTGTGACGTGAGGTGTGAAGTGTGTGTGTGTTGTTCTTCAGCTGGTGATGGAGTACTGCGGCGCCGGCTCGGTCACAGACCTGCTGAAGAAGACCAAAGGGAACTGCCTGAAGGAGGACTGGATCGCTTACATCTGCAGGGAGGTGCTGAGAGTGAGTAATCACAGCTGATCAATACTAAAACAAGCCAAAAAAACCTCGTTTAGAGGAGGAGAAACACCTCGACAGGAGCCAGACCCGTCTGCCATCACAGTGTAGTTACAGTAAATCTGTTACCTGGCGTGTGTGAAACGAGTCATGTGTTCAGGGAATAAATCGCTTGATCGCATTGTTCCAATGTGTTTGTTCCAGTAAGACACATTTGAAACTGTTTTGCGGGCCTTTGTTGATTTATAGTCTTTTGAAATCCATCCTAACTGACACCGTTAAGTGTAAACAGACTGTTTTCACGGTCAGAGCGAGTTACGTGACACAAAAGGCTGTGTTTTATGATGAAAAGCAGTTATGTTCTAATGTGTGTGTGTGGTACACAGAGAGATAAAAGACAGTTGCATTTCATGACTGGATGAAGTCTGCACTTGGTTTAGTACGCTGAAGTTTATGTGGATAACAGAAAACAGCAAAGATCAATGAAACCTCCCAGCGTGTCACCAAATGCATTTCATCCACAGAAATCATTGAAGGAGACATGCACTTCATTCATGAAAGGAGTTGCTTGGGTTATGAAATGCATTCTGTCCATAAAGTGTTTTTGTGCATCGTCCTTTTCATTCTTCAGCATATCATCAGATCCATGCTGAAAACTGGAATTTGATCTGGTCTAACAGAAGTAGAAAGCTTGTTCTTTCACTAATTTTATGACCCTAATGATAATAAACGACTGTATTCACAGTCAAACATGCGGTCCCCACAATGTTAAAAAATGATTAAAAATAGTAAATGATGTTTATCTGAAAGTGTAACGATGCAAACATGTTTTCTGTGAGGGCTAGGTTTAGGGTTAGTGTTGGGTGAGGGGACAGACAATATCGTTTGGTCGGTATAAAAACTATAGAAGTCTATGGAAAGTCCCCACAATTCACAAAAACAAACGTGTGTTGTGTGTGTAAACTCTGATTCGCTGCTGTTTGTTTTCTCAGGGTCTGTTACACCTTCACTCTCATCACGTGATTCATCGAGACATTAAAGGACAAAACGTGCTGCTGACAGAGAACGCTGAGATCAAACTGGGTAAGACTCGATCATTAGCAGCATATGAGAAATGCTAGAGGTGATCATGCTAAAATCACTGATGTGATCGCTAAATCAAACAATGCAAGGTCACACTCAAAACATGAAATGGTTTTGGTTTTGATTCCTTTTTTATAATTGCTTCTTATTTTATTTTAGTGTGGTACTTGTCACATTTCAGTAAGCCAGCTTTTGATGTCTTATACAAAAAAGGACCCACTTTGTATTAATGAGTTTTGAACTACTTTACACTTTAAGCACGTGATACATTATATTTATTGTGTGCATAGCAGTGTTATTTTAGTATCATTGATATTTTATCTTTGATATATTTTGAATTAGATTTTTGTTTTAAATTCTGTTTCTATATAAATGATAAAGTTTTAGTAATTTTGTTCTGTTTTTGTCATTTCTCAGTTTTTTTGTTTGGTTTTAATATGTAAACTACACAAAACTACATAGAACAGTATGCATGTACACAAGATGTACCCGTATCATACGGCAGTATACATCAGACAGGAGCCACCGCTGATCTGTTTTTAACTCCTGTGTTTTTCCAGTGGATTTTGGCGTCAGTGCTCAGTTAGACCGGACGATTGGCAGGAGAAACACCTTCATCGGGACGCCGTATTGGATGGCGCCGGAAGTGATCGCGTGTGACGACAACCCTGACTCCACGTATGACTACAGGGTGAGTAGCACTAGTGCACGTGAGTGTTTGAACACGTTCCTATCAGTGACCGTGATTTTACCGCGTGTTTCAGAGCGACGTGTGGTCTCTGGGAATCACGGCGTTAGAGATGGCAGAGGGAGCGCCACGTGAGTTCACATACGCAGAAAAACTCTACTGAAGTTACATGTGATCCGGTGTGATTTCTGTATGATTCCTGCTTTTCTCCACAGCCTTGTGTGATATGCATCCCATGAGAGCGCTGTTCCTCATTCCACGAAACCCTCCTCCCAAACTAAAGTCCAAGAAATGGTGAGACGACCGCCGTTTATTACACATCCATAGAGTTTACATGCAGATCACGTGTGACTCGTCTCCGACTCAGAAACAGAAAACAGAAAATCTTTAGCTAAACGAACTAACGTGTCTGTATGAGCGTTTAAACGTTCTCCGTCTGCTGTTCCGTTGCTCCTCAAGGTCTAAGAAGTTTCAGACGTTTGTGGACAAATGTCTGGTGAAGAACTACCTGCACCGGCCGTCCACAGAGACGCTCCTGCGCCACTCCTTCATTAAAGACCTTCCCAACGAGCGACAGGTGCGCATCACGCTCAAAGATCACCTGGACAGAACCAGGAAGAGGAGACGAGAGAAAGGTGATGAAGAGACGCTCTGATTTATACTGACGACTCCTAAATGTTCTGTGCTCACTGATGTCGTTTGAGAACATGAACATTAATGTTACTCTAAAATACAGCCACTGTTCAAATGGTAGTGTTGGTTTGGCTCAAACTCTGTCTGTGATCGATGTTAACAGAGGGGACGGAATATGAATACAGCGGCAGTGAAGATGAAGAAGATGCCATCAATGAAGATGAAGGTGAACCCAGGTATGTGCTAATCATATTGTTATGAGTGTTTGAAAGTGAAGTGGGTTCGATCACTGTCTTAAAAACTCTTAAATTTAGTTGTATCAAATTTAAGGTGATAAAAAGTCTTACATTGTACAACAAAGTCCTAATTATGATTTCAAGAGGTCTTAAATTCGTGGACGGAATAACCAGAATTGCGATACGGCTTAATGTGATGATTAAACATCAAAAGGCTATGATTACATTAAATAAACGTGAGCACCACCTGCTGGCAGAGAATGAATGTGCATTTTCAGTCAACGTTTCAGTTCAGACCAATGCGAAAATCGGCCCACGCAGAGCTTTAAATGTGAACTGGTGGATCAATAAGACGACAATGCATTATAAAAAATCTAAACAGTAAAATAGGGGTGTACAATATATATTGTTTGCAGCAACATCATAATTATTGTTTTA
The DNA here is from genome assembly GCF_022985175.1 of Labeo rohita. Lineage (NCBI taxonomy): Eukaryota > Metazoa > Chordata > Actinopteri > Cypriniformes > Cyprinidae > Labeo > Labeo rohita. The sequence goes on along the minus strand of NC_066882.1, from coordinate 33,068,346 downwards.
ATGACACACCTGCAGAATGCACACATACAGTACTGATGAGGTGTAGTAAGTGAGGTTAAACTAGTGCACGTGTGCATTTAGAGTGAGTTCTTTCACTGCACAATTCTGCCTATAAAAATGCATTTAGAATGGTCACGTAGTTCAAGATATGGGGCAGAAAATGTATATATTTATATAATTTCATATAGTTAATCGGTAACACATGAAGAGTGCCATTTTTTTTTTCTCCAAAAGTCAGCATGATTACAAATGTGATATTGATTTTATTTTAAACAATAAGTTAATATTAAAATACTTGAGTTTTAGACATCATATTTCCTGTTTTTGCTCTGTTTCTCTAACAAAAATCATTCCAAACACAGCAGCAGCACCGTTTTGCATCTCTGAGCGACAGAATGATTCGGTTCAATCGCAATGACTCACTTATTGACAGTGACTTTCTGCCACCTACTGGCGGTTTTAATTTCACATTTAAAGTATCTTTTTCAGTTTTTTTCAGTTTTTATCATTTTATGTTTAAAATATCAAAATATTATTTATGCCTTTGTAACTGCAGGTTAAAGCATCCCATGTTCGTCTGAGCTGCATTAAACAGTGTGTGAATCTAAATGTCACTAAGATGCAGCTTCTGTGTTTCCTCTGCATTGCAAGGATAAATTTTGTTGATACTGATTTCATTTGCTTGGTAACAGTCCAGATGTAAGAATTTGACTCAAAATATGACGCACACTTTTAGAAAAAATGGCTTTATAAAAGTAAAAAAAAAAAAAAAAAACTTTGGAAAATATTAATTTCTATGCCTGCTGTGAACTGACCACACAGAATATAAAGAATATCAAAAACTAGAAAATTTAAAATTTCAAAATCCCACAAAATATAATTTTTTTGTCAATATTGCACACCCCTAATTTAACGTAATTAATATAATAATTCATTGATATTGTTTAAAGTCATATAATAATTCATACTTTTGACTTTTTTACAGTCATTTTACAGTTTAATATGTTACTACAGAGTAGACATTGCTCACATGGTATTATTTTTATTTGTGCAGGTGTTAAAAAAAAATAAAAATCTTAAATTTGAGCCTAAAGATCCTGCAGAAACCCTGTTACAGAGGCAGAGCAACTCATCACACTTTGCTGAAACATTAAAAGGACAAAAAGACTCTTTCCGCCGTCAGTTGCTGAACTACTGATCTGATCCAGTTCTTTCTTTACATTCTTACGAAATCAAAATTAGAACGTAGGTGAATGAGGAATTTCACATCATACAGAAAGGAAATAGTTCTAGACTAATAACTAAACCTTAAGATTTTTGAATTGTAATGCATTCGCTTGATGTAGCTGCGACACTGATTAAGCCTGAGCTGTACTGGAAAACAAACAAATACATTTCCTCATTCAAGTGGAAATGCAGCGGGAAGAGCTTGCTCAGAACAGTTCGGCCCGATGGCAGCACGTCACGTTTTTCTTTAGACTGATGATAATAAGATGAGGAAAGTGCATTAGGAAAGTAAATCACTTTGGATTTCACATTAAACCTGAGAGGTGAGTTGCGTTAGTGAACCGAGAGCGAGGCTTAAACTAGAAGAGGTTTGTGTCAGAATGGGCTGATCAGCAGCAGCTCGATGGCGTTTGTGCCACAGTGACTGAAAGGTGGATCCAAATAAATCAGTGTATTACAATGAAGCTCACATTGTTACGTAAGCTTGAACTGTCTCGTTCTCGTGTGTGCGGTGATGAGCAGATGTCAGTGACTGTGGCGCGGGTTCGGCGTCTCCATATGGCAGACGGTCGCTCTCGTCTCTGTGTCAGCGGCTGTCGCTCACTCGTGTGTTTTGTGCTCACACAGCTCTATAGTCAATCTTCCTGGAGAGTCTATGCTGAGACGGGAGTTCCTGCGTCTGCAGCAGGAGACGAACACACAAACACACCTGCCCCAGCAAACACACAATCAGGACAACTACAAGAAACAGCTGCTCGCCGACAGAAACAAGAGAATCCAGCAGCAGCAGGAGGAGCGACGCCGCCTCGAAGATGTACGAATCAAGCCTTCTTCAGTTTTGAGCGCATGAGCACATTTCAGAGCCGACGTTTCGCTGATTCGCGGCTTTATTGCGTTTAGTGTTTGTTTGCTTTGCATCTTCAGGGCTTTTCAGACATGTCACAGTGATGTGTGTGTGTGTGTGTTTGGTTAGTCATGGCATGTTTTACTAGAATGTGAATTACTCGTTCATTCGTGTATGTAAATCTTTTAAATGTGTCCACTAGCGGTCCAACATTGGGACACACTTGAGTCTGAAAGCTTGTGCTTGATATGACGAATCAAAACTGTGCCAGCATATGAATCTCTTTACAAAACTATCATTTTCATTTATAAGTTGTTGAAGCACTGAAGGAAAACCAGCCAACAAGTGTCCAGAATAGATGGGAGTAGTGCTGTTACCAGGATGAGTTTAGTTAGTTATGAAAGCTGGAATCTAGACATGAGAAGAAGCTGAAGTGGATACTTTTGTTCACTCTTTGTGTTTTTCTAGGTTTGTAGGTGTGTATGGTTTTAGTGTTGTTGTGCAGTGTGTGTATAGTAGTGCAGGTGAAGAGCTCACAGTCGTGTGTGTGTGTTTGTGTTTGTAAAGCAGCAGGAACGGCTGTTACACCAGACCGGACTCCAGTGGCCGGAGCTCCAGGAGATGATATGGCAGGAAGAGACTGACGTTACTGAGAAAAGCAGAAGAAATCAAAAGAATCAGGTTAGAGTTTAGCAATTCATTTGGCCCTTGGATGAATATTTAGGACTTTTTGCTGAACAGTCACATATTTTTTGTACATTTCTTATGTATGTTCTTCACTGCATTTGTGTGTGTGTGTGTGTGTGTGTAGTTACTGTTATTTTGTGTTTCTTGCATATGTAATTCATGTACAAAAGTCAAGGTCAGGTCCATTCATATTCACAGCAGTTCTCACTCCTTGTGAAGTAACATTTACTAATTAGACTGAATCACACAACACATACTCTAGAATATAAGTGATGTTTTTTAATGATCTGAAATGTGTTGTGACATATAATGATGTCAAGGCCAGATGAGTGCACACACACACACACACACACACACACACACATATCAGTTCTAGCATTACTAACACTGTGAACTAGGCTTAGTTGAGATGATCTGTTGTACAGTATTGCTATTCTGGTGGAATATTATAAAATACTTAAAGGAGAAGTTCACTTCCAGAACAAAAATGTACAGATTTACTCACCCCCTTGTCATCCAAGATGTTCATGTCTTTCTGTCTTCAGTTGAAAAGAAATTCCGTTTTTTGAGGAAAACATTTCAGCATTTTTCTCCATATAATGGATTTCTATGGTGCCTGTGAGTTTGAAATATAGTTTAAATGCGGCTTCAAAGGCTCTAAACAATCGATTGAAAAAAAAATGACAATTTATATATTTTTTAACCTCAAATGCTTGTCTTGTCTAGCTCTGTGTGAACTCTTGTGTAATCTGGTTCAATATAGTTAGTGTATGTTGAAAAACTCCCATCTCATTTTCTCCTCCAACTTCAAAATCATTTGCAAATGTGCAAAGAAGATCAAACGCCCTTTAATCCTCTTCCTTTTCTCTTCCTGAATCCTCACTCCTGTCTTTATTTATTTCTGTTGTTATAGTTATTGTTTTTGATAAACATTTCTTTCTTTTATTCACTTCTAATCCCTGTATGTGCATCTGCTGATGTGGCAAAATAGAACAAGGCTGTAGATCAGATCAGTTTCTCCTTGTCAAAACACCAAAGATCATCAATGAATTCTGTAAATGACGGTAGATATTGGTCGATTTTAACAAATTTAAAAATGCAATAAATTATGATGCAAAAAGTAATCAGCGTAAGCCGACATAGGTTATAAGCTCACCATGAGTTTATCATGATTTATGACGAAGATGAATGTGTTCTGCTATTTAAGTACTAGAAATAGGGATGTGTTTTTTAAGAAGATGGTTAGAGATCTGTAGAACTGTTATGGGACAGACTGAACGCTGTGTGTGCTTGTTAGGGAAGGTAAAGGCCTGTCAGGTGTATTTATAGGCTATAGCACATCTCCCACACGCCGGTAATTCACGTCCGCTTTAAATTCGTTTAGACTTGCTGTTTGTAATAAATGTTGTTTGCCACTATAATTAGTTTATTTTGCACTTACATTTTTCATTCTTGTTCTGTATACAGTTGACATTAAAGTGTTTCTGTGGAGTGAGAGGAACTAAAATACAGTGTTTGAAATGTAGTAAATGTTTTATTGTATGTCTGAATGTCATGATGAAATGAGACGTATGCACCAAAGCAAATGAACAGTGTTTCTCTTAACAATGCGGTTTTGACCAGGTGCGGCTCATATTGACGTGTGACTTATTTTCCAGAAAATATGATAATTCAGCATTTTGAACGTGATCACAACCTTCTTTTCTTGACTGTTTTTAGTAGCTCTGTTGGAAGTGTTTGTCGCTGGTGAAGTGAGCTGCTGTTTGTCTCTGTATTTCAGCCCAAAGACGGTGAACATCACAGGACTGATCCTGAATCAGCGGCTGTCGGTCTGTTTGCCGAGCAGGTAAAGACCTTCTGTAACTGCTGTCAGCGATTTCAGTCAGCTACAGATCATCTGCTGTTTTTGTGAGTCATGTTTAGATGTTGGGCTGACGTAAGGGTAGTAATACACTCACCAGGTGAGATTTGACGTTTTTCAGCACGGTTGGTTCTCAGAGGTTGGTTAATAGCAGAAAGTATTTTGTGTAGTGAGCACTGAACTGTGAATCTGTTTTCCCAGGCTCTCTCTGTTTTCTCATGTAACACATTTGAGTTCAGTATTTGATCACGTACTGAGCATCTGGTCCCGATCAGGGTTGTTTTGTGCTAATGACATGCTGATGTCCAGCAGGGCCGGAGAGCCCAGCGAACTCTTCCCAGAGATCAGTCGCAGCTGCTGTTTCTCCAGCACGACCCCGCGCTCCAGCAGAAGAGTCCTCGAGACGCGCGGCACGACGGGGTAAGACACAACGCCCGTTCACGTGATGCATGTAACGCAAAGCGCTCTGATTGTGATGCTGGAGTCAGCTCTAGATTGTGATGATGACTCTGTCCTTCAGCTGGCAGGTAAACTGGAATCGCTGGACGCTCATCTAGTGAATCTGAATAATATAGCGGTGAGGATTCCTCACGTTCAGTCTCGTCTGGGATCAGGGAGCAACTCCAGTCCGTGTACTCCAGCGCTCCAGAGAGCGGCCAAACCGCCGGTACGACAGCAGACACGGCTCTCCCTCCATCACAGCTTTCTCTGATCTCATGCGCTAATAGGCCTTGATGGTCTATGACAGCGTACTATAGCTTTTTCCCCTCAAGAAGTACTGTAGAATGACTATAATTAGTTCTAAGAAGAAGAGGCTGTGCTTTTTCAGCTGTGTGGAAAGAAACCGACATACTTAATTGAGTTAGTGGAGTGAACGTCTGTGTGGTTTGTGTTGATTTCAGAACATGAACGTGTGTCCCAGTCGTGAGATTCATCACAGCAGCTCCATGACGGACGTCTCATCCACTCTGTTCTCTCCAACACTCGATGAAGTCTTCTTCAGCTCTGATGAGCAGCCGCCGAAGGTTCGTCACCTCCACCGCTTCTCCGCTCTCACAGTCACAAAAACCCGATGATGACCAAATAATCCATTTGTAATTGGATTGACGGCTCAATCGGACTAAAGAAAAGACTTCATGTAAACACCTTAATCGATCGGAATGAAATTGAAGTGGTTGTTATGTGCAAACAGTGAGAAACTCTATATTTGTGCAGGGTAGTGTTGCACAATATACCGGTACTAAAAAAGTATCACTTTACTCTGCTTTTAAAAATGGTACGATTCTGCATTTTACTAGTATCGGTACTTTTAAAAATGCATTTTTAAAAAAGCTGCAAAATACTTTAGCTGCATGAATCACGCATGTTCTGTGTGTTTCTGTGGTAGTGAATGGCGCAAACGTGCAGTTTCGTTTACTACACACATACTAGAGCTCACGTGACGCTTGCGGTGTTTTCAGCCTCTGCCGCCTCAATATATAAACACATGAACATCATCTCTAGAACTGCTCTGAGAGTCACTTCAGGAGCATTTTACCGTTTCTTTTGCGGAAACTATCGTCAAATCATATGGAAACAGAAACCTTGTCTTCACAGCAACCCATCAAAATAAAAGTTTGGTTTAACTGACAGTCAGAAATATGTAATGATAGTACTAATACTACTAATAAAAAATATTATCAGAACAGCACAGTATTTTTGAAAATAATAATAATAATAATTAAAAAAATAAATAAATAAATAGCCTATAATACATGAATTCTTTATCAAATCTAATTACCCTTTATAAATTCATTAGACATGCTTTTGATTATTAAAATATAATGAAATGATTTAAATAGAATCCAGAAAATTAATGAAAAACAGAGATTCACAAAAACAAAACTTAATTTGAGAAAAATAATAAAATGTATTTCATTTTTGTTTACATTTTTATATATATATATATTAAAGAAGGGATGAAATGCTTTGTTTTAACAGATAAAATAACTATGATCTCCATTTGGATAATCTATTATTTAATTACTTTTCCTGTTGTTCTATGTTTTTGTCATAGTATCAGTTCAGTAGCAGTATCATGATATTTTAGTCAGGTATCGTATCGAAGTAAAAAATGTTGGTATCGTGACAGCACTAGTGCAGGGTGAGCATGTAAAAAAACAAAAACGATTCCAGTGGAAGATTTGAAGACATAAACACGCACATCAACCTGATCACTTTATTTAGTGTTCATGTAAACACTACGTTCAGATTCATCAGTTGGAATGAATTCAGTCCAGTTGAACCAAAAAGTGTGCATGTAAACGTAGCCAATGAGGAGACACTCAAAGCTGCTCCCTAACAATCGACGAACCTGAATCTGATTATTGAATCTGATTACCAAAATTTGATTATTCGCTTAGTTGCAGAAAGAAAAACAAAAAATAGGCCTAAATAAAAAAAAAAAATCCACAGGAAGTGGTGAAGTCACGCAGTCCCTGACGGATAGATCGTTAACGGATCGTCTGTGTGGTAATATAGTACGTCGGGCAGGACATCCAAGCACTCACCTATCTTTCATCGACCTCAAATATGCCTTATCTCTGAAATACTTTATGTAAGAAAGTAAGTAGGTAAGCAACTTTACATAGCAGTGTTAACCTAGACAAATGTGCGCTATTCAAGTGTGTGTGCGGAGTGTGGAAGCTCTTAAAATACGTAATTCTTGGTCTTATAGATAAAAGTAATACATTGTTCAAACCTGTAAACACTCTACGTTTATTTGAGTGCACTCAAGAATAACAACAAAACATAGCGCATTTGTAAAATAATGAAAGCAAACATGATGTTTGTCGTCAAAATGAACCAAAACTCCATGTATACTTACCTTACAGTCACAAAAAATATATCTATAAAGAGAGAAATATCTACTTTAAAATGAACCAATTCAAAGAAAGCAATAGTTTATCAATAAATTATTAAAACATTAACGCAGCCTCCTTACTGTTTTTCCATAACACATTCATAATCATTACTTCTGTGTGTGCTGTGACGAGCTTTATGTGTGCGCTTGAGTGCTGTGTAGGCAGTTGAAGGCTCATTATTATGATTTAAATGGTTTATTAATAAACGTGCGTTAATAAATAATGCTTAAAATGAACAACTACTAGTCGATCAGACCAGCCCTGCATTCTATACAATACTGTATCATATGATACTGATTATTGTAGTATTTGTTCATATTTATCACAGTATTTAGGGAACATATCAGAGTAATCCACAGCTGAGAAAAACTAAATCATGTCTGAAGGTTTTGCTGCGTCAGAAACATTTGTATAGGTGGCAACTGCTAAAACTGCGGTCAAACAGCTTCCTCTCCCTGAGGGAGGTGCCTTCCTTCCTTCCTTTAATGTGACACATGCTTTCACAGCAGATATACGGTTAGCGCACAAAATAAAAGTGAGAATGCCTCCGAAACCCAGAATGCAGGTCAGAGGCATTCAGTGAAGAGAACTGTGGGAGAATAATCAGCTTTAGTCACTCTAAACAAATGCAAATACACACAGTGCACAGCATAAATGAGTACATCCCCTCTAAAACATAACAAATTCAGCGGTTACTCTTTACTTAGATGACATGTTAGGGTTCTTTGGAGATATAATGTTTCAACAAATCTGCTTGATCAATTCCCAAAGAAAATTGTCAAAATTATTCAGGGAAATAAGATTTTCTTTTTAAAGTGATAAAATGTTGTGTTGCAAAAATGACTACAGCCTCCTGAAAGTTACTAAATAAAACAAACAAACAAACAAAAAAGTGTAGATTTAAGGCTATTTTTGATTAACAGCTAAGTATATTGAACCAACACTTTTAAAAAAAAAAATTAAAGATGATTTTAGTAATGAGTGAATTTTTGCTAGAAAAAGCGGCAGAGATACACCATGCAAGTGTCTCAGAGCCGGCAAAAGCTATGAAAAGAGTGACACTTTATCTCACAGAATGTGACGCAGCCTGCAGAAGTGACATGGATGGTTGTTGTCACCACTGGAATTACCTGCTGTAGCCGCAGCACAACAAACTCATTTAACCTCTTCCAAGGCCCATATTTACAAAATATAGACTTCTGGGAATCCATACTTTGGTCTCCAAAAGCATCCAAAATGTTGTGGTGTTGCTAGAGGAGGAGTACGGTGAGAAGTGTCTGGTTCCCACAGTGATGTTCAGTGGTAGTAAAGCTCTTCTGTAGGGATGGATGAGTGCTGAAGGTGTGAGGGAGTTGTGTTTTATCAATGCTGTCATGAATTCACACACCACTGTGTGACGTAATACAAAAAAACTGAAACTGAAGATGCTACCCACCCTCATTCCCTGCATTATTGGGCATTTTTTCAACATGACAATGAAGATATTCATTCTCCCAAGGTGAAAATCCTTCAGTGGACATGTTTTTCGCTCAGTCTTAACACTCTCGAGCAGCTGTGGGGGATTCTGTAGAGACGAGCTGAGCAAAACTATCCATTAAAGACCAGCGCATTTAAGGAGCTCGTCCTCCAGGAGTTAAACAGGACAGATGTGAAAATTTGTCATGTACTTGTACACTCAGTGCTAAGAAGGGTCAGAGCAGTGTACTTAGAGTTCTAGAGGACATACTAAGCACTAGAATATTATACATTTGCTGCATTAAATCTAGGGTGTTCTCATTTCTGCAATCCTTCATTTAAACAAAACTGGTTAATTTACATATCTTACAAAAAATATTGGCTTATATATATTTTTGTTTTTATTCAGTATATGTTTAATACATTTCAATTTTGCCATCTTTCCATGAATTATATTTGTTCATTAAGAAAACACATCCTCATACTTATACTTCTATATTTATTAAGAGGGGGTGTACTCATTTACATACATACATATGTAACAAGAATGAATGATAATCTCAATTTTGCAATCATGTGTCTCAAGATTCCAGAACGAACCACGTCAAAGTTTAAAGATGTCAAGAGTCACCACGGGTATGGATCCAGGTGAGCTGATTCTGTGCTTGTGTTAATTGAAAACCTCACTACATATATGAATGCACATTAGTTGAGCTCTGAGTTATTCGTCTGAAGCCCCTCATTGTCGTACGATGAGAAGCTCTAGCCGTTTCATTTCTTGACTGTTCTTCATGTGTTCTTCAGTGGCGATGGTCCGTCTCCTCTGGACGGCGGTGTGAAGATGTCCTTCAGCTCCAGCAGCAGCTCACAGTCAGGTCTGATTTTCTCTCTGAGATCCGTCAGAATGAGCTCAGTTATTTGTACGCTGTCACGTAGACGCTCTTGTCCTTGCAGGTTACTGTATGCTGGACAGTCCAGCTCATCCGAACAGAAACGCACAAACGTCACCACAGAATCAGGTGTGGATCAAAAATGTAGCAGCTGATTTCACCTTGCACGGTGGATCTTTAAAGTGTTTTTCAGTTTCAAATATAAAAATAGACATGACCAACATGCTGACAAGTGCTGACCTTTAAAATCGTAACTGTTTTCATCTTTAAGGGTTTGGGAATGAAGTCCCCCTTCAGCCCATTAATGAAGCTTGCAGAATATTCTTCCTCCAGTGATGAAGATGATGAGAGGACTAGGTAATCTCACTGTGATGCTTTTGACAGAGTTGTGGATTTTGTGTTCTTTTTAGTACTGTTCATGCAGAGTTTATCAGTCATAACGATGTCTAAAAGAGATCACCTAAACTTGAACATGCTGTCGTGTTGTTCTGTGTTGGCTGAATCTCGTCGTGAGGCTCTCATGGCAGAATAATGCTGTTGTGATGTGAATGAATGTGAAAGGACACATATGGCTGGACCCTGTGTCAGTGGTTTTGAGCAGGTTGGATTTCTCATGGCGCTTTATGAAGACGGTGAGCACGTCGCAGCGCCTGTGGCCATCACATGCTGACGTCCCGTCGTTCTGCACGTGTATTACCAACGTCAGTCCACGTTAGCTTTGGCTGATGGGACCTCAGCTCCGTCTCTAGTGTCCTGACGGGAACATTACAGCTGTGCCCAACATAGGGCTGCGTGATTGATGATCGTGATCATTTTGACAGATATGAACTTCAGATCTTTTGAACTAAAAATAAGAGAGCCTTAGGTTTTATGTCCTTATCAGTTTCAATGAATAGAAAATACCCCACTATACTTGGCTTATAGTGACAAATATACAGAAGGCAAAGTACATTTGTACTTTTTGAGTATATTTGGCTTGAAGTTGTTTACTCTTTTGATAGAGTAGGCTATTAAATACCTTCCTCACACATACTGGCTTCTTTAAAGTAGTATTCCAGCATTAAAGGGTCATGAAACCCCCCTGTTTCAGCACAGATTTAAAAAATGCTGTAAAAGTGGGCGATGTGCGCTGCGGAGCGGAGGGGGGAGAGAGTCAACTTCGGCTTCAGACGGTTTCATTTCGCTCCCATTGAGTTAACAACACAAATAAATGCACAGCCATTTGCACTCGGCATCGCTGCACCTTTATTCACTTTTAAGGCTTATTTTGCGGCGTTTATAATCCTGTTGATGGCTTGAGACAAGGAGTGTCTTTGAATGAATCGCGTCTGTGCCGAACTCTTACAAAGCAAACAAAAACAAACTCCTCTGATCCATGAACGTTTCTCTCAGTTAATATACGCAATCTGACGGTCTGAAGCGTCTGTCATAGCAAATCAACACACACTGTCCTGAATGATTAGGCAAAGCCTCTTCTCATAGGATAAGAGCACGCAGCCTCATGAATAATTATGAGACACCAACACGTCATCGAACTACTATAGTACTGTACTGTGACATCAACACAGTGTCAGTTAAAAAAAGTTTAAACAGTTAAAATGAACAGATGCTGACATTGTCATCAATGATGTGCAGCACAAACACCCCTGATAAAATCTCAGAAAAAGTTGTCCAGGGTTTCGAGAACCTTTAAACGTACATGTTTGTGTAAGAAGTGTTATGGGTAGATCTGAACTGATGAACCTTTGGCTGATAAGATTGACAGTCTTCCTCTTAATGCTGTGAAAATATTGTAACAGACGAGGACTGGATGGGTCTGTACAAATCAAATAAGTACTTAAAAAAAAAAAAGATGATAGTAAACTTGAAGTGCAAAAATAATATACATATGGTAAACTGTAAGTATGAAGTTTGTAATGACACTGGCAGCATAACAGCTATTGAGTATATAAAGAACATTCAAAGCGTCTTTCATATACTGAAGAGTAGGCTGGAAACAGCATACTTATGCACTCAATCAGATGTAAACTAGATACATAGTCAAAGTCTACTACTGTTACACTAAAAGTACACTAAAAAGAGGTCCAGGTTAGTTCCAAGATGTTTTGAAATGGTACACATGAAAGTGAACTACTGTCACACTGATCTCACTATAACTGCTGCATACTTACAATATATACATTTACTTCATGAAAGGAACTGGATAAACACTTCTTTTTGTAAGGGTAAAGCCTGTATGTTGAAAATGTATAGTGTGATTCTCTATTCTCTCATCCAAAGCTGATTTGTGTAATAGCAGTGAAATCTGTTTGGGATTACACAAATGTGAAAATCAAGTCAAGCTGGAGCTGTTTCACATGCACATTGTTGGCAAACCCAGCAGTTCATGCTGACTTGTGTCAGTCTGGTGTTGTAGTCTGTCTTTGCCGCCTTGTTCATGGTGTGAAGGAGCGCGTGTTTTCTTTGGCGTCATTAAAACTGATCTGACTGTCATTTTTCGAGGTCTCCACTGAGCAATGGAAGGCCGGTGTTATCCTGGTCACAGTCTGACGAAATCATTCTTCAGCCTCATCACAGCGTCAAACAGCAGCAGGTAAAGTCTGCTTCAGTCTGTTGTTTTAGAGAACAGGCTGAAATAACTCAGTGCTCAGTAATCAGTTTCAATAGTCCTGCATTTATCTGTCTTTATGCCAGTTTAAGACTGTCTGATTGTGACAAAATGTGGCTCATTTTCACCACTGCAGACTCATTTGTAATTATGGCAGTCATGCAGTCGATCAGTGTTTCAGAGGCTTATTCAGGCGTGATTTCAGATGTTGGTGTTTCTCCAGCAGAGTGCAGCAAAGGCAGCTCATAATGTTCATCAGAGGCCTGCAGGATCCCAGTCCAGCGACAGCTGCCGTCTGCCCGACCTGCTGCACAAGAGCCCCTCACATCAGCTCAGCCCACAGCACAGCGCATTCGACGTACGGCCTCGTCTCCCGCACACACATCACTGCGTTTGGTTTCTTTCTAATCGTGGACACACACACACTCCTGTACAGTACTTATGTTAGCTACTTTTGGTAAACAGTTAGATCTACAGCAATGTCCAGTCTCTGCCCAAACCTGAAAGGAAATGACCGAATGGAGTGGAAAGTTCAGCTGATCTAGTGACAATTAACAATTAAAAAACACAGATGCAGATAATTTCCATAATGACGACACAATCTACCAAGAGCTCTTTGAGAGTTAAATAGTGGCAGAGATGTCAAAAAAACTACCAGTAAACTGACTACAGCAAACCGTGATTGATTTAAATACTCTCCTCTCATAAATGTTGTGTCTGAAAGGGACATTCCTACAAATGCATATGCAGTGAGGTCCAAATAACAGGTCTATTGCTAATTTTTCACTGTGCATCTTTAAAGGGGTGCTATTATGCTTTTTCACTTTTTGAACTTTAGTCAGTGTGTAAAGTCCACTCCAAAGGGAGATTTTTTGTTTTTAAAAAATTTCTTTTCAAGAACTAAAACGAGGCTCCTTTGGACTCCAACGTTTGTTTTCTGCATACAATGATGTTACAACGCAGTCCACTAGAATATCATTCAATTCAATTCTACCTACAGAAATTTGAATGGTTGGGGGGGTGTAGGGACGAGGTGGGGGATTAGCCTAACTTTAGCGATGCAGCGCGGAGAACCACTTCAACGAGCCACAGCGCAACGGTTATAAACACAAGCATTGACTAGTGTGAACACTTCATAGCAGTAACGCACCGCAGACGTGTTTTGACGTGATTTATTCATCATACAGTGTATTTAGCTTCACTTGTAAAGAAAGTGTTTTTTTTAAATAAACTTGCACTAGACAAGGCTAGGCTGATCAGTGACGATGTTCTTTGATAATGTTAGGCTGCTTTTAACCTTATGCTGGAGCTGGTTTTCGCAATAGAACTAAGTATGTAAATAATTAAATACATTAGCATGATGATATCATGTATTGGCGATCTCACAGGCTGACGATAGGACCCAACACTAGTGTAGTGTATTATTTACTCACCCTCCATGCATCCTATGTGTATATGACTTCCTTCTTTCAGACGAATGCAATCGGAGTTATATTAAAATTTATCCTGGCACTCCCAAGCTTTAGAACGGCATAGACGGGTGTTTCTCTTCATCAGTCCAAAACAAGTCCAATAAAGTGCATCCATCCATAATAAAAAGTGCCACACACGGCTCCGGGGGGGTTAATAAAGGCCTCCTGCAGTGAATCAATGCTTTTCTGTAAGAAAAATATCCATATTTAAAATGTAAGAATCACTTTAATCTAGTTTGCACTAACAGTTGTACACAGAACTTGCTTCCTCGACAAGGGACGTGGCCGTACACCGTCTAAGCTGTTCGCCAATCACAACACATTTCGTTTTTCGGCGGGCCTTCATTAAACCCGGAACTAATCGAGTCATTTGTGCCAGGCTGGGAGAAATGTATTGTAATAATGTAAATTATGTTAAAAAAAGCATGTTCTAGTACACCCCCAAAACAAAATCAAGACAAGACTTTTAAAAGAGCATAATAGGACCCCTTTAATAAATACTGTCAGTAGTTTCTAATGGCAAAAGAGGGTTTGTGCTGGCACAAGATGTTAGTAAATCTGGCCCTATGTCTTTTATAACATTTACACTGATGTGAGACTGTTTTAAGACAGTTATCGTTTCAAAATACTGTATAATACTGTATAATTATGTAAGTATTTGCTCTTTGTTTTTGCACATAGATGCAAAAATATTCTCATCAGTCATTCACCTAGTTAAGCTGTTCTTGCAATGTCTTAGAGCTGCATCCATTAATGATCTCCCTCTGATGTTTGTGTTGTTATTGTGCATTTACAGAAATGTTTTAATAACCAGGCAGGAAAAAGCACGTCATCTTCCTCTTCCTCATTCTCACCTTTCATTGACCCTCGTTTGCTGCAGATCTCTCCACCTCAGAGTCCGCAGGAATACGGCCAGCGTGAGTGCACACATCTGACAGCACTGACAGACAAGCACCTGACATATGAACACACTGTGTGTGTGCTGTGGTATATATCGTTTAAGAGGACACAAATGTGAATAATGACATGGATACTACATCATAAACATGGTTTATGAGGACACACTTCTTGTGTCCCAATAAAGGCTTTCTGAAATTCAAAAATTTCCAGTAGTTTCCTGTGAGGGGTAGGTTTAGGTGAAGGGTTGGGTTGGGTTAAGGTAATAGAAAATACAGTTTGCACAGTAGAAAAACCAGTACGCCTATGGAGAGTTGCTGTAAACCACATATACAAGAATCTGTGTGTGTGTGTATGTGTGTGTCATTGACTTACATGCACCTGACACATGTACAAACACTCTTTCTGTGTGTCAGTGAACGGCAGGTGTGAGCCGTGTGTCAGACAGCCGCACAGGAAGGGCTCGGTGGTGAACGTCAACCCTACCAACATCCGTCCTCAGAGTGACGCCCCAGAGATACGCAAATATAAAAAGAAGTTCAACGCTGAAATCCTCTGTGCCAGTCTGTGGGGTGAGAGACAGTCGCATATCATCACACCTCAGAAGCGTCTGGAATGCAGTGCAGACTGATATTAATAGGGCTGCCCCCTAACAGTCCACTAACTGTTAAGAAGCTTTGTCGCAGAAAAAAAATCCACAGGAAGTAGCGCAGTGGCAAGATTTATGTGTGCATTTGAGCACTTATTAGACTATGTAGGCAATTAAAGGCTCATTATTTTGATTTATTTGGTTTATTAATAAAAATATTACGACTACTTAAAATATACGACTACTAGTCGATCAGAAAAATGTTTAGTTCCGGGCAGCCGAGGGACTCAATCGTAAAACAATAAAAAAAAAGAAATTATATAAGCACGTCCAGATTATGAAATCTACTTAATAAAGAGGCTATAAATCCACTGTAAAACTGAGATTCTTTTCGGTGTGATTTTCTTTTGTTTAAAGCAGCATGTGAGTGCACTGAAAATGCTCTTTTAATTGATGTAATTGTGCTTTACTCACTATGACCATGCTGTGTGTGTGTGTGTGTTTAGGCGTGAATTTGCTGGTGGGCACAGAGAGCGGCCTGTGGCTGCTGGACCGCAGTGGTCAGGGCAAAGTTTACTCTCTCATCAGCCGCAGACGCTTCCAGCAGATGGACGTACTGGAGGGCCTCAACGTACTCATCACTATATCAGGTACATAGTCACCTTTATTTATATATATATATATTTTAACAATACTTACTCTACATACTGCACTTTACTACAACATGGAGTATTCTTATATTTATACCAACAAATGAATGAACAAAAACAAGAAGGTACAAATCCAGCAGGAGTCCTGGAAGTGTTCACCACACAACATTACATTATGTGATATTGTACATAATAAGTGTTCCCTTTCAGTCAGTCACATTCAACGTTAGGGGTCTCGCTTAGGAGCCCCAATCACCTCTGAGTAGTAAAAAAACAGGCCAGTGAACATTGGCAAGTGGAATTTGAATGCTCAGCCACTCCACCGTACGCACGGGTGTAAAAGAGGGCGGTGCGCTTCCATTCAGTCAGACTTTGGTTGCCCATGTTTAAGTGGTCATGCTTCTAATCACCTCTGAAAGAGCAGAAGTGAAAATTCTCTTGCTTTTGGTGGATCTGAGAGCACATTCAGCAAAGATGCTTTTCTGTCTGTTCCTTTCTGTGTGGTCGTTTTTTTTTTTTTTTTGGCTTCTGATGGTCACATTCATTGCCTTACATGTCTAGGCTGTGAGCATGCTGAGACGGCATTGTTGGGTGGTTTATGCTCTTGCTATGAGAGCATATGAATGGCGACGCTGCGATCATGGCTCGCCTTCTTTGAAAACAGATGGTCCCCAGTCTGCTCGTCCCCCTGCTGTTTCTACATCTGCTCTGGCATGACATTGGCCGCAACTTCGGGCCACCCACAGGAAGCGATGCAGCCCGTCCCTTATGCCACCACTAAAGCCACAGAGGCAATAAGCGGCTCTGAGACAGGCAACCCAGAGGTGGAGGCAGCTGCACTTTCCCAGGAGTTAGTGACTACACTGCTCCATACACCAATTCAGTCTCTTCTTTTGGATCTTTGTATTGAATCAGACCTTACACAAGCTTGTGTACAAGATGCTAATGCAGAGGCACATTCTCACGCGTGTTTGGCCACAGGATTGGTTTGCAGTGATTGACCTGAAGGACATGTACTTTCATGTTTTGACATACAGACTGTTTCTTCAGTTTACCTCAAGGGTTGGGACAAGACCTTGACTGCAGTGGCATATCAGTTGCCTCAAGCTGCTGGCAGTCCTACTTCAGGGGAAGTGTGTGCTGGTCCACACAGACAAAACTGCGACCGTTGCGTGCATCAACCGTCACGGAGGTCTGTACTCCCACTGCATGTCACAACACGCCTGCCATCTCCTTCTCTGGAGTCAGACGTGGCTCAAATCACTGCATGCCATTGACATTCTGGGGTAGCTCAATCATGCAGAAGTCCTGCTCTCACAACAGCTAGCGCTCCCGGCAGGATGGTCCAGCTGATTTGGTTTGGATTTGCTTACCTCAAGTCCTTCCACTGCCCACTTGTTTACTCCCTGACCAGTGGGACCCTTGGGACAGACGCACTGGCACAAAGCTGGCTCTGGGGCCTACACGAGTATGCATTTCCCCCAGCGAGCCTTCTTGCACAGACCGTGTGCAAGATCGGAGAGAACGAAGAGCAGGTCTTGTTGGTTGCACCTTACCGGCCCACCCGGACCAGGTCCTTCTTTCTCCGGGGCAGGGCACAATATGACACACGTATCCAGATCCATTGTAAAGCATGACCTAATTATCAGGTTCCAAATAGGCGAGTTAAACCCTCCCAGACTGCACCTCGTCCCCTCTTGGGATCTCTCTGTGGTCCTTTCTGGACTGCAGAGAGCCCCCTTTGAGTCACTGGAAACAGTCAAGCTTAGGATCATGTCTTTAAAAACAGCACTCCTGACCTTGCTATAACTGCAGGCATTTTCGCAGGCATTTCGGACAGTGAAATTTGGTGAAAAACCTTGAATTTGGGCCAGGTAATTCTCACATCATCCTGAGACCCTGGCATGGATACATCCCAAAGTGCCCACCACTCCTTTCCAGGAAAAGCTGTTTGTCTGCTTTGGAAGGCAGCAGAAAGGAAAGGCTGTCTCCAAACAGAGATTGGCCCATTAGCTAGTGTACGCCCTCACCTGGGCATACCAAGCACAAGGTGAGCCGTGCCCCCTAGGTGTGAGGGCTCACTCCACTTAGATTGTTGGGCATTGTTGCACAGTGTCTCTCTAGCTGACACCTACAGAGCTGCAGGCTGGGTGACATCTAAGACCTTTATGAGATTCTACAGTCTCAGGGTTGAGCTCTGTGTCTCGCTTGCAGCACCGTTCCCCGTTAACAGGGGGTATGAGCACCATTTCATCTTTTCAGGTGTGTTTCTCAACTGACAAACCCTGGACTGCGCATCCTCCAGCATCCCTCGGCTGTCAGGCTTGGTGGAGGCCGTGCACCCTATCGTGTACAGGCAGTTTTTTGAGACCATGCGGACAGTGCGTGTACAACAGTGTATGCGCAAGAAAAAGCCAGCAGAGACGCAGAAGTCCAAACAATTGTACTGCGCATGTGTCGAACTTGGCAATCCGCGTTCATCCACGGATAAGTATGCTTTGAAATCTGTGCGGACATGACTGGATGCGAAATATGACATATAACCACTTCCACAGTGTAATACAACTGGTCACGGCTGGAGCTGAAGCACTCCTTCTTGTTGTAAACAAATACTGGGTAAAGGAACAGCAGCTGTGACCCTGCACGCTGTGAGTACTGTCTTTTCAGTCCTGTTTTGGTACAAAAGACTATTCGGGGCACATGACGGGGCACTGGGTAGGTTACGACTTGGGATGCCAGCTCTTACTTGGCATGAGAGGCTGCTTCCGACTACATTGCCAACCCTTATAACACAGTTCAGTGGTTGTGGCGGTGTCCATAGGGACCCCATAATGTCAATATCAACGTAACATCAAAAGTGACTGACTGAAAGGAAGTGTCTCGGTTACGTATTTAACCTTTGTTCCCTGAAGAGACAGGAAGTGGTCTCGGCTCCTCAGAACAATTGTTTTTTTCACTACTCGGAGGCAATTGGGGCTCCCAAGTAAGACCTCAATATCAGTGTCGACACAACATCTCCGCTCCATCCTTCAGGGAATGAGGGTTACATAAGTAACCGAGACGTTCTCACTCGACTTACTCATCCATGATACTGTTCAGTGTCTTGCACAAGCAACGATATTGTTCAATTCATAGTGTTGCTGAAGAGACGATCTGTCATGAAAACCTACTCGCACTTATAATGGCTTATACCCAGTTGAACATGTAAATCATACTGATAATAATTCCATGAACGGGATCATTGTCATCGCTTACCAAGTTCACAGAAATACGATATTCTCATTAGCTGCATTTAGTTACTTCATCTTTACAAGCAACAGTGTTATTCTTCCATTCGAAAATTTTAATTATTGCAAACTTATAAAGGTGGTGTGTGTATTAGGGATGCAACAATACAGTTAGTCCACGGTTCAGTACGTATCTCAGTTTCTAACCACGGTTTTCAGTCCGGTTTGGTTCTGATAGTTTGCCACATCAGTGTTTTTTTTTTGCATCTAATTAACAACTAAATACTCCTGTAAACCTCTGTACACTAGAAAAAGTGTGGATTATTATATGTCTGCTTAATATTTCTTTTGAGGGAGGTATTATTTTTCCGATCTTTATGCAAAAAAAGGATGAGTTTCATTAATACTGGCGCCCTCATGCAGAAAATCCACGTATGCGTCAAAAATGTTCCAGCCAGGAAATCTCCAATATGGATAAAGGCATCGCTATTGCTGTAACTGAATAAAAACAAGATATAACGTTAAACGTTTTGAATGATGGAATGTAAGGACAATAAACACTCGTCTGCAGTAATATATGGTTTATCTGTATTCGTCGAGCCATCTCGGGTATTTTCATAATAATTAAGTATATATTTGTAAGCCAGTGTAGAATATATTGTCTGCCTCATTCTATGATAAGAAGCCACATCAGATCAAAGGAAGTTATTTCAAACACTCGACTGATGCTGTGAAGTCAAAATAAGTTATAATGTGCTCTTTTGTTGGACAACAGGTTAAGAAAGGCTTATCATTGCATTTCATTAGAATGGAAGATGCTCTGTGTGTGTTGCTTTTTCAGAAATAAACGGGGAGGCGTCTCCTCATCTCAGCATGTGAAATCACGGGCACACACACAGCAAATTTTGAGAGAAATAAAACAAGGAAATTATGTAAATGCAAAACCAAAAAACCACAATTCACAAGCGCGTATTGAACCGTGGATATTTGATATTATATTGAGTATTGTGACATCCCTAGTGTGTATATGTGTTTGTTTCTGTGTGTTTATCATCTTTTCATTCTTTTATGTGGAAAGGTAAAAAAAACAAGCTGAGGCTGTATTACCTGTCCTGGTTGAGGAATAAGATCTTGCATAATGATCCAGACGTGGAGAAGAAACAGGGCTGGACGTCAGTGGGAGAACTGGAGGGTTGTGTGAGCTATAAAGTAGGTGAGTTCTGAACGAGACAACATTTCACATATGTTAAATGGACTTTACCAACAAATATCAGTGTGCTGCATCTCAAGCAGTTTTACTGTAAACAAGGGCTAAACTCCTTTTAGCACAGACATTCAAGGTAGGCCATTAAAACATACTAAGTATTATAATTATAAAGGCTGACATTTATTTTAATGGACTGCATGGAAACACCTAGTGAACTCAGTCTAACGAACTACAGGAGAAAGCATTATAATTATATTATAGCTGTAAGCAGCAAAACTGACAGAAACTCTGGATTAAAAAAAAACATCTATCAAGTGCAATCAAGCATGGTAAATGACACATGGCAATAGTGCAGATTCAGATTTCAGTGTCATAACTGGTCACTTTTGCTCTAGTGAAAATGATGTAGGGTAGAACTGTTTGATAAATGCCTTCCGTCAGCGTCATCGCCGTAAGTCAGTGTTTCTGATTATCTTTTACTCCATACTAACATCATGCTGATGATTTCAGTTCGCTATGAAAAAATCAAGTTCCTGGTCATCGCTTTGAGGAACGCTGTGGAGGTCTACGCCTGGGCTCCCAAACCATATCACAAGTTTATGGCTTTCAGAGTAAGTCTCACATATAGGTTACCAAAAACAAACCAAGTCATATTTTTTAACACAAAAACCTCGGGGCTCGTACCGGAGCGCTTCGCATCACTAGTGCGGTGCTGTACCGGGTGCGCTACCGAGCAAGTTTACTGTGCCACATGTGTGGAGTTGGTCAGATGATGTAA
Source organism: Labeo rohita (assembly GCF_022985175.1). Classification (NCBI taxonomy): domain Eukaryota; kingdom Metazoa; phylum Chordata; class Actinopteri; order Cypriniformes; family Cyprinidae; genus Labeo; species Labeo rohita. The sequence continues at coordinate 33,047,051 of NC_066882.1, read as the reverse complement.
ACATCAAAATGTGTTAGTTTAAAAATCATGCACTACAGTAAAAGTGTTTTGAGCTCATAGCATAGTGTGGTGTGATAAACCACACCAGAATAACTCTTCATTAATCAATAATTTGCCGCTGCAGTCATTAGTGTAAAACAGAACAACAGTTGTTGGTGTTTTACTGCCACTGGACACTGTTTCAGCTGGACTGCAGTGTGTACAGGTATAGGTATGTGTAGGTGTGTTTTTGCAGTTTAGCAGTGATGTAGAGTCACATATTTCCATTGAGCCCAGTGGATTGAAATATAACTGCTCTAATGATGCGGTTTCTAAGTTTCACTGTACAATATAACAGTTGTTTTGGACCGTGGCTAAGGAGCCCGTCACGGTCACAACTACCACACTTTATAATGTGATATTTCTAATTACCTGCTGTTCATATTTCTGTATTCTTCCATTGGAAAAAATAGGGTGGTGTAATGATAGGTAATGTAAGTGGGGTGTTTTTGGAAATGGGTCATTTTTGAGTACGTGTCCTACTTCGCTGCGGTCCTGAGAGACTTACTCTACTTCTGACATGCACTTCTGCCGTTTAGACGTATAACATTGTCCTGCATATTCTTATGAAAATACAAATGTTGTTTTTTCCAAAATTTCTTCGGAAACTGGCTTCCTCAGTTGTGAGTGGCAATGTGCATGATATTTTGTTTACTAAAGTACTTGACAGATAAATGAAACTTGCCCCTAATAGTACAGATAATGAACTGGTTCTCACATCACGGTGTTGGAGGTTGACAGCTGTATTTATGAGCGATGTGACTCCTGAACTGTCTCGTTCACAGCATTGGAGTCACTAGAGTATAAATCAATGTCAGTCCCGTTTGTTGTTCTCACATTAGCTGTGAATATATCTTGTAATCGAAGATGACAACGTCCAAAACACTGGATCATGGTTAGCATAACACAAGTCCAATCAAGGCACAGGTTCATCCATCAAATCCTAATTAACGATAGCAGTGAAGACAATGACTTGATCTGCAAAACTTTCTGATCACACACAGCTCACGTCTCTGTACTACGCACACGTGTGTGTGAACATGTATGGGGTTACAGAAAACTTTCATGTTTACTAATATATAGACTAACTGAGTTGTTGTGTGTCAGTCTTTCAGCTCACTGCCTCAGAAGCCGCTTTCAGTCGACCTGACGGTGGAGAACGGACAGAGGTTAAAGGTCATCTACGGTTCTCACTTTGGGTTTCATGCTATAGATGTGGATTCAGGGACGCCCTTCGATCTCTACCTGCCCAGTCACGTGAGTATTCTTTACATTCCTGGCACATTTCATGTCAATATAACCTGAAACTCAGGCAAGTTTAATAAGTGAGGTACAGTTGAAGCATTGTAAATATTTCTCTGCTGTTGCAAGTTTGATCCATCTGTGTGCACATTCACATTAGCTTTCACTCTCTGCATGGGACATTTTTGGGACGTGTTAGCATTCTAGGTACACATAAGCACAACGGGAGCGTTTAAAAGCTGCGTCTGTCAGCGGATCCCTAGTGCATCTGCATATAGACGGAAAATCAGCTCAACAGCGCTCAAATGTGAGCGGGAAATGGGCGTTTTTAAAATTTCAGTACCGAAAGTACCGAACCCGGTGCCTTTTGACAACTCTACTGCAGACATGATGTCGGATCTGAAAACATGGTCTGGAAAACTGGTATTTGGGACCATAGAAACAGTGCTGATGTAATCCAGTTGATCCATGTTCAATGGTAATTGGTGTCAGTGGATCCCATTACTCTGAAACATCATCTAAACACTAAATGCAACAGTTGTTATTTTAAGCAGTTGTTTCAATTGATAGTTAGATCAAAAACAGTGTTAATGTTCCAAAATTCATCACATACGAAAAAAAAAAAATCAATTCAGCAATATAGCAGAAGATAACAGTGTCATTGTCCAGATAAATTCAGTTCAAGTCAAAAAAAAAAAAAACGTTGGCGAAACTAGGCTAATAAAGGGTATCATCACAAAACCGTCACACACAAAACTTTCCTTTTTTCACAAGGAGTCAAAATGATTTTGATTGTGAGGTGAAACATTCACCCTTTAGGCATCTAACAATACAGTGACCAGAAAAAAACACACTTGTTTGTTTTCTGCCAAATGCTACAATTCAGGGTTTGTATAAATATGCAGAGCATGCAGAAGATAATGTTGTGATGATATAGAGCTGCATTTGCCTTGTTGCTGACGTCCCCACACACCCACACAGCAGCGCATCCTACACCGAGAGGAAGAGCGATGAGTGTGGTGTTCACCCACGGCTCTGCCGCCCCCTCAGCGCCGGCCCACACTCCAGTGAGCCGTCCCACATACTCACGGACTAGTTCACCCTCACAATCTGCGCGTGTGCTAGTTTCTCCGAACTGATCTCGCGTCCAAAAATAACTCTGCAGCCTTCGCTACGTTCCCAGAGCATAAGCCCATTGAAATGACCTGTTATTTGACAGCTTTTTTTTTTTTCTAATTAGAGGCAGTAGATAAATTTAGAGTGAACTAGCAGTGTGATACAGAACTGGAGGCTGGGCGGCACTGGATCATGTAGCTTTCCATACCACTCATCCATTCCCTCCCATTCTCTCGTTCATTCGTTCTGTCTCTTTTTCACATTCTCTCACACACACACACACACACACATTGTGTTTTTCCATCTTTCACGCAGTTGTTGGCTTTCACTTGCACACAGTCATTATCAAACTCCTTCCGCGCTCGAGCAGCTCTTTGCGTGGTGTAAATCTTCCTCTCCCACTTGGAAACACACGCTCCCTGTCTGTGGCGGCGTGTTTGCGCGGCTGGCGCTCATGAGAATCCCGCGGCAGAGGATAAAGATCGCTCTGCGGCTCTGGATGCCCGTGTTGATGCTCAGGATCGTGGTGGCTCTACAGAGGGACGGCAGCACAGTGTGCGTGAATTTATTTCTGAGTCAGGCAAGTACAGTGGGAGGTGTGTGATTGTGTTAATGACAGATTATCCATTCTGATGCTTTGTCGCCGTGAGCTTGGGAGACACGCGTGTAAAAAGTGGTTAAGAAAATGTTTTATGTAAGTTTGGTCAAAGGACACACATGTTGTGACTTTTGATGCTATTGAAATATGTTTAGTCGTAGTGTGTGAAAAGAACTTTACTTTCATTTTATTGACACTAAAATAATGACGTATCGCAGTTGTACTGTTACTCTTAGTGATTTGAACAAACCCCTAACACTAATTATTACATTTGACATCAGTGATATCTCAAATCATGCGACTGTTGTTCTGACTTATGATCATCACCTGGCTAATAACGTGGATGAAAAAAAATCACATAGATTCACCTTATCTAGAGACCAGAGGAGAAATCATAGACGCCTGGGGGCGGACAGTAAGCAACCACACAACAATGCACCAAAAACCTCTCTTAACACTGAAGCAATGCTCTGGCAAACACCAACTACTGTGTTTTATAACTCCAGTCCTGAGGACCCATGGCTCTGCACAGTTTTGTACATCTTCCTTATTTGATTCTGCATGGCGTTGCACTGAAACCCCTCTGTGGCTTAGCCTTGGCCATGTCCACACAGTCAGCATTTGGCTTTAACATACTTGCACATCATCATATCTATTCGTCATATCAGGTGTGTCAGGAAACTCGTTAGGGAGTTGACAGATAAATATAGGCATAGATAAGAGTAATAATCCCAGCCGTACCACCGTTGATCAAATATGCAAGGATGTTTACAAATAGGTGAGGAGCAGAAAAGAATAAATAGAATAAAATATATATAAATGCCAAATGGTGGTCCCTCTGTTGAAATTTGTGAAGAAATAAGAAAATTTAAACATTCAATGAAGTCATCTCTCCACAAAGGCTCCACTGAGTCTGACGTAAACTAAATTCCCAGAAGAACAGGTACTGGAATAAGCCAAATCTACAGTAGGATTGACATTAAAAAGGCATTGAACAAATTTCTAAAGTAGAAATTAAAAACAGTTTAAAAATGACACTTTTGTAAAAGTATAATAACACCCAGTTGGAAAACAAAAAATAGTCTGAATCCCTACGTATGTGACCCCCAGATATGCCACCCCCTAGAGAAACACACAGCACAACCCAGAAGTGGACACTAGTTGGAATTTGTCTTCTGTTTAGAATGCCAGAGGAAAATCATAAAAATTGCATGGATCATAAAAAAAATAATAATAATAATAATAATAATAAAAATGATCAATGAACAGTGTTTTATACATGATAAAGCACTAACTGTAGGTGTAATGTCCTTATTTTGTAATAAGGAATGAAAACCATGACAGGGAACTTTGGAATTACAAGTGCTATATATACACGAGGGCAGGGCTAGGGCTACCTTAATCAAACACACCTGAACAAGAACTAATTAGTGTCTTCAGGATTGCTAAACTCTGCAGGACAGTGGCTCTAGGACTGAACTTGCCTAGCCCTCCACATGGATAACAAGGCTAACTGGATACAGCTGGAACAAATATGACAAACGTGGAGGACAACAGAGGACAAAGAGGAACTAAACAGAAGTACAAACTAAAAGTCCTGGGGCCCCCTGCTCTGCATATTTTGCATGTCTCCCTTATTTAACACACCTGATTGAGATCATCAGCACGTTAGTTCAGTTCATGGATCTCTCTCCTAACAAGATGACCGTGGCTGTGATGGAGTGAGTAGAAAGCTCAGTGGGCCCAGGGTTGGAGTGGACTCTGGCACTGCCGTCTTGGCCAAGACAGACAGTTCAAGAGCAGACACCACTGCCTTCAAGGAAGTTGTAGCGGGCCTGTCGCCAAAGGTGTCAGGCAGGGGAAGTGTGTGCAGCCCACACACTCAGGACAGTGGCAGCCATCATCACAAGCTCTGAGTACACTGGAAGGACCTCCAGGACCAGCAGACTTGAGGCACTGGATTCCACCACCTCTATGCCAGACAGAGAAGTATGCATGGCACCCACAGGATGGTGCCAGCCATCATCGGAAGCACTGAGGATCACTGTGATATACAGTGATCACTAGACTGGTCAAGTCAAGTCACCTTGATATATATATATAGTGCTTTTTACAATACAGATTATGTCAAAGCTGCTTTACAGTTTTAAACAGGAAAATAGTGTGTTGATAATGCAAAAGGACAACAGTAAACACTTAATTTCACAGCGGCAAGGAACCAAAACTCCATCAGTGACAGAAATGGAGAAAGAAAAAAAAACCTTGGGAGAAACCAGGCTTAGTCGGGGGGGCAGTTCTCCTCTGGCCAGATGAACCAGCAGTTTGTTCCATGTTGCAGAAAAGTCAGATTGTGCGGAGGACTCATCTGGTTCCTGTGGTCTTGTCCTGATGGCCATCTAGGTGACAAGGTCTTCACTAAAGATGTCTCTGGGGCTCATCTAGTTGATGTGGTCTCCGCTGACATTCAGGGCTGTAGAGGTGGACTCTAGGTGCTGATCCACCATCTGAACTGGATACGGACTGGATCTGGGTGGCTACGGTGACCTCGGAATAAGAACGAAACAGACTAATATTAGCGTAGATGCTATCCTTCTCATGATGTAATGAGTACACTGGGTGTTATGGGAAGTGTTCCCGGTTCCGGTTGACCTAATTAGTGCAGCCTAACAATCCTTTAACAGATTTGAATAATAGAAGTGTGTTATGTGTAAGAGAGGTTAAAGAGATGGGTCTTTAATCTAGATTTAAACTGACAGAGTGTGTCTGTGTCCCGAACATTGTAGGGTAGATTGTTCCAGAGTTTGGGTGCTAAATAAGAAAATGATCTGCCGCCCGCGGTTGATTTTGATATTCTAGGTATTATCAAATTGCCAGAGTTTTGAGAACGCAGCGGACGTGAGGGACTATAATGCGATAAGAGCTCACTCAGGTACTGGGGAGCTAAACCATTCAGGGCTTTATAAGTAATTAGCAAGATTTTAAAAACCATACGATGTTTAATAGGGAGCCAGTGCAGTGTAGACAGAACCGGGCTAATATGATCATACTTTCTGGTTCTAGTAAGAACTCTAGCTGCTGCATTTTGGACCAGCTGGAGTTTGTTTATTAAGCGAGCAGAACAACCACCCAATAAAATATTACAATAATCTAATCTTGAGGTCATTTCAACAAGGACCAGGTTATGATGCGGTGAGCCTCAAGGATAAATATAATTAATGACTTTATTAATGATTTGTGCCTGATTTTCTTCATATTCTTTTTACCAACAAAACTTATGCATACCACCTTTTGTAAGACACAAACTCTGACTTGGCTTCATATAGAATTTCTTGTGATGTGAACTGATACAGGTTTCATCTGCATGTCAATCCTGTAGATGGTTTTCTTAAAAAGAGCGCAATTTATAAACAGTCAGTTGGTATATTAGAAAAATAAGTAGATTGTTTGATCACGGGTGCCATTTAGCTTGATATTACAAACTAATGTATGGAGCTGTATGTTATTTATGATAATGCATTTCAGACAAGTGCTTGTCCTTCCAATTTCCAAATTTTGCTTCCCCAATCATTTTATGTGCTCCTTTCTTTACAAAAAAAGAGCGTAATTTAACTGCCTTAATTATACAGCGTAAATGTAAAATGTCTCAACTATACGTAACATTAATAACATTTATATATACATTTTTTCCAATAATATTGTCACAGCTTTAACAAATATCACTTTCATGTAATGACCAGCTGACCTGCTGCATTACGTGCTGTGTCTGGTAAATGTACTCGACTCCATGGCATAAGCAGTACAGTACAGTGACGTCTGAATTGTGTTTGCTGACACTGACTGGACGTTAATCTGCATTCATTAAGGCAGTTACTGTTAATCACTTTATAACAGAATGCCTGTGTGTTTCAGATCCAAGGTGCGATTCGGCCGCATGCCATCATCATCCTCCCCAGCAGCAGTGGGATGGAGCTGTTGCTGTGTTACGAGGACGAGGGCGTCTATATTGACACCTATGGCCGCATCACCAAGGAGACGGTGCTGCAGTGGGGGGAGATGCCTGCCTCTGTGGGTGAGCTCCAACGCAAACACACACACACACACACACACTTGTAGCAGAGATACACATGATGCACAAGACAAACATAGAGTGATTATCCACAGAGGATGCAGTCTGGATGTTTTTCTCATTGTTTGATTCTGTGTCTGATTGTGTTTTGGTTGTGAGTTGTGTTACTCCTCTGAGGCTGCACTCACATTAGGAAGTTCTTGTAATGACTGATGTGTGTGAGACTCTAAACGTGAAAAAGCAAAACTCATTTGGTTGGATGAGTCATCTCACTTCCTACACAGCAGCAGATCTGTGTGGAGCAAAGCCACCGCCGTTCTTCAGCTCTGGATGAGGCTGATAAAGACGCTAAAGTTTTCAAAATCCACACAACTAGGACAAATTGTTCAGAATTGTTTTCAGAGCTACACTCATGCATTTATCTTTTGAAAACATAAGAACAGACATGACGCTGATATCGTTGATGTGGGCAGGCCTTTCCTCATGGCCCGTGATGTGTGATGAAACGCAAGGCGATCCAGTGAGATGCAGTGATTTCTCTTTCTCAGTTAAATAACACATGAGAACATTCACTGCATTTTTATTCCCTCATCAGATCCTGTATTTCAGGATGTGCAAAAATTAGGATCTGTTTTTTTTTTTTTTTTTTTTTTTTTTTTTTTTAGTTTTTATTATAATTTATCCAACACGCTCTTGGATGGATTCAGGTGTGTGAGACATTGTATATATGTTTTTATATTGGAAATGCTGTAGTCTTCTGTTGGAAGATGTGACATGAAGTTCTCTGAGATCTGTGTGTTCAGTCTAATAAGCAAGAGAAACTCTGTTATGAGCCTATGAGATTTAACACAACTTCATCTGTCAGTTGTTTCCAACTGTAAAGTGTCTAATTCATCCTTTCTGACATATGACGACCGAACTGTAGCACATGAATGATGCACTGCAGAAATAATATTTACATCTAGCTACATTTATGAGACAATATAAGTTTAATATTTGGTTTCTCAGCGTTGGTTGCCCTCCGCTGGCGAATCTCTGTTTCTCTGGACAGCACTCTGTACCTGAGTATAGAGAAGAATATTGTGAAAGAGCTCATCGGTCTGGTGATGTTTTCCATTAGGGTCGTAGTTAGCTCAGTGGCAGCAAAGCAGCATTTGAATGAATCAAAGCTAACTCCATAACCTCACAACACTCGAACAGGAAAAAGGAGTTGTCAGTTCAAATAAGGACATAGTGTTAATTACTTTTATTATTAATAATAATAATAATAACAATTCATTTTATTTATTGGTGCCTTTCAAGGCACTCAAGGACACCTTACAAATAATCAAATGCATAAACAATAAATTAAATGAAACAATACACAATAATATACAAAACTACATCAATCAGAATAAGCTAATCTAAAAAAAAAAAAAGTTTTAAGATGTGATTTGAAAATTGAAAGACTACAACTATTACGTATGTCAAGAGGTAAAGTATTCCAAAGACTCTGAGCAGTAAAACCAAAAGCTCTACGTCCCAGGGTAGTCAAACGTACAGATGGTACAACTAAAGTCACAGAAGCAGAAGATGTGAGAGATCAGGTAGATGAGTACACATAAAGAAGTTCATGCAAATATGAAGGTGCCAGATTATGAAGAACCTTATAAATGAAAAGTAAAGTCTTAAATTGAATCTGATATTTGGCTGGAAGCCAATGGAGCCAGTGGCCTCAACACTGGAGAAATATGCTCAAACAACGGTGCACGTTTAATGATCCGAACTTCTGAATTCTGGACCGTTTGAAGTGTGTAAAGAAGTTTCTGTGAGACACCACTGAGAAGAGAATTACAGTGGTCGATGTGAAATGTAACTAATGCGTGCACAAGGACAGCAGTACTGTTAGCAGAAAGACGTGATCGAAGACCGTTTATGTTTCGCAAATGATGTTGACCGAGCAATATTATTTACACGTGCCTCAAAAGATAAAGTGCTGTCAAGGATGACACCCAGACTCCCAAACCGCAAAGGAGGAGAACTGACTATATGTAAAACTTTAAAAATTTTGCCATTTTGATTTAGTACCTGTTAATACAATTTTAGTCTTCTCACCATTAAACTTAAGGAGATTACATGTAAACCATGGTTTAATTAATTTAGGCTATGAAGACATATAGAGCTGGTGTAAAAAATGAAAATTTATACCAAATTTAGAGAAGATTTGTCCTAAAGGCAACAGATAAATAATAAACAGAAGAGGGCCCAAAACTGAGCCCTGAGGCACACCGCTAGTAATCTGAGATATCTGTGATTTGAAACTTTTAGTTTGAACAAACTGAGTCCGACCCGAAAAATAAGATCTAAGCCAATTTAGAGTAGTACCAGTAATTCCAATGGAAATCAACCTCTCCAACCAGATACTGTGTGAAATGCTGTCAAAAGGTGCACCTAGATCAAAAAGAATCAGTACAGAATCCACAGTCATTAACAGATCATTTGGACTTTAATAAGTGCGGTCTCTGTACTGTGGTATGGACAGTAGGCAGAGTGAAATTGCTCAAACAAGTTATTCTCTACTACCAGAGAATACTAGACATGTACCTGTTGAGCAGCAATTTTTCCAGCAATTTAGAAAAAAAAAAGGTAAATTAGAAATACGTCAAAAGTTTTCTGGCTTATTATGATCCACACCGGGTTTCTTCAGTGTAGGAGTTACGGCTGCTAGTTTAAGGGATGAAGGAATAATACAGTAGTAAGAGAAGAATGTATGATTTGGGCAATCAAAGGTAACAAGGAAGGAAGACAGAACTTAACCACACTGACAAGTAGAAGATTTAGACTTGGAGTTACGCAAGTTGTTGGTCGAGTCCATTTGGACTAGATTAGCAGTGCTGAACAACCGGTCATCAACATCTGCTGCTGACAAGCAGTTTAATTTAGGAACTTTACTGGTCACAGTGTGGAAAACTGTCAAGAATACAAGGGTAAAATCTTGGAGCACAGAGAACAGCGCCATGACTACATAAAATAACTGCCTGGATTGTGTCTGAAAAATGAACAGCAAAAATAAATCACAAATAATGTGTAAAAAAAAAAAAAAAAAAACTGACCTGATCTAATTTTGAATCAAATACAAACTAATGCAGCTATGATAATATCTTTTAAAGGCAGGTCGTTTTTGGAAAAGGATTTTCAAGGGTTAACCTACATGACCTGGCTCTAATCACAGCTCATATAGTTCAGATGAAATGTAGATGTGGGGTTAAAACTCAACTCGTTCTTCTTCATATTTGCTGATGTTGAACAGCAATGATAGGAAACCCTGTTTGTCCCAGATCATCTCGGCTTTACTGAACTGAATAAGCTGGAGATGTTTATTCGTGACTCTGGTTGATAAGATGTTGTTGTTGATTTGCAGCTTACCTTCAGTCGAATCAAGTGATGGGATGGGGAGAGAAAGCCATCGAACTGAGATCCGCCAAGACGGGCAGTCTAGAGGGAGTCTTCATGCACAAAAAGGCTCAGAAACTCAAGTTCCTGTGTGAGAGAAACGATAAAGTAAGAAAACATCTCTATATGCTTGTGTAATATCACATTTAAAAATGCAGAACATCTCTACAGATGAGTCTCACAGAACAAAGAACTTCTATAGGCATCATACGCGTGTGAGTGACTAAAAAGCATGAAACATGAAGCCTGTGTGTGTGCAGGTGTTTTTTGCTTCGGTGCAGTCGGGTGGATGCAGTCAGATCTACTTCATGACGTTAGGACAGAACTCTCTCTTCAGCTGGTGATGGATGGTCTCCGTCTCACAGACCCGCTGCTGCTGCTGGTGGGAAATGACTGAGTACAGACTCCACATCGCATAACCAACCATCTCTGCCAACAAGATTCAAATGGTCCATTTTTTCCCTTCAATTTTCTGCATTCACATGTAAACATTTTAATAGAAGTGATATATAAATGTATGACTTAATACATGTAAAATAGTTGATATGTTGCGTCGTGTCTGACAGTGTCAGCATTTGTCTTGATCTGTGCTTAAAGCATAAGCCTTGTTTTGCATTTTTATTTTATCCTTTTATTTCCATGTCAAATCTTGCAAAAAATACTTGATATTTTGTCCCTAATACCTGATTATTTTATTGTATAATAACAACCATGGCTGGTACACGGTGAACCCAATACTAACCGCTAGTAGAGTAACTGTCAAACATTGTAGCGTCTTTGGGTGAAATATGACGATAAATCAGAATAGAAATGACTGATTACTGATGACGGAAAGGAGCCGATAACTGCGGACGATCAGCTTTCGCTTTACACGCTTTCTGAGTTTAATTAAAACAGATGGAAGTTGTATCTTTACTGTTTTTGTTTTTTATAGGTCTCACTGTACTAAAACACAAACATAACCTGGACGTGATAAATGTGATCTAAATAAAAGGTTTGTTTAGTTTTTGGTTGTAGGAGTTTTGCATGCAGACTAAAGGACTGATCTTTGGCAGCTGCCTGTAGGAAAGCAGTCATGCGGCCAACATTTCCCAATTAGTTGTTGACCACATTTCACAGAGGATAGAGTCTGTTCTAGTTTAGTTTTGTTTTCCACTCTTTGCTGCTGGTTCTGGATAATCAAATTCTTCACTATCGTTTCTTTAGGTACATTGACAGTGCAGCAGAGTCCTACGTATAAGCTCAAGTTTGAGCATGATTAATAAATACAAATGCATCATTCACAAAGTCAATGAACTGATGAAGTAAATGCATCCCTCTGATGCTTTTTGGCAAATGTGTGAACCATTCAGAGACGGTGCAACGCTTACTTCCAACTGCACCTTCATTGCACTTCTGTCGCTTAATGTGTGATTTTGTTGGCCACATACTGTTTGTTCGGGGTCAGAGGACCGATCTGAAACATTTATTACATACAGTAATACAGTGAAGCTCGGTTGTGTGTGGAAGATGCAGCATAGCAGGTTAAGTGTGGCTGTGGAGGAGTGAACGTGTGGAGATGTGATTGTGACGCAGGCGATTCTGTTGGTTCTCAACTTAAAATGAGGAAAATGAATGACGCAAAGAAAAGCCGCAGGAAGTGGAAGATGATCATGTGAAAGAGTTAAAGAAAGTTGAAATGTAGGAAATCAGAGTTGCAGAAGTGAGAGGTGTGGAGTTTGGGATCAGATGGACTGACAATGCAACTCCCCGTTGAAATGTTATGTTTGGACCAGATTTCTGCACTCAGAACACCAGTGCTTGTACAGATAAATACTTCTGGGCCATGTGCACTTTACGTCACTTGTATACAGACTAGCTTGCGTAATACTGCTGTGATAGTTTTCGCTTTAACAATAAAACTAAAATGCCACCCAGAGGTTGATTTTACACTAGAGAACTGATCATTTCTGATCATTTGCAGCAAGAGACCGTCCATCACAACGCACTGATTTCATACTGTAATCGAGCAGAGCATCTCAGTATGTGGAGAAGACGAGCGTTTAGAAAAGCTGCACACACATCAGGATCAGTAGACAGCTGTCATTCAACTCTATTCTGTAGTGGTGCAGTAGTTTTATGTAATTCTTTGCTCTGTTAGGAAACCACTGGGAATCTGATGCTCAGATCAGCTCTGTAGCTTCATCAGTTCAGTCACGGATGAGCAGACGGTGTTCAGTTCAGTCACACTCCCATAAAAAGTTTAGTTTTCTTTTGCTCCAGCAGGTCGTGTTCGAGTGTATTCTCAGCCGTGCCTTAATGTGCTCTGAATGCCGTCCGGCTTACGTGCAAGACGTGATGAATGTAAAACTCTTAATTGGGTTTTGACATTAAAATGTCTCGACATCGTTGGTTTCTGTACTTTCGTTTTGGTTCAAACTTTAAAAAAGTCAATACTGTACATTAACAACAGAACATTTTAATTTAATTCACAGCTTTTTTCTTTGTAATCATTTGACTGTATATTTCCTGTACTGTATATATTCCTAAATACTGTTTTTTATAGACAGTTAATTATCAAGCATTATAGGAAGCACCTATACTCAATAATTCTGTTTGTCAAAACCTCTATTGGGTTTGGATTGTAACAGCATATTGCATATACAGTATATGTTGTGTCACATGAAGGAATTGAGCCAAATAAATGCTTTAAGAATAGACCGCTCTGTATGTCTTTGTTCATCTGTGCTACGTTAGTGCGAAACGTCCATACAAACCATCATGCTGTATACCATTTGCAGAAATAAAAGATCCCTTAAATCCTCAAACCTCAGTCATTCTATTTAAACTCTATCATATGCATTGTTTGTAAACTCATATACAGTGTTCAGCTCAATACAACAAATCTACTGTGCATTTATTCAGTAAAGTTCAGAGCTCATGTGCAGCCCCCGGAAACCTGCCGCCATTCTTTCCTGAGGTTCACGAGGAGATCACGTGGTCATGGAGCAACCCCCATTTGGCCCGGGCCCATGCCACCTGACCTGAGAGATGCCTACTTTAACATTCAGAAAGCCCCTTATTACAGATGCTTTCTGAGATTCACCTTTGAAGGCATGGCCTTCAGTTCATGGTTCTGCCCTTCGGCCTGTCATTGGCAACATGCACATTCACAAAATGCATGGATGCTGCACTGTCCCCTCTGAAATCGAGTGGAATGTGTAATCCTGAACTACCTAGATGACTGGTTAATTCTATCCCATTCTGAGGATGTGCTAAGCAGTCACAAATCGAAGCTTCTTCACCATTTGCAGTCCCTATGGCTGTCATTGTGCAGAAACCCAGTCAGACCATTTCATTATTAGGAACTGAGATGGATTCACTGTCAGTGCGAGCCCGCCTCTCTCGGCAAGGCTCTCGTGCCATAATCAGTACTCTCACTGTGTTCAAACTGGGAAGGTGTTTCCAAAAGACACTGGGGTTTATGGCAGCCGTGTCAACAATATGCCATTTGGGGCTGCTGCACATGCGCTCTCTTCAGTTCTGGTTAAAAGCTCGTGTTCCACGCCAGGCATGGTGGATTGGCAAGCTGCACGTCAACGTAACCTGCAGCCGCAGAGACGCACCGAAACCTTGGTTCACCGACAGAATGTCTGGCCAGGGAATAATGATGGGGCAAGTAAGAACAATGGTGGGGTGCCCTATGCAATGCCAGACCGGCTACTGGCATCTGGACAGATGCGCAGAAAATGTATAGCATAAGTTTCCTAGAATTAAAGCTGCTACCCCAGGTACTACAGAAAATCAGGGAAGAGCTGCTGGTAGCAACCGAATGGCCCAACTAGCTATGGTTTCCAGAGCTGATGGAGCTATTGGTAGACCTCCCCTTTACAATTTTTTGGGCTCAATCAGACCAAGGGCCTCATTTATAAAGTGTGCATACACACAGAATTGATCTAAGAGTGTGTGTGTGTGTGCGCTTAAATCCACACCAACACTCATATTTGTAAAAACTGCCTTTGATGTGGAAAAGTGCTTAGCATCACGTCAGGGTCTAAGCAGACGTACACACACTTTTTCTTGTTAGAGTACTGCAGGTTTTTGGAAGTGTAAGCTGTTCTTAATTAAAGGATTTGGATGATGACTGATGATCTTTTATATGTTAATGACATTAATTAGGAGTCATTTAAAAGGCAGAGAGCTGAAACCATTCAGTTTCAGGATCATTTGCATAGATTTCACATCTGAACGAGAGGTGCAGGTGTGTTTTCTGTTCTTTCGTTCATTCTATGAATCATACCTATGCAGATTTGAGACAAGATCGTAAGATTAACATTTTTCATGAGAAACTCATGCAGGTTTGGAAAAATTCAAACATTTGGGGCCTCGTTTATAAAACGTTACACAGAAACCATCCTAAATGTTTATCACACAATTTCTGGTCCTCACTAACTTCCATAGTGTTTTTTTTTTTTTTGTCAATGGTTACTGTCTGCTGTTTCTTTTGTGCATTGCCACATTATTGTCATGACAACCCCCCAAAAGAAACACTGTAAAATAAACAAATAAACTTTTTTTATGGAACAGTTTATTGAATTTTCACATCCCTAGAAAAAGATAAACAAAGAAAAGTTTGCATAATGTGTTTTTGTTGAATATCCTATTTGCTCCATTGGGTTTTTGAAAAAAAAACAGCTCAATTTTATTCAGAGACTGAAACGGAGCAAAAATATGCAATTTGGTGCAGATGCTGATATTTATATAACGAAATTCTGATGTTTGTAATGTAAATCAGTGGGATCTTTATAACAGTATAGCAGAATACTGACATAAAATGATCTAAATATCAGATCTCCAGTAATATGCAATGCAATTCAATGCTGATTGAGAGATGAACAAATAAACGTTCCTCAAAAGATGCGCGATGTTTTGGAGGCTTGGGAAGATCATTCGTCCACTGAGGAACAGTGAAAGTAAAGCTTCTGGAAACAAACATTCCTTAAAAGATCCTGATGATCAGATTTGAGACTTACTGATTTTCCTACAAAATGATTCATGGAGAATCAAGTAAAGCCGAGCTGCTTCAGTTCAGTAAGTGTTCATCTGGAAACGTGACTACAGTCATTCAGACGTTTACTTGATAAAAATCAGTCAAGACTTGACAGCAAAAAGACACGTGAAGTACCAGCTGAAGGTGGACGATTGCGCAATCAGACTAAATGAGCTTTGACTTAATTAAAAACTCAAAACTATCAATCAGAGACAGAAGGCATGGAGTAGATTGAGTGAAACAGCAAATTTTGATCATTCAGAGCTTCAGTAATTCAAATCAAATGTGATACAGTAGTTTCATAAGCTTAAGCAAAATATAATTTGTTTCCGCTCAGTTTGGGGTGAAATATGTCCTGTACAAGATCTCGATGGGCTTCATTTTCTGTCATGTTTGTAGTTTGAGAGGCACAGAGGTTTTGAAAGCACACAGACGTGCTGAGAAACACCAGCTTCAGACTGATCTCCTCATTCAACGGAGCAAACATCTAAAATGCAGAACTTGGCCCTGCAGGTGGGACACGGGACCCTGCTGCTCAGCCACGTCTCCGGCTGCTGCTGGTCCTGTCGACTGGCAAACCATTTACCCATACAGGTGAGACACCACATGGGCCGGCAGTAGCACTGCTGACATTCACCCTCACCGTCGGCCTGACACAGACGCAGCAGCTTCACGCTGGCGCTGGCCTGCATACAGCCGATACACGGCTCCAGCTCCTGACGGCAAACAGCAAACACGACAGCGTTAAACACGTTACGATTCAGTTCAACATCAACACGCTCAAGCTATTTCAAATGCTGTGCGTGGTTCATAAAATGTTCCTTTTATAAACCTAATGTTCTTTTCTGAAGTGTTTCACGACGGTTTCAGCGCTCACCTGTCCACTCGGACACTTGTAAACCGCATTCATCCTCACGTACGTCTTGAAGGTCTCCAGGAAGAGCTCGCTCATCGTCAGATGGATGACCACATTGGCGGCGTTCCTGATGGGCGCGTGCAGTTTCTCCTGCAGCTCCACGTACTCGGTGGATTTCAGCCTGCGAGAGAAGCACAGCAACACCGGTTAGTCACGAAGGTCACGACAGGAGGCGCGCACAACTCCAGCGTGTGACCGCACCTGATGTCGAAGGGCTGGACTCTGGGGTTGATGCTGGCTACGGTGATGGTGAGGATCTGCACCGGCGCGTTGAGCTCGGGCGACAGGCTGTGCTGTCTGGAGTCCGTGACGGTCAGATGACAGTCCTGGTGCAGGGCCACGTGCAGCGAGTACGTGCTGACCTTCATCACCCAGGTGTCGGTGACGATCACTCTCGCGCTCGGACAGCCCGAAGCAAATTTATCGATGCGCCGAAACTCTGTGTTGATGGAGGAGGCCACGGCTCTCCAGCTGGACTGCGGTAACGCGTGCGCGCCGAGAGCCCTACAGATGGGGTGATTCGCCCAGCCGCGTCTGGACCAGTAGAACGCCAGCGCACAACTCACCAGCTGGACGGCCAGAGAAAAGCCGAAGTACATCTGCCACCCCTGACTCGCCTGATGAACGTACATCAGATTCTGCTCTGGAGCAGCGAAACACATTCCTATGTAGTATCCTGAAACACAGATAAACACATGTGCATCACACAGTGAACGCTGCACGGAGAAAGACTGTGCGTTCATGTGAGGGAAACACATGATCACATTACAAATATATGCAAAAAATATATGTAATGTATTAATTCAATAGTAATAATGATGATATTAAATATAGCTGCAAGCAGTGATTACAGGGGTTCAAGGGAAAAGACATCGTATCCTATTTAGCAAGCCCGTAAACACCCCAAATCAATAGGAGGCATTTTTTTGTCAAATTCAGGTGATTCACCATAGAAATATGATGTTTTTATAACATCTATGACTGTTATAGCACCAGCTGTTTCATTTAGGCTTTAGGGCAGGGGTGCTCAGCCCTGGTCCTGGAGATCGACCTTCCTGCAGAGTTCAGCTCCAACTCTGATCAAACACACCTGAACCAGCTAATTAGGATCTGAAGGAGCCCTTGATCATTACAGACAGGTGTGTTTGATCAGGGTTGGAACTAAACTCTGCAGGAAGGTCGATCTCCAGGAACAGGGTTGGGCACCCCTGACTTAGGGTGCATTTGGACAGACCCCTTCTCTAAAGGACCCCATTATTACTTCCCAAAGGGTAAATTTCAACATGTTTTTGATAATTATTGACCTAGAGTTTTTCCCAGACGGAGAGAAAAACCTAGGACCAGTTTGCAAAAGTAGGTTTTTCACATCTTTTGTTTGATTGACAGCAGTGGTTCTAGAGGCAAAGAACGAGGAGGTCTGTTGAACAATACGAATATTGCATGTGTGTGCAGAAAACTTTGCAATGTACAATTGTTTACGCCCTCAAAAAATGTGATACCGCCCCCCAGTGGTCGATTTCTTTCAAATTTCTCAGACCTTTGGGGCTAATAGGTGCTCAAACTTTATCAGCCAATGTTTTTTTTTAAGATATGCAGATGTCCCCATAGACACTTTTGGCACTTTGGACCAAGACCGTGCACAGCTGTTTTTAGCGAAGATATCTCATTTTACTAATAGTGTCCCTGCCTTTTTGGCGTTCCTCCGCCACGGTGAGTTGAAAGTTCAACTTTTTTGATAATATTGATAATCACTCTCCAGAAAATCTTTCTGCACTGGTTTGGTTCTGATGAAAAAATCTAATCCTAGTTCGCAAACTTTTGCAAAAATACCCGAAAATTTCACCAGGCTCACGAACGAATCTAAGGAGTGTTTTTTGTCCGGTGTGAGCCACGGATTCCAACAACATCAGACACTTGAGCCTGTGACTGACACTTTAGGAGTTATGAGCGATTCCGTACTTTCGATCGCTGTAGCGCCCCGTCAGGCCGATTGGGGTGAGCCTCGGTCACGTTTTGGACGGTGCGAGTACTACCATCCCTCCGAGTTTCAAGTCTCTATGACTTACGGTGTGGTCTGCATGATCAGTTTTATGTGGAGATCACTGATCCGTGATCGTTCTAACAATTACAACAGGGTTTCAGTGATACACGCTTGAACCCCTAACAATAATAATAATAACAACATTTTTAGACTTATTTCTTCTTCTTTTGAAATAACCACTGTGCAAACGGCAGAGTATTAAGAAGCAAATTAATGATTAAATAGCAGTTAATCAGAATGTGTAGTGACAGTTTGTCATAAAGTTGACAAATTCAGCACCAAGGAAACATATTTCTTTGTCACATCAACATAGTGTTTAATGATTAAACTTTGCAACTAGTAGATAGGATAAACTGATAAAACAAATCAACTGTAATCAGTAGTTCAAACAGAGTTGACCTCAATGAATGCAGGAGCAAAATGAACAGCATGATTAGAAGTTAAAGATTCATGTGTTCAGAGAATATATTTGACTTACTTGGCAATATTTCTAGCACAATAATTGTGCAAAACAACGCAGCTTAAAATCATGTTATTATTTATAACAGTATGGCATCTACAGATAATAAATATGACCCTGGGTCACAAAACCAGTCGTAAGTATCACGGGTATATCTGTAGCAATAGCCAACAATACACTGTATGGGGCAAAATGATTGATTTTTCTTTTATGCCAAAAATCATTAGAGATTAAGTAAAGACCATGTTCCATTAAGATATTTTGTAAACTGCCTACCGTAAATACAGTACTGTGCAAAAGTCTCAGGCCACTAGTATTTTCATCAGCTGAAAATGGTTTAAAGTCAGTTAAAGTCGGTCTGTTGCTGTAGTTTGTCAGTAGGAAATATCAGATTACATTTCCAAACATTCATTTTGCCATTAATTATAATAATCCAGTGAGATTTTTGTGTGGAGCACAGGCTGTTGTCAGACTCCTTGTGCAAACATAGATCTGATCTCTCCATCATTCAATCTTCAGTCTGTCTTAAGAAACAGCAAAAACGGAGACAGACTAAATCCAGAAGAACTGTGGCAACTTCTCCAAGATGCTTTAAGAGACCTCCACCTACAAAGCTACAGTACTGTTAACATTTTTAGGCAGTTAGGCACATAACATGAGGATGCTGTCAAAAACAATGTCATAAATAGATTTTCTTTATCAATGAACTTCTATTAACTAAAATAAATCAGCATTAGATGTGACCATCCTTTGCTTTTAAAGCAGCTTTTGCCCTATGTGCACTCGTGCAGAGTTTTTCAGATCGCTTTGTAGCTTTGATTTAGTCTGTCTCAGTTTTTGTTTCTTCATGTCATTCCAGAGACAGACTGGATGATGGTGAGATCAGATCAGTGTGGAGCACTGGCTGTTGTCAGACTCCTTGTGCAAACAAAAATCTCACTGGATTATTACAATTAATGGCAAACAGAATGTTTGGAAATGTAAACTGATGTTTCCTACTGACAAACTACAGCAAAAGACAGAAATAACTTTAAACCATTTTTTAGCTGGTGAAAATACTAGTGGCCTAAAACTTTTGCACAGTACTGTGTATCAAAACTTAATTTGATTAGTACATGGCATTACTAAGAACTTTAGTTTGACAACTTTAAAGGCGATTTTCTCAATATTTCGATTTTTTTTTTTTTTTTTTGCACCCTTAGATTCCAGATTTTTTTTTTTTTTTTAAATATCGTTCTATCCTAACAAATCACACATCAATGGAAATCTTATTTATTCAGCTTGTATAAATCTCACTGTCAAAAAATTGACCCTTTTGACTGGTTTTGTGAACCAGTGTCACAAATGACAGACAGCTGAGGTTTGCATACTGCAGCGAGTCAACCTTAATCGTGCGTACTAAAGACGTAATGTCGGGTGTGCTACACTGTGTACAGTAAGTATAGAGAATCATCTACGGTTGACCGATTTGCACGTGATGCGGTCACGTGACAACAATATAGCGCACTACAGTCGGGTTTGTCTGTCTGGGGAACTTTAGTGTGTAAACACAGCAGCTGTTGCGTGTACTTCAAGTTCTGCTAGACCCCTGCACAGGTCACGTGTTGTCCGACACTCTGTGTGTGTGTGTGTCTGTCTGTCTGTGTGTGTGTGTGTGTGTGTGTGTGTCTGTCCGTGTCTGTCTGTCTGTCTGTCTGTCTGTCTGTCTGTCTGTCTGTGTGTGTGTGTGTGGTACCGAGCGGCAGGCAGCAGTGCAGCAGCAGGGTGAGTGTGCTCCTCCGGATGTGGTGCTGGATGAAGCTGATGTCTTCGCTGCCCAGCCACTCCGAGAACAGGTGCTGCACCGTGAAACCGGCCGTTCGGAACTCGTTCGGCGTGAAAACAAAACACAGCGCGAACACCATATACGCCAGCGTGAACGTGGCGTCCGGCCGATCCATGTTTACATCAACACGCGCGTGAAGCGGGACACAACTTCATCTACAACACACACGACAGATTCGCTCGAGTGTTACTTCATCATTCCTGTCGAACACACGTTTATAAACAATGAAACCGTGTTCGCGAGTGGCTACACAACGGTCCGGTACAGCAAACGCGATGTTTGGCGCTGTTAAATGACAGCAGTGGACGTGGCAGCGACGCTTTCAAAATAAAAGCACAGCGACGACGCGCTGATGATCACCATCACACACCTGCCACTGGACTGCAGGACTTTTTTTTTTTTTTTTTTTTTGAAGCTTAATGGCTGAATTTCTTCTTTTCATTGATTCTCTTAATGCACTGATAACAACGTACAATTATGTTTTCTGAAAAGTTCAAGCTAACTGAAAATAATATCTTCGCCGTCTCTCTCCTTTTAATTGTTTGTTCCTTTGCTTGTGTTGTGCCTTAATGTAAGTTGTATAACCCCTGTTTTTTCTGGTCTTATGTTGTCATGTCTCTGATGTCTTGATTCATATCTAAATGTGTTTGTTAAGCATTTAATTTATATATATTTATATATATATATATATATATATATATATATATATATATATATATATATATATACATATATATATACTGCGGGAGGTCACTGGACGGGGATATAAAATAAAGATAATAGGATATATCCCAATATTTATTTGTAAGTACACAAAAAGAGAAATATAATGATTAAAGCGTAATAAAGTGTTCACTGAGAAACGAGGTCAGCCCGAGTTTATCATATAATAAATCAGAAAATAAACTCTGGGTGAGAAGTATATGGGTCAGAAGAATAACTGATATCCCTTGTACTAAACAATGGTTCATACTTATATCTAAATGAATGGACAAAAAAGTAAGTAATACTGATAAAAGCCAAAAGTAATTTAGCCGTGCATTCGCTTTTATTAATTGTTATTATGCATAAGAGTTATGAGCATTACCCCCTCACTGTACTGGGTGATATTTCTCATGTTTTTGTCTGGATTACACATGCGTCATGTGAGCGCTATAATCCGATTGCCGTGAGAGGGGTGGGCCGGACATTGACTGACAGCCGCCCCAACCCATGAGGCTGCGACCCCACAGCGCACGACCAATTAGAGCGCGGCGCTCGGCAGCCTGGGGGCGGGACGCAGTTTTGTGATTGGCTGTGTTCCTAAACGCGCTGCCAGTTTTCCGTTCCTTCCATTACTAAAATCCGAATCGAACAAACGGCGTTAGTCTGGATTTTGTCTCATCCCAACGCCTTATTCTGAACACCTTATGATTTATAACGGAATATTCACTTGTATCAAAGTGCTCGTGGCTTGTGTGAGATCCAGGCGGAGATGTCAAGCAGTCGAAGAAGCACACATTTCTGGAGCGAGGAGGAGACAGATTTCCTTCTGCAAACTTTAAAGGAGATGAACATCGATCGCTACAGAGACGGCCGGAAGCACCGCAACAGCCTGATCTTCAGGAAGGTGTGCGCCAGACACAAGGAGGCAGGCTTTGCGCGTTCATGTGATCAGGTCAAACACCGCTGGAAGACGCTCAAGTCCATTTATTATAAGGCCAAGAAACAGAACAACGGCAGCTCTAATGCGGCATTTAAACACTTTGACACGATGGAGGAAATCTTTGGACACAGACCTCTGGTTGTCATGACAAACCAAAGCGGAGCTGACATCGATCTCAAAGACGGATCGCCTCTGTCCGACAGCAAGTGCTTCACCTTCGAGGATGCTGAAGATGCGGAAGATGCGGAAGATGATGATGCTGGTGAGTGGCGCACCTTTAGTGCATGTAACTTAGTAGATGTACTAAAAACAGTTGAATTGTAATATTATTTATTTATTTTATAGATTTATTTTTTTCTTAGAAAGTTTTTATTATAACAGAATCTGGCTGGCCAGCATTCTTTTAATATAGGCAAAAGAAGATTTGATTCATATAGCACACAAGACCAGTTAAAATCATTTGATCTCAAAAAAAAAAAAAAAAAAAAAAAACACAATGCACTTAAAGTAGCCGTACAGTGTATTTCTAACCTTCTGATGTGTTTGTCTGTTAAAGATAATGGAGTGGATGATGTGGAAGGTGGAATTCAGGAAATCCAGTCAGTGAAAACGGAGAATGAGCCCCTGATCCTCACACAAGCGTCACACGAGAGCTCCACGACGTCCACGGAGAGCTCCACACCCACCCAACCCTTCATCTCCACCCACAGCAGCACATCCACCCAGCACAGCACTGCTCCAGGTCTTACCCCTAAACATGAACAACAGCTGGAAATGACCTCACCCTCAGGCCGTCCAAGATCAAGATCAGGAGGAGTTTGTTTCTTCACCAGATGTGCAGAAATGTGTCATTCCATCACCGTGTCAGCAATGGATCCTCTGCGGCGAATGGGTGCCGTCAGAATGAGAGTCTGATAAAAACATCACAATAATCCACAAGTAATCCACACCACTCCAGTCCGTCAGTTCACATCTTGAGAAGACAAAAGCTGAAACAAATCCATCAGTAAGAATCCATAATGACACTTCCTCCAGTGGAAGAAGTCCATCTCTCCGCCACATATTTGTTTAGAGCTGTTTTGGCTCGTAAACGGTGCTTGATCTGTGCAGATTTCTCTCCTGATTCAGACCAGACCACTTTTTCACCAGAGGAAGCCTTATTATACACTATGGACTCGTATTTGAGTTAAAAACGTCTTAATGCTGGTTTTGTTTCAGCTTTTGTCTTCTCAAGATGTGAACTGATGGACTGGAGCGGTGTCTTGTGGATTATTGTGATGTTTTTATCAGCTGTTTGGACTCTCATTCTGACGGCACCCATTCACTGCAGAGGATCCATTGGTGAAATTTCTCCAAATCTGTTCCCCTGAAGAAACAAACTTCTCTACATGTTGGATGACCTGAGCATGAGCACATTTTCAGCATTTTTATTTTTTAAATAATAAAACGATATCGACAATGTGCACCTGTCTGTTCACATGAAGTGTCCAGATAGCGTGTGGCTCATAGCAGTCGTTCTGTTGTTTTGTCAGGCGTGTTGAAGCGCAGAAGGCCGTGTTGCGCTGCGTTGCACAGTCAGTATCAGGGCTTTCTGGAAAGGCTGCAGCAGTCGCAGAACGCGTGGCTGGAGCGTCAGCTGGAGCAGAGTCACGTGCGAGAGGAGCGTCTGATCGCCCGAGTGCTCGCCGAACACACCCGATCCATGGAGGCCTTGGTCAACCAGCTCTTCGCAGGCTTGAGAAGCCTCCTGCCCCCGTCCCATCCCAGTGCCGATCCCCAGACCACGCATACGGCCCTGGACGTCCTCAGCACACGGACTGGCGTCAGCACTGCGGAGCAGCAGTCGTCATCGAGCGGGACTGAATCCTGAATCGCACACGCTGAGACTCT
Source organism: Labeo rohita (assembly GCF_022985175.1). Lineage (NCBI taxonomy): Eukaryota > Metazoa > Chordata > Actinopteri > Cypriniformes > Cyprinidae > Labeo > Labeo rohita. Next base: position 33,022,752 of record NC_066882.1, on the reverse strand, counting down.
CAGCAGCCCTCACTGACACTCAGAGTCTTCAACACCCGACATATACGTCCTGACCAGCGGCCCTGGACTGGTTTGTTAAAACTAGTGATAGTATCAGTCCAGCACCCGTTTAACACCGGTAGGTGTTGGTAGACATATTAGCTTGTGTTTTTTTAACCGTTTATTTGTGTGTATCACATAGATTCATCACATGTTTAGTTGTGAATTCAGATGTGAGTCTGTGTGTAATGTGATTTATCAGGAGCCATGACATGCTGTGTTTGTCAAATATGTTCTCATGAGCCATATCTATTTTTTAAATAAACACCAATATAAAATATATTTCAATTGCTGGGTACATAGTAACATTCTTATTTTGAGGCCATAAGAAAAGTTACACTTTATTTGCAGGTGTCCTTGTTACAGTGCAATTGTACATCCATTAACTACATGGGGTTAGGATTAGCGTTTGACTTAGGGTTACTTGCAAGTAATTATAAATAATTTATTGTTAGTATAATAGTAAGTACACTTTAAAATAAAGTGTTTTGTGTGTAATACATCTCAGACATCATTGTTCATGAAAAAAAAACAATAAATGACAAACACAAAAACAGATGACAAACATAAGTTTGCCCTATTCAAAGGAAAAAAGAATACAAATATAAAAAGTACTGACACAATAGAAAGATGAGGAAAAAGAAAAGAAAGAAAAAAACATTCGAAGGCAGTGGAAGAAACGTTAGGTGAAGCAAAATGAGCTGTTATTATTTCTTAATAAAAAGAACTTGCCATGAAAGGACAACATTTTCTTCTCCTTAAATATATTTAGTTCTGATTCATTTAAAAATTAATCAAAAGTCAATTTTCAAACTAATTCAATAAGAGCTTGATAAAACAGACAAACATCAGTGTCTTGCATAAATTAGGAATTACATTCACAAATGTTGTTAAAGGAGTCATCGGATGCCCATTTTCCACAAGTTGATATGATTCTTTAGGGTCTTAATGAAAAGTCTATAATATACTTTGGTTAAAAATTCTCAACGGTTGTGTAACACAACACCCTTTTAACCTTGTCAAAATCAGCAAAAAACATCTCATTCTGGTCGAGGCTGCTTTAAATGCAAATGAGCTCTGCTCGTCCCGCCCCTCTCTTCTCTCTGTGGAGTGACGAGCCTGTTTACTTTAGCCGCGTTTAGCCGCTAAACTTGCTAACTAGCACATTATTAGGAAAGGCGATCGCAAATATTCATTAAAAAAAACCCTTATACTCACTTCTGCTGTAAGTGAAGCTGGATCATGAATGATTCGCATGAACACAGACGAATATATGTAGATCGGGAGGCGCATTCCCCACAAACAAACGTAATCTACTTGACCCTTTTAAAGAGACAGTTCACCCAAATATTTATTAGATACTTTTTTTAGATACTACTTTTTTTCTTTTTTTTTTTTTTGGTGAATTCTGCCTTTTGTAGCAGCATTCATGTGTGACAAAAATGCAATATTAATTCTGTTATATTCAATCATATCTATTATTATTTGTTTCTTTCTTACTTTATTTCTTAATTAATGTATTACCGTTTTTCTCAGTCGCTTTGGTGCATTTCTCAAATCATCCTTAATATTTGCAAAAAAGTATGTGCATTTCTCAAAACAATTTGTACAAACAGCACAACACAATGGATTGCCTGCAAAAGCCTGTAACTTACTCAAAATCTTTAGTTCATCTATCAAAAGTAAGTATTTATGTCAATGAACATATCAGTGCCATCAGGATGAACTATGGCAATAGTTTGTAGTTAGTTAATAACTGTATTGAAATGCAGAAGGCTGCATTTCTTGTGTATGCGATATATTTTCGAAAGTACAAATTTACACATTACTGTGTGTGAGATATTGATTGAAATAGACTGGATAGGATTCACAGTTACACTTTCACTAGTGGTCTGACAAAAAAACAAACAAAAAACACACACACATTACAGTTGTGATGTATCTCTGATAGCACACATATATCACTGAGATATACTATTCGACGTCTGCATTTACATCTGCAAGATGTATTTTTTAGTGTTCGCTTATCTGCAGTACTTCTAGGACATTTCCTATCAGGTGTCAGATAGACATTTATTAGATGTCTTTACTGTAAGATGTTTATTATTTACAGTTTTTCTCAGTCACTTCGGTGCATTTCTCAAATCATCCTTAACATTTGCAAAGAAATATGTGCATTTCTCAAAACAATTCATACAAACAGCACAACACAATGGATTGCCTGCAAAAGCCTGTAACTTACTCAAAATCTTTAGTACATCTATCAAAAGTAAGTATTTATGTCAATGAACATATCAGTGCCATCAGAATGAAAAATCTTTGTCTTTGTTTACAAACAAGATAGTCAAAATGTTTAGTCATGTTGTCAATCAAACACTGTACTCTATTAGCATTACCTGATGTAAACTATGGCAATAGTTTGCATGCCAGTTACTGTATTGAAATGCAGAAGGCTGCAATTCTTATGTATACCATATATCCATTTTAAAAGTACAAATGTACACATTACTGTATGTGAGGTATTGATTGACTGGATAGGACAAAAAAAAAAAAAAAAAAAAAAAAAAAAAACACATTACACCTGCACGTTTCCTACTAGGTGTCAAATAGACTTTTATTAGATGTCTTTACTGTAAGATGTTTTTGATTTAGAGTGTATGTAAAACTGACATCTTACAGATGTCTGTCAGATGTTTGTACATAGCAGATGCACGAAAGCGAAAATACAAAATTAGAAAGACAAACACAGGAATCAAACCTTAGGCAGAACTTTGCTTTTGCATGCAGCACTGTATGAGGAATTTCAGAGAACTGGTTTGTTATTGGTTAATCTACATTCCCTTATTAGTGAAAGTCAAGATGCGTGGCAAATTTACAAATAGACTAACAGGAATGTGTAGAAAATATACTTGACAGTTTATGACAACTAGATCAACCATTTTGCATTTAATGACTTATACAATGAACTAATGACTAGATGTTTTGAGGGGTAAGACTATTGCACAGAGATTTGTATAATACATTTTGAGTAACATGACACTAGCAACTGATAATGTAGGAAAACGCAGACAAATGCACATAATCAATTGCATGAATGTACCAAAGCAATCGCGACTTGTTCAAAAAAATGAGAAACTGCTATTATGATGTGCACAAGTGACTAGACGATGTGTAGGTTGAAAAAGGAGTTTTGAGAATTTCATTTCAGATTTGAGAAATGCACAAAAGCGACTGAGAAAAACTGTAAAATGTATGTAAATCAGATGTTTGTACACTGCAGATGCTTTTCAGATCAGGTGATCTTTAACAGATATATGTGTGCTATCTGGGATGGGCACAAAACAAAAATACACAATTAGAAAGGCAAACACAGGAATCACCCCTTAGGCAGAACTTTGCTTTTGCATGCAGCACTGTATGAGGAATTTCAGAGAACTGGTTTGTCATGGGTTGATCTACATTCTCTTTATTAGTGAAAGTCAAGATTCACCTGCACAGTGCATGGCAAATTTACAAAAAGACTAATAGAAACTGTGTAGAAAATATACTTGACAGTGTATGACAACTAGATCAGCCATTTTGCATGTAATGACTTGTATGATGAACTAATGACTAGATGTTTTGAGGGGTAAGACTATTGCACAGAGAACTATATAATACATTTTGAGCAACATGACATTAGCAACTGGTAATGTAGAAAAACGCAGACAAATGTACATAATCAATTGCATGAATGTACCAAAACAATCGCAACTTGTTCAAAAGAATGAGAAACTGCTATTATGATGTGCACAAGTGACTAGACGATGTGGAGGTTGAAGAAATAGTTTTGAGAATTTCATTTCTGATCTGAGCAATGCACCAAAGCGACTGAGAAAAACTGTAATGTTTAAGGGCTGAACCCCAGCAAAGATTCACATAGTAACTAACTCTTGGGCCACATGAGCTGGAATTTTAGCCCCAGCACATCTGTAAAATAACACAATCACCAAACATTAAACAGCGCATAAATCAAAACTACTTGACATTACTGAATGAAATGTAAAATGAAATGCAAGCTTTAGAGATGCTGACAGAAGTCATCGACACCATCTATGGTTTGATCATCGATCTGAATCTCATCCCCGGAAGAAAAGAACACATGACGTTTTTTGTTGATTTGTTTGTTGTTTTGTTTTGCTATTTAATTAATGTTGTTTATATCCTTTTTTTATTTGTCACACAAAAGTGCACATTTGCCAAACAAAATAATTTTGTTTTAGGATGCAGTAAATTGACTACTTTTAACAACGTTTGTAAAAAAAAAAAAAAAAAAAAAAAAAAAAAAAAAAAAAAGTTAACAGCCCAAAAAAAGCAAGGCTATGTTTAATTCTGATATAATAACTAGTACTGATAATTTATCAGGCTCTGATAACTGAACTAACAATTTCTTCATCATTACAGGTCATATATGATAGGAGAAGATCGCAGTATTCATCTCCGCCACTAGATGTCATTATAGTGCTGTGTGGCGCTTGCGAGAACTCCGTAAGAGTTTAGCCTAAAAAAAACAGCTGAAAACTAAACACAAACTATGTAGGAAATAATAGTTTACTAGAATAACAGCAAGTATTTTCATTTACATATATAGGGAAGAACAGGGAGTGCTGTAGAACTTCAGTGTCTATAACGTAAGAAATTGAAGTTGTTTTAAATTGTACAACTTATGCCTAAATTATGCAAATTAATGTCATGTACAAAGAGTGTTGTTACAATCTACCGTAAAATGTGTTCATGAGCTGTAAATCCTATGTATAAATACATTTATATAAATGATCTCTAAATGCATTTATGATTCGCTTCTTTGACTTCATCTCAGCAGCACAAGCGTGAAAATCTACAAAACGTTTTTAAGTGTTAAAGGTCTGTGATGTTTTGAGTGATGTTAAGTGTGTGAGAAGACAATGGCTGATCTCAGCGCTGACAGCAGCTGTGAGTGTTTACTGTGGGTTCGTGTGGAGCGCTGGCGTCAGGCAGGGCACAGGCAGAGCCAGAGGAATGTCATATCAGAGCAACAGCAGCAGGTCGCTGGATGACTGGCACTCTGCCCGGGAACAGACGGGCGCCCCTATGTTTGGGGGGGAAACACACACACACACACACACACACCAGACCAGCCATGGTTAAACGTGTGTGTGTGTGTGTGTGTGTTTCTGACTATTATTATTATTAAATAACATAATAATAACATTAAATTACATATTTTAAAGTAAGCCACCCCAGGTGAACAAGGTTAAAGAAATTCAACAAACTTCTCCAGTTCATTGATTATAGAATGGCAAAGTTTGCTTATATATAGGAAAGGAGGCGATATCTCATTTGAAAAAAAAAAAAAAATACACACTTAAATGCATTTAATGGATGTTTTCAAAACTTCATGATAAACAAAATACCCCATAATCTCAAAACTGACCGATGCATGAAAAGCAGTGTTTGTGCCGGTGGCGTCTCCCCTTAAGCTAAATAACGTGTTTGCTTACATTAGCTCACATTTCCATGCAGTAGACTGGTTTTCTGACACAGAGTCTTATTTCCTCTCAGGGAACCACGGTTACAGTCGTAACCTAAGACATTCTCTATCAAGGACACTCAAATAATAAGAAAATAATGGTGAGCACAACTTAGACAGTAGCACTTCAGAGACTGGAGTAGAACCTAAATTGTAGAACCTATCGAATGTGAGCGGAGAGGACCAGCCGCCACATCACCAATTCTTGCAGGGAAACCCCTGAGAGAAATAGTTTTAGAACTTGCCATACTCTTGTTTAAGTGAGCTTTGTCCCTCAAAGGTCAAGGAAGGTGAGAGGAAAGTCAGAGCCTCAACTATCCACCTGCTCAACGTCTGCTTGGCTGCCGAAAGCCCTTTCTTACAGGCCCTTCTTTCTGGACATAGGCCTAAGCTCTGTAGACATAGGCATCCATCACTCTCACTGGACACACCAAATGAAGCCTCTCCTGGTCTGGAGTCCTGAACAGAGAAAGACAGAAGGCCGGCAGCACTATGGGCCGTGGCATGTAAGTGGGCACCTTCGGAACCTAACCCGGCCTCAGGTGCGTAAAAGCTTTTACCATACCAGGTGCAAATTCTTGGCACAACATAGCAACACGAAAATCGAAGATGATGTTGCCAGCAGAAAAACTGTCTTCAGTGTTAAGAACCTCTCTGAGACTACCCCAGTGGGCTCAACAGAGCCTAGTGCAGCTTTCAGGCCTCAGCCTCAAGGTAGCATGGAGGAAACGAGAAACCAATGGGTTTCTTCCCAACAACTGACCACCCACAGGTGCGTGGTAAGTTGCAATGGCTGCCATGTACACCTTTAAAGTGGACGGAGATAATCCTGTGGAGAATCACTCCAGCACTGAAACAACAGGGCAGTTAACTGGGTCCAGCTGTTGATTTCCTCACCAAGAGGTAAACAGACTGCCAATGTGTTGTCTGTGCGAACAAGCTCATGATGGCCACTCAGGTCTGGGAGGAAGTGTTTCATTGCTTGAAACATTGCCAACATCTCCAGACAATTTATTTGTCATGAGAAGTGATGGTCTCCCCACAGATTCTGAGCTGAGTGACCATTCATGATCACCGGCAAGCCTGTGAGAAATGCATCTGTCATGAGCATTACGCGATGACAAGGAGCTCCCAAAATGGGACCCTGGGACAAGAACCAAGGTTTTTTCCACATGACTAAGGCACGAAGACATTTGTGCTTGACCTTGATCAAGCAAAATGTGTTGCTCCTTGGTGAAAACTCCTTGGTCCTGAACCACCACTGCAAAGGTCTCATGTAGAGCAGGCCAGTGTCGGAGTAACCCTCTTGAATCAAGGCGGGCGAGAACCAAACAGGATTCTGTCTCTACAGTTTGAAGGACCCACTGAGACATTTTTGACAGAAGTTTCCACACTGCCAAATGATTTACTAAGGTAACCAGCCTCGAGAGGCTGGCTTCTGGTGTACTTTGAGTAGTCAATTTGTGCCCTGAAGTGGATGACCGCAGGGAACAACTGAACCCTAATAACCTCCTTGGAGGGTATGAGCCTCCCAGTGCCACAGCATTTCCAGACAGACACCGAAAACGGAACTCACTAGAGACTGATATTCCCCGAAGCACCAGAGGTAGCGGGGTTGACAGAATGGCCACCTAAGAGCACTGAGAAGAAACAGGCACCGTATGATGAAGTGTGTACCATTCCTCCCCAGAGGGGTCTGCCCTTAGTATCAGGACTTCTTTGCCAAAGAGAGAATTAATTCTGGAATGAAGACAGAATTCTTCGAAAGCATGAAGGTCTGCTTTCTCTTTAAAAGACTTCTGCTGCAAATGTTGCCCCAATCCCCAATCTTTCTCCTGGGGGCTCGGGATGCAACACTCTATTTCTGTATGGGGCTGTGTGAGGAACAAGATGACAGCTGGGGCTACTTCCACCCAGCATCTCTGTAGCCACCAGGGCTGCCATAGAATGGTAGATGGCTCTGGCTGTCTTCCTGGTGGCTTAGAGAGACAAATCCTGTGAGCTCTTGAAATGTGTCTAGGTCTACCCCCTCACTCTTATTAAGATCTCACAGCAGATCAGCCTGGTATGCCTGCAAAAATGCCATAGTATGCAGACATGCCCCAGTTTGACCCACTAAAGCCGAAGCCCACGGCTTGGTGGGTAACGTCAGGGCCTTGAAGAATGCTGCTGTATCCGGGGACAGGAAACAGGGGACAGAGGTGTCTGGTCATGTGCTAGTCCTAAGCAACTAGCTCCTGCTCAGAATCAGTTTAGGACCAGCACATGAGTCAAGTCAAGTTACCTTTATTTACATAACGCTTTTAACAATACAGATTATGTCAAAGCAGCTTTATAGTATGAAACAGGAAAATAGTGTGCCAATAATTCAAAAGAACAATGGTAAACACTAGATTTTCAGTTAAAGGCAGTTCATCATTGAATTCAGAGATGTCGTCATCATCCAGCTCAGTTCAGTTTAAATACAAATGCAATACTGTGCAATTCGATGATATCGCTGGAAATTAAGTGTCCCCAACTAAGCAAGCCAGAGGCGACAGCGGCAAGGAACCAAAACTCCAAAGGTGACAGAAATTGAAAAGAAAAAACTGGCAGGGCCAGTTCTCCTCTGGCCAGACGAACCAGCAGTTTATTCCAGGGAACCGGGTGACTGCAGTGACCATCTAATCTTACGATGCAATGAGTACATCGGGTGTTATGGGAAGTGTTCCCGGTTCCGGTTGACCTAATTGATGGAGCCTAACAATCCTTTAACAGATTTGAATAATAGAAGTGTGTTATGTGTAAGAGAGGTTAAAGAGATGGGTCTTTAATCTAGATTTAAACTGACAGAGTGTGTCTGCGTCCCGAACATTGTAGGGTAGATTGTTCCAGAGTTTGGGCGCTAGATAAGAAAATGATCTGCCGCCCGCGGTTGATTTTGATATTCTAGGTATTATCAAATTACCAGAGTTTTGAGAACGTAGCGGACGTGAGGGACTATAATACGGTAAGAGCTCACTCACATATTGAGGTGCTAAACCATTCAGGGCTTTATAAGTAATTAGCAAGATTTTAAGATCTATACAATGTTTAATAGGGAGCCAGTGCAGTGTAGACAGAACCGGGCTAATATGGTCATACTTTCTGGTTCTAGTAAGAACTCTAGCTGCTGCATTTTGGACCAGCTGGAGTTTGTTTATTAAGTGTGCTGAACAACCACCTAATAAAGCATTACAATAATCTAATCTTGAGGTCATAATCGCATGAATTAACGTTTCTGCATTTGACATTGAGAGCATAGGTCGTAATTTAGATAATTTTTTTAAAATGGAAAAATGTGGTTTTACAAATGCTAGAAATGTGGCTTTCGAAGGAAACACTGCTATCAAATAGCACACCTAGGTTCCTAACTGATTACGAAGAACTGACAGAACAACCATGAAGTGTTAGACAGTGTTTTAGGTTTTTATGCACTGAGGTTTTTGGTCCAACACCTCTGTTTTTTCAGAATTTAGCAGCAAGAATGTACTAGTCATCCAGTTTTCGACTATGCATTTCAGTTTTTAAATTGATACTTATTTCGCTGGGTTGCAAAGAAATATAGACCTGAGTATCATTAGCATAACAGTGAAAGCTAACACCAGGGTAACATGTGTGACACTGTCACACAGGACACATGTTTTAACCTGCTCAATATATTGTAATGATTTTATGTACGTTTGAGTTTTAATTGGTTTTCACGTTGTCTTAGCGATTTTATTCCTCTTAAACATTTTATTGTGTGTATGTCTTTAAGACAGTCTCTGTCTGCCTGTCATGTGACTTATCACATGACAGGAAACAGGAACTGAACCCTATAAAGGAGGCAGCATGGCAAACAATCAGGGTCATTGACCAAACCCTGTACGCTGGATTGAGGAGTTTTAAGGATTTTCCATTCCAGCATCACCTTTGTCTTGGACTATCACTTGTTGGACTGTATATACACCGGTGGACACTTTTATATTGGAACTTTCAACGCTCTGGATTTCTTATGGACTGTTTTAGGGTATGGTGCAAATGGACTCCACGCTTTTAACAGCCTAAGTTATTCTAGTTTTATTGTGTTGTTTTAAGTTCCCTGTACATTTATGTAAATACACTTTATTTATTCACTGTACTTTTGTCGTTGTCTCATCTTTTAAAACACTTATTTTATCTCACACAGTATAATCTGACCCCATTTTAACAATTGTAAATTCGACCAATAGGGCCGAACGTTACACATGTAAAGCATGAAAAGTAGCGGCCCTTGTACTGAGCCTTGAGGTACTCCATACTGCACTTGTGATTGATATGATACCTCTTCATTTACTGCTACGAATTGATGGTGGTCAGATAAGTAGGATCTGCACCATGCCAATGCACTTCCTCTAATACCAATACAATTTCCTAATCTATTCAAAAGAATGTTGTGGTCGATAATGTCAAATGCAGCACTAAAATCCAGTACTACTAATAGAGAGATACAATTACGATCAGATGATAAGAAAACCAGCTTACGACCAGTGCATGACAAGCTTAAACCAGCTAAAACCAGCAGCCATGCTTCAAAACATACCTAATCAGCATATGCTGGGGTTTTTTTCAACATGGTCATCTGTGGCAACGTTGACTACATCCACCTCCTCAGAGAAGGAAATCCATCTGCGACACCCGCAATCTTAATCATAGATGTGCCTTTGCAGAGGCGGGATCAGAGCCGCGAGGATCATGGGTATGGATAGCTCGGCAGTCGTTCACAATGCAGTCGCTTACAATGCGCACAGTCAGCCCCCTCGAGAGCTGACCGCACACGCTCTGCTCCTAAGCAAGTAACATAAAGATCATGTATATCCTCACCTGTAATATAGCGTAGACAGGAAGGAACACACAATCTAAACTGGTGATTGCTGCCCTTGTCTTTGCTCACCATTCTTGTGTTTGGGCACTGGCATTGACAGACAACACTTATTTGATGAATACAGAGTGCTTTTAGATGTAATTATGCAGAGGCAATCCCACAGCGTTTCAACAAAATGTGAGTTTCCTCGATACGAAAATCCTTTTTGACACTGAACACGTTAAAAGCACCACCTAATGAGTTTGAAAGCATTACCTTGTGGAAAGTACGAGACATTGCTTTTCTACCACTATTTTTACTGTTCAACACTGGATAGACCTCAAAGACTCCCACAGCTTCATCTTACAGTTATGTAGTAATATGTCAGCTCAGTTACTGGCATTATATTTGGACTGCTGCATGCAGGTTTCTCTCTATTTCTCCATTATCCAACAGCAAATGGAGTTTTTCATTTCATGTCACGGTCGCTTTAATTTTCATGCTAGAGGACCAGAGATATGATATAGTATGTACTGTGTGCATGATGGCATGACTTTCCGTGAACTCTTCAGTTGAACTGCTTACAGGCAGATGATATAAACACAGTCTTAAAGCCAGTCGTTTAGATACATCACTTACCCATGGCAGTGACACACACCACCAAACAGTAATTGGGATTGGCACTTCTCATCCAAACTGTTATAAACTGAACAAAACCTTACAGATTTCATGCTTTTCAAACCTTACAGATTTCCTTTTGACTGCATAATTAGTGAATAACTCCAGCTCGCAACTAGTATTAAATATATCCAACTTGATATATGCATACTACAGCAGATCTGAGCTGTTTGATTGTTTATAATCATCTCATATGTAAACTAAGCTGTCATCCAGCTCTAAATGGTTTAGGGCGGACTATTAGGCTTAACACTAACATCATGAATTCTGTTAAGCTTCTTTGAATCAATGTGTATTGTGAAAAGTGTTATACAAATAAACTGACAACTTGACTAATGTATCCGGACTAATCTGTCTCATCTGTATCTCCATTTGACGAAAAACCAGGCATGCTACTAGTGTATCAACAGACAGCAGAATGAACTAAAGTTTGCTTGTGTTTAGAAATGGCCCTGATCACAGTTCAGATTCAGACTCTCTAATCTTTATTTTTATTGCGCGTCATACAACAGAGATTGTTTCGAAGCAGCTGCAGTGATGAACAGACTAGCAACAGAATTAATAATGCAAACGTCAAATCCTAGTTCTGCTGTAAAGAACTCCAGTCAGATAAGCAACTGTGTAAACTTCATCCATTATGAAACAAGTTTAATAAAGTGATAAGCAGCTCTACTAAAGGCGGTAGTGTCATTATTCAGTTCAACAGTTCTGTGTTGATTTAGTTCAGTTCAAAACAAAATTTTCCAAAAACACCAAATTTTGTTAAATTAATTATTAATTAATTAAAGCAGAAAACTATATGCTTAATTCAGTTCAAGTTTTGTTCTCATCTGAACAAACATCTCATCAAATGGATACATTTGCAGGATTTCTCTAGTGCCATTTAATATATTCATATCTCACACATCTTGATCTCTTGTTTGGCCAAAGTCACCTACACTGTAGTAATCGAGGTTTCAGTGTCCAGCTTTTGGACTGTTTGCACTGCTCAAAGAGTGCTGTTAATTATGATTAGCACCTAATTATGGTTACATCTGTTTAAGCAGCACAGCTGAAGGGTTGCTGGTGGAATGGGAGATGAGCAGCCTCTGCATCAGGGGCGGTTCTAGGATTCTCAAGTATGTATGCAAACCTACATGGACTTGAATATGTATTATATTAAAAGTTAAATTTTCAAATGAAAATGGCTTTATAAAGTATGCATTTATATGTGCTTCATTTTCGCGGGAGGAAACAGCTGTGGTGTGACAAAGGGTGAACGCAGCTACAGTAGATGGGGAACCGATTGCTCCGCCATGATATTTTGTAAACTGCTTTTAAACTGCACAGATGCGGATATTATAATAATCTATCAGTAAACACACACCTTGTCCTCTGTTTTTCCCTCTGCGCCACCGCGGTCTGCAGATTGAAGAGAATGCGCTGAAAGACTGGGATGAGCCGATCAAAATCTGCCGCATTTTTTATATGAAATTTAAAGGAAATTTGTGTACAGTTTATGGGGATAATCGCAAAATTTTAGGGGAGCTGAGTAGTCAGTTTAGGGGGCTAGCCCCCCTAAAAATGGCTTAGCGACGCCCATGCTCAGCATGATGTGGAAATGATTCGGGTGGATGTGTGACTGCAGTGTGACTCAGCAGCTGCCAAACATGAGCAGCTGAGATCCACACCGATTATGCCAAGATCTCACAGCAGGAGGTAATGAGCGCCTGATAGCTCTTGAGCTGTGCTCAAGAGGCTGTCTTCTGGCAGGGGTGATAAAACGCTCACTGATACAGTCTGTTCAACCACGGGACGTCCGGTGAGGTGATGAGCTGACAGATAGTCACAGGCCTTCAAAAACACCCACATGTAAGCATCTATGTAGGACAGCATGTGACACGACCAGTGCCAGACTCAGATGTGGTTTGAAACCACCTTACACACCAGTGAAGACAGCACATTCAGGTTTTCTCTGAAACCCCAGCCAACAGAATCTGATTAGCTGTGAGTGTGAATGAATCTGCACTTTTTGCAGATTTTGCTGAATTGTAATTACAAAATCATAAGTTGAATCCAGAAGTTAAAACACACACACATTGTTCATAAGTGAGCTCAATAAATCTGCAAACTGACACTGTTTTTTATTTAGTTATTTCAAAGGTGTTTACATATACTCCACAGAATTTACATACACTTGATTCTTAAAGTTTGCTTCAAAGCAGCTTTAAAGTAAACAGGAGAAAAGAACCAGTGATGCAAAATTCTTCAGTCAGAAATCAGTAATTTCAGTTAATAAAATTATACCTTCAATTTCAGATATAAATGGTTCTTGTGAGAAATCAGACTCAGAAAATAATTTTGTCTCCTAGGAAATGTGTTAATATCTTTGTAGCTTCTAAAGGACATTAATGAATGAAAATAAATTAATTAATTTAATTAAAAAAATAATAATACATTAAATTAAAACAAAGTAAGCCATATAATGCCGTGCATAGCGTGTTACTGTTAGTGTTAATTTTGAGGTATTTCAAATGCATTATAGCCAATTAAATGACTATTCAGAGAAATTTCAAAAATAAAACAAAACAAATAAATCATTCGTGAACCAGCTTCACCTACAGAAGTAGTAAATATAAGTTTTTTTTTTTTTTTTTGTTTTTTTTTTAATGAATCTTTGCAAATCTGAAAAAAAAACAAAAAACTGCTTGTCATCCCACAGAAGAGAGGGGCTGGGTGAGCAGAGCTAATTAGCATTTAAACAGCCATGCAACAAAACGGCTTGTTCAGAACAGAGCTGATTTTTACAAGGTAAAAAGGGTGTTGTTTTACACTACCACTGAGACATTTTAACCAAAGTATGTTATAGACTTTTTATTAAGACTCTAAAAAATCATATCAACTTCCGGCATCCGATGACCCCTTTAAAGAACAGTTCACAGACAGACAAAATCAAGATCACATTTTTCTCACCTGAAAAGTCATTTTATTGTGTTCCAGGTCATAACAGGGAAGGTTAATGCTGACTTTATTTAAAATGAACTAAACTGATGCTGAAGCATTTTGTAACAACTCAATTTAATTCTGCTAAAGTCCCCCTGTAGTGAAAATCAAGTTCCTTTTGGAGGAACTCGAACTGCATCCTCTAGGGGTCGCTATGGGGAACGCCATCTCCGTGACCCCTGTCTGAAGCCGACATACAAAAACGACAACAATGTTGCCCGGTGACAGCCTATGACGTCACTTCCTGTGCGACTCGTCACTGCCGGTGCGTCACTACTTGTGTGACCACAGTATAAAAGGACGCTGGTAGAACACAACATTCTCTTCTTCATGTTCTCTCACCAGAGGTTTTAAGAACGGCTAATGTGTGACGATGTGTGTTAAAGAGCAAGCACTTTCTGCTCCCGAGGGAGTTTATTGCGAGTTTATTGCGTTCATTATATTCACTGCTTGTTCCTTGCGAGAGACAAGCACACTCTCTTACCCGCTTTCACAAGTTCACGGGCTGTGTGTGTGTGTGTTGAAGTGCAGCATGTCTAGCTCTCGAGGGAACTGGATGTGCTCTTCACGATGCATTCACAAAGAAGAGAGGTGAGTCTTCACTGTTTACCCGAGTTGTAATACCCGGATTTGCATGAGTGCGTTCGCCTCTTGCAGCATTAACAACACAATATGTGCTAGCTAAGACCCTTGTGTGGTGTTCTTAATAGCAGCTTCCTGGAGCCTGTCGAGATGGTGCTGTCCTCCCTTATCGGGTTTATAGTTAAACAGCCCACTGTTGGTGGTCTCAGCAGTTGCATGGTCCCCTTTCCTAGAGCCAGCTGTCTGAGGATATCTATGTGCTAGCTCAATGACTGCTCCCCTTCCTAGGATCTTTTAAGTAGCAGTCTCCTTGAGCCTCGCCTAGATAGAGCTATCTCCCCTTCTAGGGTTGTAAGTAGATGGCCCACCCTGGTGGTCTGGGCTGCCTCTAGGAGGGTTTCTCAGGGTTTTTCGAACTGGCTATGCAGGACTAGCTGCTGATAGCTCAGTGATTGCTCCCATTCCTATAGTTTTTAAGTAGTGGTCTCTTTGAGCTCTTACCCTGACAGCGCTGTCTCCCCTGCTAGGGTTATAAGCAGACAGCCTAATCTTTGTGGTCAAGTTAATTTCAGCTGGTTCCCTTTTGGTAGCCTTCATAGGAACATTGACTACCTGAGGATAAGAGGCTAACTCTGTGATTGCTCTCCTTCTTAGGATTTTTAAGCAGTGGTCTCCCTGTGCCCCATGCCTAGACAGTGCTATCTCCCCTGCTAGGGTTGTAAGTAGATGGCCCACTATGGTGGTCTGGGCAGCTTCACAAGAAGGTTTACCTGGCCTAACTTGGGTCATGCACAGGAACCACAATGGGTGAGTATGACCCTGTTATTATGTGTCTAGCCTCTTCTGCTGTATTTCTGGGACCTGTCTGTTGCATTTTTTCTTTCTGTTAGGTAGGTCCTCTTCGAGCCCCCCCTCTCTGATCTTTGACTATGGTTGTGGTCTGCTTGTCTATTTGGATCTGCCTTCGACATATCTACCTGGACGTCGTGGCCAGTCTTGGCCTTCAGGTCCCCACTATAGCACTACATCTAGGGCTACAGTCCTTTTACCAGGTAAGCTCTTCGGAAATCATCTCTTCGCAGGATGCTCCTGGACACCCCTGGCTGGACACGCATGCCTTAGAGGCCACCTGACTGAAACACTCTATCTGCGTCCTGCCCTGAGGGGCTTCCTGTTTCAGGGTATCCACCTAATCGTCATACAGACCTAACCTCATACCGTCTTGGTGATCTAGTGAGTCGCCCCTCCATGGAGTGGGCTTGACAGCACTATTTTGTGGGCCTGGCTAGAACGGGGCACTTGGTTTCTATCAAGATGGTAAGCACAGGTCTGCTTGTGTTGGTAATGGCCTCAAGAGAATACTCACAACACAGCCCGAGGGCTGGGGGTACTGCTGCTCTCTATGCAGCCATACTGAGTTGAACCAGATTTGTCTCTGTTGAAATGTCTGATCTCCTGTCATCAAATCACATTTCCAAGGCCTCTTTGGCCTCTTTGGCTGTGGGAGGGTCTCTTAAGAGCTTGTCACCCCTGGGCAGATCAGGTGTTCCTCCTTGTCTCTCGGGAGTTAGAAGCCTGTCCTGAAGCACTGACCTCTCATGTTGGTCAAGTGTATCGGCTCCATGGCAGTATTATCAGACAGCTAGCTGCGGCTAATTGTCTGTTTGGTGTAGCAATGCTCCCCTCACCTTGAGGGTTGGCTCTGAGCATTGCCCCAACTGGGCAACTGAGGTTGTCCCCTTACTGCCTACCCCTTGAAGCCTTGTTTGCCTAGCAGTGCTCCCCTCATGTAGAGGGTTATCTACTAGCACACCGCTTCTGAATAAGCAGTATTTCTTAAATCTATGTTTATGGGAAGTCTTGGGCACTTTTCTTAAATCAACATTGTGGTATGGAATGCACCTAGATTTTGCATCCATTCTAAAATCCTGTATGGTAGGGATTCACATGCTTCCAGCCCATACCCTTCTTGAGTTGGTCACCTTAGGTCCCACTCTGCTTACGCATCTTTGAGCAGGGTGTTGCTACCTATGTTCTGTAGGACGGTTCCTGAGCGAACCTATGCAGAGCCTGCGGTAGCCCCCTGGGTGACAGGCCAAACCTAGGCGAAACCCTAGGCACTTGGCCATATCCCCTTAAAGGAATATCTTCTGATTCCAAGCTTCGAGTTCTACCTCGGGTCCAGCATTTCTGACCCCTTTTAGGTAAGTCTTTGGGTATGCAGCTCAGGCTTTTGGCCGAAGGGGATAATGTCACTGACAGCCGTCACTACGTCTCAGGGGTAACTTGCTTAAGCTTACGGGAATTGGTACTTAGTGCTCGCCTCTATAATGGCATGCACTCCCCTTAGCATGGCAGCGTGGGTATAACTGTTCTCCATAGTGACCCCTGGAGGACACAGTTCGAGTTCCTCGAAAGGGCATGTCTTATTCCTTTAGCCCGGAGTCAGACCCACCTCTCCCGCTCTTTACACGCATATTACACGCATATGGAATCACAAATTTGGCTGCATTTGAGTATTTAAGGCCTTTTGAGGACACAGTATCATCAAGTAAGTAACTTTAATAAAAGTTGCGGTTTCCTCTGTAGTTGTCCACTAGTATAAACATAGTTTTATCAGTCAATATCTGTGTACTAACCAGCAGAAACAGATAATGTTACCTCACAAAGTTAACCATCAGTCTCCTTGTTTACGTTGAGCATACCAGCTTTCTGGTTCAAACATATATGGCTAATTGAACCAATATTTCCACTTGCTATTGTATCGCGTTTACTACAGTTAAGTAAGTGGATCAAGAGGCGCCAACTGGCTGGTGTGAATGAGAGGAGGCGGATAATTTGTGTATTCATAGATCCGCATATAGTAAATGAGACATTCAAGCTATTTTAAGTCATAAGAAAATTAATTTTCACAAGAAAAAAACATTTAAATATGTCATTTTGATGATCAAAGATGAGTTTTAAGAGATACAATTTTTGAATACAGGGGGACTTTAAGTACTTTAGTAAAATCAAATGTAACTTCATTTTGTTTTGGGACTATAAATTATTTACATAACAATGGATTTCTAATTCCCAACATGTTTTACATGAAATTGCATTAGGGGAGTAAATGGGACAGTGTTGGGGGTAATGCATTACAAGTAATGCAAGTTATGCAATCAGATTACTTTTTTCAATTAACTAGTAAAGTAACACATTACTTTTAAATTTACAATTAAAAATGTGAGTTACTTTTTCAAATAAGTAACGTAAGTTACGTTGTTTTCCCATTTATTTACTGAGCTCACTCCTGTTCCCATGTTAAGAGAAATTAGCTGTTTAATAGCTGTATTAACATGTTTCCATTGCCTTGTTTTTATGCACATTTTTAAGTATTGCATCAGAAACAAGAAATGGAAACGACACATTAAAAACAATATAATTGATTGTAACGGCAAATTTAAAAAAAAGTCCCTTTATTCGCAAATTTATCTATACCACCGCCATCCACTTGAACAACTTGATGTAAACGTACATTCACACGTGTTTTTTTTTTTTTTTTTTGTGAAAAAAGATTCGCTTCACGTTTGGATGGAAACCCAGCTATAGGGAGTAATTGCAGAGGCACTTCCGTCAGCCTGAGGCTTATTAATGTCACTTTTGGTGTGAAAAGGGCCTTTACAGTTAGCAGAAATATAACTTTTTAGATTTTATTAAAAAACAAATAAGCAAGTCCAGCCCAGGTGACAAGAACTAACGCAAAAGTAACATAACGCATCACTTTCTACTTCACACACTGAACTGTGTTAATGTCAGAGTCACTGATTCAGTCATCCCAATATCACAGACTAGACTCTCCCCAATTTCAGTTTATTGAACAGATGATTTTGTGAGTGTACTAAATTTATATAAGTACACCAGACATTATTCTAGCACGCTTTGGATAACTTTCAAGTAATACAAGAAAAACAAATAGCAGCTTAAATTAAAAATAAATATCAAAATAAAGATGATTTTACAGTGTGGAACCACTTACCTAAAATAAGTAAACCTACAGTCTTGAATGTATGGATTTTGAAACCTGTATTTGATTTCATGACATTTCATGTAATGCTTAAATAAGACCACTTGATTGTTTTATTAATGACAACTTTAATAACATAGTGAACGATAACCTACCTAATATATACTATAAAAATAAAATATAAATATAATCAGACTTGCTTATTTTGAGACAGTCGTTTGCATTTAGGCTGCAGTGTTAACATTGTAAACAATATAATAGAGATTTTATATAGCAAACTGTGTTCATTAAAGCGGGTGTAAAAACTTGATATTTAGACTTTGACATCCAGCTTTGGAATTGTAATAATGTTCTGTAATAAATAGAAATATTGACAGTTTATTATAAAGATTACTGCAACCGTGTTTTCTCTAAGTATGACCCACTCTGAGTAAGACCTACTTTCTGACAGAGGCTTATTATATGAAGCGCGACAAGGGCGTCATAATTTGTCGTTTGTAGAAGCGTTGAGTGGAGAAGTGTCGGGTCCTCCTGAAGGATTTATTTTGGGCGGTCTCTCTCTCTCTCTCTCTCTCTCTCTCTCTCTGAGGCACTGACTTATCTCACCAACAGGGGCTTCTGTGTTAACTGAGGCTAAATAAACACAGATGAACTGTCGAGCACATTCACAAAAATGTCCTGGCAATGTCTGTCTGACTTCACAAGGCTCTCGGAAACCGCAGGAGAAGCGCGTCACCTCAGAAACGCACTGACATGGAGCTGCTTTAAACGGGCGAAGCGGGCATGTTCCTCCTAGAAGACTTCACTGGCGCCGAGCGAGCGCGGCTTTGACGCTTTCCACAGCAGTTCACCTTGTTACTGGACTTTTAGTGAGAGCGGACATCCGAGATGAAGAACCCACATCTGAACGGACCCTGCAAGATCCTGCACTCGGTGTCGGGAGACAAGAGAGTAAAACGGAAATCCAGAGAGCCAATTAAGCGCGTCAGTGACGATCATTTACCTTACTTTAAATTACAGTACAAGGACGCGCATCTCACGGCAGAGACTGACGGCTGTCCGACAGAGACGCGCGGCTCGGAAATCGTCGCGTCGAGGGACGACAGTGTGTTAAACACCGCGGTGGACATGAGGATTAACACCGTGATTGCTGGAGAGACTCCTGGCGCCTCCGAGAAGACTGTCAGCGGCAGGAGCGCTCAAGCGCAGGTTTTTCCTCTGGAGCGAGCGTTGTCTCAGCGCGCCGCCTCTCAGGCGCCTGGCGAGTGCGCGGAATCACCTAGGAAACGCGCCGGAGAGCCGTCTGGCGTCGTCACGGAGATCAAAGCCATTCAGCAGACGCGCAGACTGCTGGCGAACGCGCGCGAGAGGACGCGCGTGCACACCATCAGCGCAGCCTTCGAGGCGCTGCGAAAGCAGGTAAAGTAACACTTACGCGCTCATGAAAACTCCTTTTCAGCAAGACGCGTAGAGAAAATAGCAGTCGAAGTCGGAATAAAACAAAGCACCGTTGCTATTGACTGCTATTTTCTGTAGCTGTAAAGAAACTTTATTTCACAAGAAGATTTTTCAACTAACCACACATGTTGTCCAGGTCTCATTTTGACACTTTTGATGGAGATGTAACATAATCGTAACTTATTCTATCTGCGCAAAACTAAGTTAAAGCATGAAAAAACTAACCTTTAATATACATAATCGCTGATTATAACACATCCATTTGAAAGCCAAGAGCAAATAACTGTTTGAGCATTAAAGTGTTAAATTATTGCAGCAAATACCCGAAATATAATACATGACGAATTCTAATTCACGCAGTACACTTTAAAAGTGACCGTGAATTCAGCGGTACAACACAGTAAAAATGCTACAGTAAAAACTTGTTAAATGGTTAACGGTATGTTCCCCTACTATATAAGGTGAAAAACAAAACGGTGTTGGACACTGCATGTAATTTTAAGGTAGTCTACAGTTTTTGGAAGTGAAAAAGAAGGTAACATTTACAGTAAATAACTGTAAACTGACATTCCCAGAATTCCCTGCGTTGCATTTTTTGAATTTCATGTTTGTTTTTAATGTGCATTGCATTGTTTCAGTTTGATGTGTGTTACCATGATGGTGTTTAGTGTCTGTGTGAATGACACTGTGCACCTTCTATGTATATATGGCTTTGGTTCATCATGTGACTTTCTCATCACCACCTGTATTTTGAAGGTATACAAAACAGATTTCAGGTTGGTATATTAACATTATATGAGTTAATGAAATTACTGTATTTAAATGTAAATTTAAGTTAAAACTATAAAACCTAAAATGTTGCTACCGTATTTTTTACAGTAAAATTCTGGTTGTCATTACATTCTTACAGTGTATGAAAAACCTACCCTTTAATATACATCGTCGCTGATTATAACATCCAGGCCACACACGAACACTCATATTTTGGAAGATAACCAAGAGCAAATAACGTGTTGAATTATTGCAGCATAATTCATAACAAATCCTAATTTAAACAGTGAACCAACTCAAACAAGACAACCCCTTCTTGTAAACATTTTATTTTATTTATTTATTTATTTATTTATTTTATAGCCCCACCAATTCAGATCAATAAGAGGTTAATCAATTTGAGTGCAGTGACGTTCTACCAAAGGCAGTAATTATTCAGTTTAAGTTTAAGATTCAGTTCAGTTCATTACCAGTGCCAGATGTGATTCAGCTGTGAGGTTCAGTTCAGGTTAATTGAGTTTTCATTTTTACATCAACAGCCCGCATTTCCCTCTCACGCCGACCCTCGTCTGCTTTCACAGGTGCCCTGCTACTCGTACGGCCAGAAGCTGTCCAAGCTGGCTATATTAAGAATCGCTTGCAACTACATACTGTCGCTCGCTCAGCTGGCAGACCTGGACTACACGCCAGACCAGCGCAAGCTGAGCTTCAGGGAGTGTGTGGAGCAGTGCACCAGGACGCTGCAGGCCGAGGGACGCTCCAAGAAGAGGAAGGTAACGTGTCTTCAGCGTCTGCATCCACACGCTTCTCTGCTGCTTCTGGATTCACTCTTTAACTTTATTATATGGTTGTGGAAAAGAAAACAATGTGTGCATTTCAGACCCGTGCCACTAGAAATACATGTTGCTCTCATGCGAACCACGACACTGACCCACAAACTGTGAATAATTATAGACCGCTGACTAGAGGCTGAAGACTCAACTGCATTCAGTTACACTTTATTTTGATAGTCCACTTTAGACATCTGTTTACTGTGAGTAACTTTGCAAGTACATGTCTAGCAGTCATTATTAGACTATTAGTAGTTTAATACCTGATAACACTTTATTTTGATGCTTCACAACAGACATTCAACTGACTATAACTTTACAACTACGTATCAGCTAACTCAGTAGACTGTTAGGTTAGTTTAAGGGTCGGGTTAGTAGAATAAAATGACATTACTACTTGCAAAATAAAGTCAGAGCTAGTTAACTTACAAATTGTAGTCTGTTATTGATTACAGATTACATGATGGCAACTTATCTAGATTACTCTTTTTAGGTAATGTAATCTGACTACTTTTTTAGATTTTTTTTTTTTTAATCAAACTTGTTTTAAAAGGGTCATCGGATGCCCATTTTCCACAAGTTGATATGATTCTTTAGGGTCTTAATGAAAAGTCTATAATATACTTTGGTTAAAAATTCTCAATGGTTTTGTAAAACAACACCCTTTTTACCTTGACAAAATCAGCTCTGCAAAAATCATCACATTCTGGTCGAGGCTGCTTTAAATGCAAATGAGCTCTGTTCGCCCCGCCCCCCCTCTTCTCTCTGTGGAGTGACGAGCTGCTCTGAGAGATTGTTTACTTTAGCCACATTTAGCCACGAAACTTGCTAACTAGCACATTTTTAGAAAAGGTGATTACAGAGACTCACTTCTGCTGTAAGTGAAGCTGGATCACGGATGATTTGCGTGAACCACATTGATATAAAAAAAGCAAAGAGAAAGAAAATACCGAGGGGTGAGAACATGAAGGGCATAAGTGACATTTTGGCTGAAATGCAGATATATTTATCAGATGAATGCTCTTGATGAGCTTTTTTTTTACTGTCATCCATGAGTGTACAAATTGTTATTATAAATGACTGAAATCAGTACACAAAGTCAGATCAAACTATGGTAAATGTTTGTTTTGGCCCTCCTGTAAAGTTGGTGAAATGTCACTTACGCCTTTCTGGTTGTCATCTCTCGATATATGCGTTGCATTGCAAACACTGTATTAGTGAGTTGACAGACAGTAAATAGTGAGTTGATAAAAACCTAATAATTCAACCATAAAAAATCTAAAATAAAAGCAATTGAAACACTTGAAAACTAAAAATATAAATATTTTATTTGTTTACCTGCATGTCATTATAACCATTAAATGACACCGGAGAACTGTAAACATGCAAACATGTTGTTAAATGATTGAAATATTCAATTGCTCAGCGATATTTCAACAAATATTTGCATAATCCCTGCATGAAAACACCCAGAGTCTTCCAGGTTTGAAATGTTTTTGTCCAGATTTTAAGAACCGATACATTATGAGGACCATATAACAAGTAACTGTAATCTGATTACAAGCATTTAAGATGTACTCTGATTACAAGTACTTAACTTTTGGCATCTGATTACGTAATCCAGATTACTACCCAGGTGTGAATTTACATCCATGAAAGTGTCAGACGTCTACTAACGCTCTAATGACTGCTAGTTGAGATGCAAAGTACTGTGTAACCTGGACCATCAGTTCATTCTGTACAGAACATACATGATGTGCGTATATGTACTAATTAGAGGGAATCCGCCCCCACCCCCCTTGCCTAATAACCGTCCCATTAAATGAAATTATCATCAGCTTTTGTCAGAGCAGGACTGGGTGTTCCGCCAGCTTTTTCCTCCGCTGCGTCCCGGCCGAATAAACGGAGTGATTGATGTGTTTTTGGGGGAGTTTTACGACACAGTCATCAGCGCAGCCGTGATTTCCTGCAGCGCGATGCTATATCGACGTGTGTATTTTCTCCTGCGATAGGAGAGTTCGGGACGTTCGTAATGAGATTATGAGCGGTAATTGAGCAGCTGTGACACACGAAGGCTCTGGAGGAGGCCAGCAGTCTGCAGACTGTGTGTGAAGGCAGAGGCAGCGCCGCATGTGAGCTCATGCGCTCCCCCCTCGCCTCCCCTCCCCTCCGCCCCCCGTCCCCCGTCAGAGCCAGACACCAGATGTTCGCAGCGCTGCTTGGGAAGTCCTGCTGGCGCCACTCAGGGCAGAGGGCAGGGGGAAGGCACGCGAGCCGGAGCCCAGAGAACGCACTCGCTGCAGGAACTGGCACATTCCCCAGCGCGCTCTTGGCCCGCTCCCCAGTTCTCCCTTGGCCATCTGTTCCAAAAAAACACTTTGAAATAAAAACGCAGCGCTCATCACTCTCTTAGGATACGGCTCCACGGAGCAGCTGTTACAGAGGCGAGGGGAAACGGGAGGAGGGTTTGGAGGAGGAGGAGGAGGAGGGGCGCCGTCCAAGAAAGAAATCCCTTTGTCAAGTAGAGCCAGTGAGTCTGAGGGGAAAAATGTTTTGGCAAAGCAGAGCCATGAAAAGCACTGAGCGAACATGAAAATGCGCATGAATGTTGCAATGCGGGAACCTTTCTCCACAAGTCCGTTTCAAAACAAAAGGGCCCGCTGAATCTGCTCAGAATTTG
Organism: Labeo rohita; assembly: GCF_022985175.1. Classification (NCBI taxonomy): domain Eukaryota; kingdom Metazoa; phylum Chordata; class Actinopteri; order Cypriniformes; family Cyprinidae; genus Labeo; species Labeo rohita. The sequence continues at coordinate 32,998,335 of NC_066882.1, read as the reverse complement.
TATTCTTGACAGCTAATGCAGATTTTGTTGTTTGTTTTGTTTGTTCTTCACAACAGGAATAAAATGAAGGAAGCGAATGTGAAGAAAGAAGGACCTCAATCCATCGACATGAAGACGCCCATGCGGGGAAAAAAAAGGCTCGTAATGAAAGTGTAAAGTGACTTTGCACTATTGACTTCACTACAGCTAACCGAGTCCAAAACAAAAGCAATATGCTATTCTACAACTTTTGCACAGCGGAAACACTCTTCAAGCACAGATGATGTGAAATCAGTTCAGCAATCACAGACGGGTTATTTATTTTGGTTTGTTTTGCAGTGCTCTTTTACGGTTGAACAAACCACGCACAGCTACAAGTTCGTGCGCACATCGTGTCAAAAACGTCCTGCCGTGTGCGAGAAAGTGCACGTTTTCTTCTCTTTTTGTAATCGTTATGTTATTCTACATTTTATCAAATACATTATAAACCATGATATAAGTGAAAATGCATATAATAAATTCAGCACTCATCTCTTGTCTTCCATTCGCTTTGTTCTTGTTTTCAAACAGGAGTCTGAAATCTATGCTCTGTGTCAGTTTTATAAATGGATTTACTTCTGAAATGCTGTGTTGTAGTTTAATGTAGTCCAAGAATCCATCTTCATTACCGAAGAACTGCTTTTCTGAGGCATTAATGGGCAGTTGTTGGTGACCTGCCAAAAACATCAAACTCCAGGAGGAAACAGATCTGAACGTTCTGAGCCGTGTGGGATTCCTATCAGCAGCTCAAAAACACACCAGCAAAACAAATCAATCAATAATTATGTCACAGTCAGTATTATCTGCTACATACATGTCTGTTTTTCAGCCTGGCGACTTTCGTTATAACACACTCGGTGTTGTTAATCTGTAACAAATTAATCTCCTTTTAGTGAAAATATCAAAAATGTCCATTGAAATGATTTGAAATAGCACAGGGAAGTGCAGTCAGATTATCAGTCGTGAAATCAGGCAGAGGTTAAATGCGCAGAGCTTCTTCTATTTAAAGGTGTCTCACGAGGTGATGCAAAAATAATGAGTTTATTTTACGTGAAGAAGAGCCACCGACTGAGATATTTCAGGGAAATGTACACATTAAATATTTCTTGTATTTTATTAATATTAAACATTTTATGTAAGACTTAACATTACTCGCAAACTGTTTGGATCTGAATTCTCACATAATGCTGTTTGTCTCACAAGTCATCTTCTGTGATCGTACCGTCTTATCATGGTCAACTGCCAGGAAAAGAGAGACAGACAGATAGAGAGAGTTTCAGACAGTGCTGTAAACACACGTTCCCTTGTCAGAGATGGCTGTTCAAAATTCACATACGTGGATACTTTCATTCCTTTCTCAGACCGTCTGTCCACCGCATCAAAATTTCACATTGCAGTCTTTGATTACGTCATTCCTTCCATTTAAACGACAGCGTTCAGAGACGGTTGTGTTGGTCTTCTTCACTCAACTCACCCCTGATAGTCTGGTTCATCTAACAAGTCAGCTTGCTTCCAAAAAGACATTTTCAAAGATTCCAGAACAATTTGACAATGTCTTTGTCCATGTCCTATGCTTTGCCTCACTAAACCTCCAAGTACAATTACACCACAACAATACCCGTTTTGGTTTTATTATGTGATTTACATTGCAATCCCTTTTGAGTTTAAAAATAACTGATCATTTAAGTTTAAAGGAAACCTATTGAGCTCCCTTTTACAATATGTAATATAAGTCTCAGGTGTCCCCAGAATGAAGTTTCAGCTCAAAATCGCCCACAGATCATTTATTATATCATTTTGAGTGGAAGCAGAAACACGCCGTTTTCCTGTATGTCTCTTTAAATGCAAATGAGCTGCCCTTTTTCAGAATAGTGCTGTGGCTTTACAGCTCATATCTCAGATGCTCTGCCAACTTGATTATCATGTATAGCAAAGAAATCATGTGTTTTAAAGCCATATCAGTTTAAACTTCTGATACAGGGTTTTCTGAGCGCACACATCTGAAGCACTTACACAGAAAGCGGCTGTCACACAGCATGCGAGTACTAAATGAAGTACTCTTTCATGTCTTATTGTGCTTAAATTGTCAAACACACAAGTTTATGTTAAAAACACAGGAGTTACAAAAACAGCTGGGAAAGAAACTGCATGTTTATATTAGATCTGTGTGGCAGCAGCGTAATATATAGGAAATAAATGACTAAATAAAAAATAAATAAAATAAAAAACTAAATGGCAGTACTGTGGGTGGAATCGTGCAGATTAAGGGGTGGTAATATTATAATAAGATCTTCTTGTCACAGGGGCAGCGAAATCTGAGCGGCTTTTTTCAAATACTTTAAGAGAAAGGCTTACCGAAACTAAAATTTACTGGGTTCGTCTTTGTCATGTTGTCTGGGTTAGTAGATGCACCAGGGACCTGATTACGAACATGGAAAAAGTCAGATTTTCATGATATGTCACCATAAAGTGTCTTTCATATTAAGGCTAACTCTTTTACACACGCACATGTTTTACTGACTGTTACCACAGACTTCCTGAAAGGCGGTAAATGTTCATATCTGTCTCCCAACACATTTGGTGAGATCTGTCCATCCTCATTCTGCTGAACTTTGGCTCGAGTCTTTACTGAAGGGCAGGACGGCTTCACTGAAAGGAGAGACGTCTAACTCTCATCATTTAACCAGCGGGGTAGCGCAAGGGGTCGACGCTGGGACCGCTCTCTTTCTACATACGGACCGTTTCTGAGTCCATTCACAGGCACAGACTGGCTATAGGGAGCATTAGGATTTTTTCTCTGGGTCGGTCAGGTTGTGGGCTGATTGGGCTGTCAAAACCAGTTAAATATATAATGATTTAAACAGGAAGATCTCACACCCATTCACAAACTGCTGGATCAGTCTTACTCTAAAAGATGTTTTCCAAGTTGCTGTCTACGCAAGGAGTAACAGAAGAGAGATTAAATAAACCAAAGGACATGTTTTAATAACTTGTCCCATTAGCTAAAGGAAAGAAAAGCGTCTAAACACAGGAACATAAAAACGTGACCCATTCAAAGACATGGCTCAGTTCCAGCGCAGGGCTTTGTTAAGACATACATGAAACCATCTGATGGGCAAACACGAGTCATTCCACCAAACCGGTACGTTCTGGACACATTTTTAGATTTTTTACCAAAATGTATTACTTTTCTGAACACCCCACAACATGAATGACATATTTAACGTCAAGTTCAAGTTTAACACATATTTTCCCATCTCAGGCATCAAATCCCTAATATTTATTGGTCATTATTCTAAGACATGGGCACTATTAGTTTTCAGCCCCGTTATGGACACTATGGGAGCTGTCTGAATGTGATTATAAAATGTCTTTGTAATGAAATCAACATTTTCCTATTAATCAGATGTCCCTCACACTAATTCAGTATTTGAAAATATAGAAGTTACATAAAATCTCACACTTTTGCTACCCTAAATCCTGAAATTGAACTTTTTGTGACAGCAACCTCATCATTTTTGATCAAAGTGGTGGCTTAACTTCAGAATTTAAACTAAAGTCAGTCATCTTATGATTGCTCTGAATGTTTCAGACTGAGTTCAACAAACATTAAATTACTTTTTCATAAACTTAAAAAATAACTAGATAAAAATGTGTGACAGGGTTGAGACTAGGGTAACGGGGTTGAAGAGACAAATACATCTTAACATATAAATAGTTGTTTTTACAGCTTTACCTTGGACATTACTACATTCAACATGTGCATGTGGTATAAGAATCTTGATCAAATCTAATAATTCATTTAAATTACTGGATTACTTCATCTCACAACCCCGTTATGATCAAATAAGTTGTGATTTTTTGCTCTAAATGGCCACTGCTCTAAATGTAGTGAATAACAGGAGAGCACATGACATGCGTGATACTAAGAAAACATATATATTGTTAAAATATCAAAGATCATTTTCACAAGTAATAGTTTTGTGTCTTTATTTGATGTAACAGGGTTGAGTCTTTAATCTTCACAATCACAATATTAATAAGTTACAGATATAAAAGAAGGTGGAAACTTGCCTGTGCCTGCTCACAATGTTGTTCAGAAGACTTATATGATGTCACTTCCTGTTAATGATGTCACATAAGGATCAGTTCATTATTTTTATGGGGGGAGAATGATTTGTGTAACAGGGTTGAGGGGTTACTGAGGTACAGAACTAAATAATATGATTTTAATGAATAATCATGAATTTATTTAGAAAAAAAAAACATTAACAGCCTAGAAGCACAGATAGATATTTATGAGAATGGCAAAATGTATGTTCCTTTTTCTAATTTTATTATTCATATCCCAAGTACACTTTCATAGAAGGCCACGAGGGACATGACGAAATAGGTGGTGTCAACGGGAAAAAGACAAGATAATTTCTAATATAAAGATCAAATGTATGTCATGTTTTTAACCCTTATTAAGGGAGACATTTCAATTAATACAAAAAGCTTTTAAAAATAGATTTTGGTGACCCAATAGATAAAATACACTTAGAAAGGTCAGAGGGACTCAAATCGTACCGGTTTTGTGGAATGACTCACATGCTGTGGAGCTCAGTAAAGGTGATGCTCTACAATATCAGGAAAATCACATCCACCTGTTTGAATGCTCCACACAATTCTTTTGCCGTTCAAAAACAATTGCAATGCTTTAATATTTGGACTTCCAGCAACAGCTGGATCTGGCATCACACGTCACTGTTTCGGGTCCAAACGCTCTATCAGATGTCAAAAACAAACACCAAACGCCAATGCCAGTGAACACTCACAACGTGTTGCAATGCTGCTGAGAGGAGAAAAAAAAAAAAAAAAAAAAAAAAAATCACCATCCTAACCTTTATCTCCTAACTGAAATATCAGACAGTAATTAATCTTTTCTGAATACTGAAACTACTGGTGTTCGGGAGGCTGTGAACCCTGAGACTGGTGAACACTTAGCACTGCAACTTTTAACACTGCAAGCTTTTAATAGCCTAAATGTGTGCTATAAATACATAATGCTCATAAATGGCTGTTGAGGAAGTATTCTCACATCAGATCAAAATGCTTGATGAGCCACATCAGATTCTGTCCTCCAACACAGCCTGCAATAAAACCGAACACATCACAAAATCACTGTTAAAAATTTTATTCTATTAATTAGTGCATACAGCATAAAAAAGACTGATGAAGCAAGAACAAAGTACTTTATGTCTTAAAAATCAAAGACATGCTAACACATGTTTTTCTGGAAAACTGCTTTCAAACTACACATGCGCACGTGTGTGAAATGTTTGTCCTGCTTATTGAAGTGTGACGACCTCAATGCTGTCTTGGAATTGTATCGATGAGTTGTATTTCTTCATCATATATGACTTGCAGATAAAAGTCTGAAAGTGACCCAAACACATTTCTCCTGAAACTCATTCTGCTGAGCTCTTTTGAGACATGAATGCTGTTGTCTTGAAATAAGACCGCTAATATTAGTCAGCCCAGAAGTACAACAAGCAATTTCAAAGATGCACACTTGCAGGAAGACTAAAGATGACGGCTGCAGTTTTAGCTGGAGATCTTACAGCTCATTACAGCTCCTCAAAATAGTGGCAGGAACCAGAAAGGAAACATTAGAATGCTGTGTACAAACACGTGTGTGTGTCCACATGACAAGAAAGGCAAACGGAAATGCATTAATTTCTCATAGCTTGGAATAGATCACTGCAATTTTGCAACCTCTCGTCAAGAATAAAAGCAATTCTGAAAGTAGTCTCTCCTTACTAGCCGTTTGCTAGGCTGTTCAGTGTATTTTCTACAACAACAGCTCCACCTGTGGGAGGAGTACAGTTATTGCACTGATACAACAAAACAATACAAATTTAACATTAAAAAAAAAAAAATTATATGTATGCCTAATGAAAATGACGAATTATAATATTATGCATGTTCAGACAACCAGAGTCTGCTCAATTTTAACTGCATATTAATATAAACGTTCACATAAACAAAAAACAGCCTTTGATTATCCACCAAACTACTTTCAATGAAATTTTACTTTGACAAAATATCTTTTTAAAACAAAAGACACCAAAATGAAAATTAAAAGTTTAATCTAAAACCTTAATTTTTTGTGTAATAGTTGATTTGATATAAAACAGAACATTCAGAGCATCACGATCACAGCTTTAAACGGACTAAAATACTCAGTAGTAATTCATTAGCAGTGTGTCAATGACCGCTTTCAAGTTATTCCTTCACTTATGTGAATTCTGCCTCACACGTGCCTCTGAGAGTCTGTTCCTCATCAGAACACAGTCTTGTTCAGCAGAAGTTGCAGTGGACTCCTCCCGTGAGGTCAGTAATACTGCCCGACGCTACCAGACGCTTGAGGAAAACCGTCTCGGTCCGCACGTTGTGCATGGCTTCCTTTAGCATGGATGTCATGAGGCTGTTGCCGTAGTAGTGGAGAGGAGCGTCTTTCCGGCTGAGGTTATAGCCGAAGCCTGCTAAACTCACCTCGTCACACAGGTATGTTGCCAGATTGAGCGCAGACACTCCTAATGTAGGGACATTCTGGAGAGGAAACGACATTTATTTATTCATTCACTCATACATGATTTAAAAAAAAAAAAGAAAGAGAAAGAAGAAAATGATACTCTAAATGTGAAACTAAAACCACCAGATGGCAGAAGTTTTTTTTTTTTTTTTTTTGAGCGAGTGAGTCATTCATTCATTCATTCAACCAATTGCTCAAACAGCTGATTCATTTAGAAAGGAAGTCTTTATGAATGAGTCACTGAATCACTGGATTCGTTCAATCACGCTCAACAGTACTGCTGTGGTTGGAACTATTTTCAGCAAAAAACATACCACACTGCATCTAAAATGTAACAACACTACAGAACGGTTTATAAAAGTGCCTTTATTCTGGATTATGAAAGGTTCATATTTTGGTTTTGGGAGTCCCCAACAACAGGTGGACATACATACATACATACAAGGTCAAAAACACTTTCATTGACTTATAATATGCATTTATTTTTACCTTATTTGCTCAATGACTCACAAACGATTCACTCGACAAATCAGTTGTAAAAACCCCTCCTTTGTGTGAAGCTCCGATCAGGATTTTTGAGGCCGATCGCAGGAAGCTGTATCTGCCGATCCGATCACCGATACTGATCTTTTAAAAACCTTCTATTAATCATGTAGAATTATTTATAGAGATACTCCAATCAGGATTTTTAGACACTTATTCGGGGCCTGATTGGGGCCAGTTCTACTGCCTTTTCTTTTTCATTTAAATCTTTATTACAGACAATCCGGTTGTTAAGAAAGAACTTTATTTTTCTACCTCCACGAGTGCCATCGATTATTGCCTTGATTATCTAAAAGTGCTCTTTTCCTTTAAACCTAGCCAAAAACCCATATGTGTTGACTGTGAAACACAGTAGACTTTAATGATATGCATTTATGGTGTAATTATGACATTTTTGTGTCAATCCTTGTTCAATTTACCGGAAACAATGTGCTGTCACTTTAATTTTGGGCGTGCAGCACAGACTCGGTGTGGAAATGATCTCTGCACTGCTGCAGATCCAGCGCTCCTGGAACGCACTGCAGACCGCAACCTTACAAACCTAAAGTCATGTAACAGAAGTTATAGGGCGGGACTTTATCCACTGATATAGTAAATGTATAAATTCAAGGTTGGGGGTAAAGGAGTAGGTATCTTGGTGAATGGGGCCTTAAGAGCAGAAAATGCACCTCTTTTATTTCTGATTGTGGCTGTGTGTGTTTTGGGTTTTATATGACTTTTTTTTCTTGGATGAAAATGAGACTGTGAAAGATAAACCTAATATTTACAATGACACATGTATAAAGCCCTACATATACTTTCCATAAGTCACAGCAAACTCACACCTGTTTTATTTTTGAATGCATTAATTACAATAAATTACATTATATAAAGAAAAATTGATGATGGGCCATTTAATGATTAGAAAATCATGCACACCCACGGTGGTTTTGGACCCATTAAAACTATTGCTGCAAAAACAATAATTTTAATACAGCAAAAACTAAACTAATGTAAGTAAGACATTCTCAAGCTTACTGAAGACGAGTATACACTCCAAGTAGGCCTACTTACAAACAAAAGGATAAACAAATATATTAATCAAAAAAAGAAAAAAAAGAAAAACAGAATCTTTTTAAAAATAGAATTTTTTTTTTTTTTTTTTAGGTAGGCAGGTCTATCTAAAGGCTACTACAGAAATAGACAAATAAAAACACTGCAAAATCTTTACTGTGTATATTAAATATGATTCTTATTAAAGTTAACAAGTGATTCAGTCAAGAACAGTGAGTGATTTTCTCTTTTTCTTTTGTTGTTTGATTAACATTTATCCCCCCCAGCCCCCCTAAACTCCGCCTATGCGAACAGATCAAATATTCTGGCACATCAGTATTTCTCCCAGCTGTTCAGGTTTACTTAAGACAAAACCGACTTCATTTACACGAATAGTCTCTAAGACGAGCATGTGTGTGGCAGTAACAGAACCTATTAGAAGCGAAAGAGAACTCTGCATTCACACACTGACTGAAGCGCATTCTGTGAGCGCTGCGAGTGTGTGCGCGCATAAACCCGTCAGCTTTCAACTAGCCTACTGGACAAGACTTAAAAACACATACAAATTCTGAATATCACTTTTGTGATCATGCTGAGTCAGTGACATTTCCATCAACTGTCCGAAAGGCTCGAGTCCAAGTCAAGTCCGAGTAAAAATGCATCAGAGTCCGTGACAAGTCCGAGTCTGTTAAAAACTGTACTCGAGACCGGACTCGAGTCCGAGTACCCCAACTCTAATGTGGTGATTGGAAGCCATCAGCACACTTTTGAGAGAGAAAGAGAGAGAGCGCGCTGTCATTCACTTGCGCTGTTTGTGAAATTACGGCTCACATAAGGTTTTCAAATTACTTTATAAGTTATTTAATGAAGTAGTATGAATTGTACCTCGCCTTCACCATTATAATTGTTTTACCTGCGCCGAACAGAGACTGAGACGGTGCCGCTGCTCGTCATGCCAAACCTCTCACGGCAGGCGCGTCGTCGGCTTTAGATCGGTTTATGAGCTCGGCCTTTTTAGAGACCGCCGATCAAACATCCCCAAGGGATTATTGGCCGATAATGATCGGCAGCTGATCAATCGGAGCACCCATAGAAGCTAATCTGTGGTGTTGAATTTGTACACTAATGTATTGCTCTATTTTCTATCAGAACTCCAAGTAATAATGACAAACATTCGCTATTTATTAGGGTTGGGTATCGCTAGAATATTATCAATTCTGATTCCGATTCCAATTCTGCTTATCGATTCCGATTAGGGATGTAACGGTATGGAAATTTCCTATCACGATTATAGTGACCGAAATTATGGTGGTTATCAGTATTATCACGGTATTGTTAAAATGTACTGGAAATGACACATAAATCACTTCAAGTTTTATATTTAAAATCAGCAAACAACAAATAAAATGACATTTTGTTTGCATAATCACTAAAACAGCAACAGAAACTGCACACAATGTAAATGTAAGTGTCTGTAAATCCACTGTACGACACTAGATGGCGCTTATGGAAAAGCTGAATTACAGCTGTTTCCCGTGAACTCCGTGGATAAAGCAGCATTATGATTAAGAACACTACTTTAGATATTACATGGAGTGAAGATGAAAACAAAATGCCATCGAATCTTTTCTGAAGACAGTCCGAAACTTCAGAGGTACATTCATGTAATTAATTCATTCATACATTCATTATAATTTCCGATTTACGTTTCTGCCGGTGGGTGCACGGAAAGTAATACATTACCAAATAATACACACAGTCTTTCCATGAGGGTTGCGCTTCACTAAGTAAAATGAATAAATATCTGTTTAGAATAAGCACTTACTCGCGCGCACACAGGACAACGTTTGAGGGCCCACACGTAATATCTGAGGGACATGATCACTGTGTACATGGGTGAGGAAGTCTGCTGCAAGCCGAGAGATTCGTGCTGGCAGCCTCTCATACAGTAATGCACATTGACATTTACCATTAAAATAACGCCAAAAATGGCTTCAAATGAACTATGAAATCGAGAATAAAGTCGTGGGTGCTCGATTATTTCCGTGAGGATCGGCGCCTACGCCCTTAGCACTCTTAAAACATTTCAGCTTTTCCGCCGTCTTTTCACACAAAACCAAACTACTCTGTGCGCAAATGAGACTGTTATATAAAACTGCTTTATGCTGTACAGTATTTTTGTATCATCAGTTGTTCAAATCGTGGTAATCGAATACGGTTTTAATGATAATTAAAATATAAAACAGTAATACTAACCGTGGGAAATTTTATCATGATTTATCGTCAACCAGTAATCATTACATCCCTAATTCCGATTCTTTTAGATTCCAATGTGAATAAAAGAAGACATCAAGCATATTTATTCTGGTTTTTTTTGTTTGTTGTTTTTTTTTTTTTTTTTTTTGCTAAACATTGAGTTGCAGCTGAATACCATCAACAAAAATCAACAGGCTACATAAAAACAAGATTCACCTGAGAGCCGACTGCAAAATAAAGCTGCGTGATTCTGGATAAATTGGGCTGTTGTTTTTTTTTTTTTTTTTTTTTTTTTTTTTAAATGGAAGTTGTGATTCTCTTACAATTCTGAAGAGAAGAGAAAAAAAAAAAAAAAACAAAACAAAAAAAAACACATGTGGCCTAATTTATAGGTGAAGAATTCAGAGATTCACTCAAGATTTACTTGGTTCATTACTGGATGAATCAGTGTTTTCTGAATGAATGATCAAAGACAAATACATTATTAACAGCCCCCTTTCCCCATCTACTGGCATAATAACGTAATCGATAAATCTTCTTTCAAAAGGATGATTTATTCTGTTTTGGTCTCTACTGAACATATCAGAGTTTATATCCAGACTATGAGCTTTTATCCCAGTACTTCTGTGATTAACACAGAAATAATGAAGTGTGTGGTTGAAAAGACTGTGAAACTGTTTAATTCACATACATGACAGTGTCTCTCTTTAGGTCAGCGGCAGCACGAACGCAGACTTGAATATTGAAATCACACTGGTCTGATTGTTCACTGCACGGAAGAAAGGTTGAGAAGTCAAACAGATGAATCACTGTACTTTTGGAACAGAATCACGTTGGTATTTGAATCGTGTTTGTGATCTTTAATGATCTGTTCAATTAAACTCCTTTGTCATATCGGTGGTGACGCATCTATTGCAACATGTTTAGCTTTTCACAAATATTACAGGCTACTTTGCTTTTTCGACTTCTGATCGCAAGTGCAGCCGTACTTTGGAGCGCTATGCACAGATTAGCGAGCAAGGTCCTGGCAGATCGCTAGGTCGGGTCCTCACAGATAGAAAAAAAAAAAAAAAAAAAAAAAAAAGAACCGCATATAGGAATCAGATTTTTCCCCATATAATGGACTTCAGTGGTGCTCAATGGATTTAAGGTTAAAAATGCAGTTTCAACGCAGCTTCAAACGGCTCTAAACAATCGCAGCCAAGGAATAAGGGTCTTATCTAGCAAAGCGATCGTAAAAAAAAAAATGAATATGTATACATTTTTTAACCACAAATGCTTGTCTTGTCTAGCTCTGTGATGCGCATGTGTACTCTGTGTATTCCGGTCCAAGACAGAAAACTCCCATCTCATTTTCTCTTCCAGCTTTAAAATCATCCTACATCACTCTTTTTCGCCCTTTTTTTTTGTAAAGGGTGTTTTTACCCTCCTTGTACATTCACTTTGTAAACACTGGGTCGGTCCTTCTGCAGCGATGTAGGATGATTTTGAAGTTGGAGGAGAAAATGAGACGGGAGTTTTTCGACATACTCTTAACTGTACCCTAACGAATTTCCCCTCATAGTGCAGTGCACAGCGTCTTCTCCAATCTACTCCAGTATTTGAGGGAGGGCGGGTTCAAGTCTTCCCGGGTCTGTGAGCGCAACAAGTGGGCTGGGAACGTGCTAACGTTTCATGTTGACATCAAACTTGAAACAGCTTAAGATTTGTTTTAAAATGACTCGTTTTCGTGACTCGGAAATGACTCTTTCTTTTGAGGGACAATAACTTCATACTAACTTCATTTCAAACTTTGCAGGATGTTTTCATTCACTTAGAGCTGCGTTACACACTGCATGAAAGGTCATTTTCAAAAATCCATAATAAGGGCACTTTAAACTTGGATGGGGCACTGCGTAAATGTGTTTATCATTTTAACCTGTTACACTGTAAAACCCAATAGTTTACCTTACTTAGTTACAATTAGTTATCTTTACTTAGTTACTATACTTACTAGGTTTTATTAAGTTACAGCTACTTTCAAGGCAAATAAAACAATTTACTTACTTGCTTTGAGTGATGTTTACTTAAAATATCCAAGTATCCACAAAGAAACCAATGACATTAATAAACCAGTGAGAGGCAGCAGTGCACTAATATGTTGCTAATGTGCAACATAACAACAGAAGAAGAAGAAAAAGTTTTTGAGATGGGGCAATTTTTAGTAGACTTTTCACTCACATCTTTCTTTCACTACTTGAATTCACTCATTTCCCAAAGTCATCTTGAATGTTGAATTTTCAATACAACTGAAATATTAGAGAGAACATCACAATTTTTTTTTTTTTTTTTAATACTCACCATTATAGTGAATAGTGTTACTTTTGGTTGGGCACTTGGAACTTTGTTTATGTTACTATAGTGCTCTTTCTATTGTTGATAGAAATGTTGCATGTTGTTCTAATGCAACATGAAATCAAAGTTCTTTGATTTCAAAGAACACTCAGCTAGTTCTGATGCCATTTCCTCTCTGATGCAATCGGTGACTTCTTTGAAATATAAGGAGCTTGTTCTTCTCGGTGATTTTAATGTGAACTGGCTAAAGTCAGTATCTGATGGTTTTAAAGCAATTTGTGACTCTCTAAATCTCTTTCAGCTAGTTGAGACACCTACTAGACCTAACTTGAAGGATTACAAAAAGTCCACTTTAATTGATCTTATTTTTAGCAATTTGCCTCATAAGTACTCTTTGGCCTCTGTATATGCCAATGATGTTAGTGATCACTGCGTCGTTGCTATAGTCAGAGATACCAAATTGCCTAAGTATAAACCACGTATTATCACTAGACGATGTATGCGACACTTTAATGAACAAGCCTTTCTTTTTGATGTAGCACGTTATGATTGGGACAGGATCTTTCTTATTCCTGATGTTGAGTCTGCCTGGAAATACTTTTATGATGGCTTTTTATCGATCGTCAACAGACATGCACCTTTTAAAAAATTCCGTGTTAAAGGTAGGGACAATCCTTGGTTTTCTGAAGCCCTATCTGCTCTAATTCGTGAGCGGGATGCTGCTTGGGCAAAAGCTAGACAATCTGACATTAACTCTGATTGGATCCGTTTTAGGCAGCTTCGAATAAATGCACTGTTGCTATTAGAAAAGCAAAGGCTGATTATTTTATTGAAAATACTACTATTAATTCAAATAATCCTAAGAAATTTTGGCAGAATATAAAATTGATATCAGGTAGTAAAAACAAGTCTAGCTTTCCTTCAAGTATAAAAATGGACTCCACTAGCATATTAGATAAAGAACATATGCTCAATTGCTTTAATAAGCATTTTGTTGCTTCTGGGTTTCTATTTGAATCACAAAATTTTATATGTTCCGATTCTGATTTTATTAATGCAGAAAATCATCTAGAAAAGCAAGAGCTTAGATTCAAACAAATTAAAAGCACTGATGTTTATAAAGCACTCCGTTCGCTTGATATAAACAAATCATCAGGTCCTGATTGTGTGGAGCCTGTGTATCTGAAACTGGCAGCTGATTTTATTACATCCGCTTTAACTTACATTTTTAATCTCTCTTTAAATACTGGTGTTATTCCAGAAATTTGGAAATCAGCTTTTGTTGTTCCTTTACTAAAAGGGGGGGATCCCACTATAATGAATAATTACAGACCAATCTCAAAGCTCTGCGTTTTATCAAAGATATTAGAAAGTCTTATTAGTGAACAGTTGACATGCTATTTGAATGCAAACAAAGTGTTGTCTATTAATCAATCTGGGTTTCGTAAAAAACACAGTACTACAACGGCAATTTTGAAAGTCTTAAATGACATTGTAAGTTCAATGGACAATGGTGAATTTTGTGCTTCGCTTTTTATTGATTTATCAAAGGCTTTCGATACAGTGGATCATGGAATATTGCTGCACAGACTGAAGGTTGTTGGTTTATCAAGTCATGTTATTTCTTGGTTTAAAAACTATCTGAGTGGAAGAACCCAGTGTGTTCAAACCGAAGGTAAAAAATCTGACTCATTAGAGATTTTAAAAGGTGTTCCCCAAGGATCGGTGCTGGGGCCGCTTTTATTTACCATTTATATAAATAGCCTCGATTATGATATTCAGGATGCCAACTTTCATTTTTATGCAGATGATTCTGTCATGTATAGTAGCGCTTCCTCTGGACAGCAATCCTTGTTTAAGCTTCAGTCAGCTTTTAATATTATTCAGTCAAGGCTTCACAGTTTAAAACTTGTTCTGAATACTGACAAAACCAAGTATATGTTATTTTCTAACTCAAAAAAAATCCCTGAAAATAATTTAGTACCTCTTCAGACTCTGCAAGGTACAGTAATTGAATTAGTAAAAGAATACAAATATCTTGGCATCATAGTTGATGATGCCCTATCTTTTAGTTCTCATATCACTCAACTGAAGAATAAATTGAAAATTAAGCTTGGGTTTTATTTCAGGAACAAGTTTTGCTTCTCATTCAATGTAAAAAAGAAATTAGTCTCTGCTACTTTTCTCTCCGTTCTCGATTATGGTGATGTTGTATATCAGTTTGCACCTTCTTATCTTCTTTCTTCCTTAGATGCCATTTATCACGGTGCTCTAAGGTTCATATCAGATTGTAAATCTTCAACTCATCATTGCACTTTGTATCATAGAGTAGGTTGGCCTTCTCTGTCTACTAGAAGAAAAATGCATTGGTACTTAATTATTTATAAAGCCTTCTTGGGGTTGTTGCCTTCTTATCTCTGCTGTTTTATGCAACCGAAAATTACCAAGAAATATTATCTTCGTTCGCAAAATTGTTATACTCTTTCTGTTCCTTTTACTCGAACTGAGCTAGGTAAGAAGTCTTTTAGGTATGCAGCGCCGTTTGATTGGAATTTCCTCCAATCTAAATTAAAATTCGAAAATCTGCTGACTTTAGATCATTTTAAATCAGTTATCCGGCAAATGGAAGTTGATCTAACAATATGCAATTGTTTTTAGGTGTCTTTAGTCTGTTTGTGTGATGTTTATTTGTGATGTAATTGATTGTACTGCTGCACATTTTGGCCAGGACACTCCTGTGAAAGAGATTTTTAATCTCAGAGAGTTTTTTCTGGTTAAATAAAGGTTAAATAAAAAATAAAAATAAATAAAAAAAGAAAGAAAAGTAATAAATAGGTTGCTTTTAGAAGGTGACCTATATTCTAATTAAATCATTAGGTTGCATACTTTTCATGTTGATTACTGATCTTTTACGATTTTACTGTTTTTCTATTTTTTATGAACACTACAAGAAGCTTGTATCTGTGTTGATACAATCTTTTAATATTTGGGGTAAAGTGCGTGAGTCACACACAGACTTCAACATTCAGCGTGTGAATCACAACAATGGTAACAACTCAATTTTATTTATTTTTATTAACTGTATCAATAACCATTTTATGAGCTTTTTGTTTGTTTGTTTTTTGTTGTGCTACTACTGACACAAGACAGCAAATGAAATTGGCAAATACAAACAACAACAGTAAAGCAAAGCAATTGCATAATTTATTCATGTCGCAATGCACTCTGGGAGTCAGTGAGTACCTATTAGAGGAATGGAGTAATTACATAAATTAAAAGCATTAAGTAAATTCAACTTAAAATGGTTGTTAAAATGACTCTTATATTTAAGTAATGATTACTTCAAGTTTTCCAGTAAACGTTACTTAAATATTTTAGGGCAACCAGTTTCCTTAAGTTTTTTAAGTAAATTCAACTTAACCGGGTTTAGAGTGTATTTTGTACATAATTGCACCAAATGAATGTGTTAAATTAACAACCCATACAAAAAAGCAATTAAAAGCAGCTCACCTGGTCCCAGCCCCAGATGCGTTCTCTAACACTGGGATAGTGAAGCAGATCGAAGGCCGTCTCTCTAATAATCTCTGGATTCAGCAGACGAAACTGGGAGGCCTTGAGCGGGACACTTGTCGACACGCTCTGCCAGAAAAACAGCCGGTCCCACAGCGCCTGAAGGGTGACAGTTAAACGTGACGTTCACACATACCGTACTGATCGAGACCGTCATCGGTCGAATGCGTGAACAAGCACTCACAACGGACATCTTGGTAATCATCGCACGAAGCCAGTGGAAGTCGATAGACTTATAGATCACAGCCACAAATCTGAGATCCGAATCAGTGTCGTCCCAGACCTTCGGGGAGCCTTCAGGATAACTCATCCTGATGGAGGTGCGGCTCCCGACGTCTGCGCTGAAACCTCGCACGGGACCGCTGTTCAATCTGCACACAAACAGGAGTCTTACACACACGCTCACACACATCCTTTAGCTAAAATCAGACAGATTAGGTGGAGCAGACTCTCACCTGATTATGGTATCGAACTGGTTAAAAAGGGGACCGAGCCCCAATCCTTTCAGTATCCCTCCATTTCCAATCACTAGACATCGACGACAGTCCTTCCCTCCATGTCTCTCCTCAGAGGAGGCTGGTAGGAGGTCCATGATCTCCTGAAGCTTGTTCTTCATGTGCAGGAAACCAAACGGTGGTGGATATTGGAATATTTGTTCATTCAAATGAGTGTTCTTGTCCAAAAAAGGCTTTAGAACTGCTGTAGAGCTGGAATGTTCAGCCTCCATTCTCTGTCGTGCAAAAGAAGGTCTGCATTCTCGGGCCAGTACCTCTCGGACATAGGAATGGACACGCTGTAGGTGAAAATTCACTGCTTAAGGCATGCGTTCACATCAGTCCAACTGAAAACATTTATTTGGTGCAGTTTACCTCATGGATAACACAGGATCAGAAAACATAGTAATCATTTTATGTTTGCCAATCGTGGACAGGCACAAGTCTGGTTTAGATCCTACCTGACTTTGCTAAAATAGCTGAACCCAAAAGAAGCAAAGTACGTTGTGCCACAAGGCTCGGTCCTAGGCCCTTTGATATTCTCCCTGAACGTGCTCCTTTTAGGTCAGTGGTTCATAACTAATAATAATAATAATAATAATAATAATAATAATAATAATAATAATAATAATAATAATGTTTATTTTATATAGCGCCTTTCTAGAAGCTCAAGGTCGCTTTACAATAACAAGAATATTTATACATAACAGACAAAAAAAAAAAAAAAAAAAAAAAAAAACAGAATACAGATAAACTTCAAATCTATAGCAAAATTCCAATCATATATTCAAAGATCTGGAAAACAAGACGAGAAAAGATATGTTTTAAGGTGGGTTTTGAAATCCTGTAATGAAGAAAGATCACGGATGTGTTTGGGAATAGAATTCCAGAGTGTAGGGGCAGAGATACTAAATGCTCGTCCTCCGAACGATGCTAATCTATAGCGAGGAATTAACAGACCATTGTCTGCAGAACGGAGTGTGCGAACTGTGGAGTAAGTATGAATGAGAGCAGAAATATATGGGGGGGGGGGCCAGACCATGTAGTGTTTTGAAGGTGATGAGGAGAATCTTGCATTGAATGCGGAAGCGAACGGGTAGCCAATGAAGTCTGTGTAGGATGGGAGTGATGTGCGAGGATTTCTTTGAATAAGTGAGGACCCTAGCAGCAGAGTTCTGGATGTTTTGGAGTTTATTTAATGTTGTGTTTGGTAGACCATTAAAAAAAAAAAAAAAGAGAATTACAGTAGTCAAGTCGAGAAGTAATGAAAGCGTGAACCAGTCTCTCAGCATCCTTGATGTTTAAGAAGGGACGTAAACGAGCTATATTGCGGAGGTGATAAAAGGCAGATTTAGTAAGCGAAGAAATGTGAGGTAGGAAAGAGAGATAGGAGTCAAAATTTATACCCAGATTTTAAACGGTGGTGGAAGGTCTAACCAAGATCCCAGAAAAGTTAACAGTGTCAGTACAGAAAGAAGCAATGTTTTTTGGTGAACCAACAAGTAGAACATCTGTTTTATCAGTATTGAGTTTGAGAAGGTTACTGGTCATCCAAGCATTTATGTCGTCGATACAAGCTGAAATGGAGTTAGTGGGAAAGGGATGGTAGTGTCGAAAGCTGATATAGAGTTGAGTGTCATCTGCATAGCAGTGGAAGTTGAAACTGTGACGGCGGATGATTTTACCTAGAGGAAACATGTAGATGATGAAGAGTAGAGGCCCAAGAACAGAACCCTGAGGAACACCATGAGAGACAGGAGCAGTAGAGGATTTAGCCTGGCGGATAGTAATGTAATGCTGACGGTCAGACAGATAAGAAGTGAACCAAGCTAAAGCAGTTCCAGAAATACCAAGAGCAGAAAGCTGTGAAATGAGAATACTGTGAGAGATAGTGTCAAATGCAGAGGAAAGATCTAAAAGAATCAAAATGCTAACAGAGCCAGCGTCAGTGGCCATAAGAAGGTCATTGACTGTTGCTGTTCTAGGGATCTACAGCATAGGCATGGAAGATAAATAAGGAAGATATACAGGTGCATCTCAAATTCGAATGTCGTGGGAAAGTTAATTTATTTCAGTAATTCAACTCAAATTGTGAAGCTTGTGTATTATATAAATTTAATGTACACAGACTGAAGTAATTTAAGTCTTTGGTTCTTTTAATTGTGATGATTTTGGCTCACATTTAACAAAAACCCACCAATTCACTATCTCAACAAATCAGAATATGGTGACATGCCAATCAGCCAATCAACTCAAAACACCTGCAAAGGTTTCCTGAGCCTTCAAAATGGTCTCTCAGTTTGGTTCACTAGGCTACACAATCATGGGGAAGACTGCTGATCTGACAGTTGTCCAGAAGACAATCATTCACACCCTTCACAAGGAGGGTAAGACAAAGGGTAAGAGTGCTGTATCCAAGCATGTTAACAGAAAGTTAAGTGGAAGGAAAAAGTGTGGAAGAAAAAGATGCACAACCAACCGAGAGAACCGCAGCCTTCAGAGGCTTGTCGAGCTAAATCGATTCAAGAATTTGGGTGAACTTCACAAGAAATGGACTGTGGCTGGGGTCAAGGCTTTAAGAGCCACCACACACAGACGCATCAAGGAATTTGGCTACAGTTGTGGTATCGCCACTCCTGAACCATAGATGACGTCAGAGGCGTCTTATCTGGGCTAAGGAGAAGAAGAAATGGACTGCTGCCCAGTACTCCAAAGTCCTCTTTTCAGATGAGAGCAAGTTTTGTATTTTATTTGGAAATCAAGGTCCTAGAGTCTGGAGGAAGGGTGGAGAACCTCATAGCCCAAGTTGAGCTTCAAGTCCAGTGTTAAGTTTCCACAGTCTGTGATGATTTGGGGTGCAGTGTCATCTGCTGGTGTTGGTCCACTGTGTTTTTTGAAAACCAAAGTCACTGCACCCGTTTACCAAGACATTTTAGAGCACTTTATGCTTCCTTCTGCTGACCAGTTTTTTAAAGATGCTGATTTCATTTTCCAGCAGGATTTGGCATCTGCCCACACTGCCAAAAGCGCCAAAAGTTGGTTAAATGACCATGGTGTTGGTGTGCTTGACTGGCCAGCAAACTTACCAGACCTGAACCCCGCTGAGAATCTATGGGGTATTATCAAGAGGAAAATGAGAAACGAGACCAAAAAGTGCAGATGAGCTGAAGGCCACTGTCAAAGAAACCTGGGCTTCCATATCACCTCAGCAGTGCCACAGACTGATCACCTCCATGCCACGCCAAATTGAGGCAGTAATTAAAGCAAAAGGAGCCCCTACCAAGTATTGAGTACATATACAGTAAATTAACATACTTTACAGGACACCAACAATTCACTAAAAATGTTTGTTTATTGGTCTTTTGAAATATTATAATTTGTTGAGATAGTGAATTGGTGGGTTTTTGTTAAATGTGAGCCAAAATCATTAAAAGAACCAAAGACTTAAACTACTTCAGTTTGTGTGCACTGGATTTATTTAATACACTAGTTTCACAATTTGAGTTGAATTACTGATATAAATGAACTTTTCCATGACATTCTAATTTATTGAGATGCACCTGTAGAATGCAGTGATACGCTTAAGAGCTGAGAAGAACTGACACGAGGAAGCACGGCTATGCAGACACAGCTCTTATCATTCCTTCCTTCCTTCCTTTTTCACATAGAAAGGTTTTAACCTTTTCTTCATTGCTTCGCTTGACAGCGAGCAACAGGGCACTTCTGCTTTTTAATAAGCAGCAGCAACTGTCAGAGAGTGAATTTACATTTTACATTTACATGTGTTCATCCAGCGGACAGCTTTATCCAAAGTGAGCTGCAAATGAGGAAAACATTTTCATTCTAACCAGTCGCATGCAGAAACTCAAACATTCATCTTGGTGTAAATAAGACATTTTTGTAAACATTAACAGTGTGAGCTTCTGTAAAGCTGTGTATTGTAAAAGTGCTACACGATTAATACTGACTCGTCTGTACTTCCTCCAGGGCTCTGCATATTTGCATCTCTCTAATCTGATGAGCTCTTGAGGCTGAATCAGACTGCAAAATGTGCGGTGCTATGGGTCCCCAGCACCAAAGTATCAGATGGAAAAACCATTTCACCACTTTCTGGCTGACATTTAAACTCATAAGAATATAGGCACAACTGGTTTTTGCTTTTAGCACTTTCACATCAGCATGCTTTATGCTATTAAAATACACTGACCAAAATTATAAACGCAACACTTTTGTTTTTACCCCCATTTCTCATGAGCTGAACTCAAAGATCTAAGACTTTTTCTATGTACACAAAAGGCCTATTTCTCTCAAATATTGTTCACAAATCTGTCTAAATCTGTGTTAGTGAGCACTTCTCCTTTGCCGAGATAATCCATCCACCTCACAGGTGTGGCATATCAAGATGCTGATTACACAGCATGATTATTGCACAGGTGTGCCTTAGGCAGGCGTATGTTATGGACAACGAACCCAGGTGTATTTTATTGATGGCATTTTGAATGCACAGAGATACCATGACGAGATCCTGAGACCCATTGTTGTGCCATTCATCCACGACCATCACCATTTCAGAATGGTATGTGTTTGTTTGTTTGTTGTCTCATACTTTTGGATATGCTGTGACTTGTAAATGCTGCTGCTTGTGTTATCTTTTAATATACCGTATTAATCCTGACTAAAGCCGTAATACAACAGAATACATGATTGCGTTGTAGCATTTTTGTAACAATAAGTAGTATTTACAACAAGTATTGCTTGCTAGCATGGCTACTGCGTACATGTACAAAATCGCAGCCCTAGTTCTGACGGCATGTCAACAACTTTTCCTCTTCCCGCCTCATTGTCACCAATCCAGGAAGTAGCTTGTTGTAGTCCCTACCAGCTGCATTTGTGAGCTTAAAATGATGGCAGTTTAATAAGACAAGATCTCAGTTTGCATTGAACTTTCAGCGATGTAATTTCACAGATATTGTTTATGCTCAAACAGCAACATTACACACTAACTGAAGTTAAAAAAAAAATTGAAAATCACAATCAACCACTCCTTTAAAAATGCACCCACTATTTTAAAATCTGAGCACATGTTAAAAAAAACAAACAAACAAACAAACAAACAAACAAACAAACAAACAAAAAACAACAACATTAGTGCAGCAAAAAAACATGCTCAGAATCTATTCTGAGTTTGGCTTTTTCCCTGCATATGGCACTTGTGTACTCTAGAGCTAATCGCGGCAGGCTTCACTGCACAGGATATACGCTCTGAGAAGGACATTCTAAAACACTTCATGCATTAAAACTGGGTTTTTAAGCTCCAAATTCAGTAAACACATAATCAAAAAATATATACATGTACAGGCAAGCAGATGAGTCCAAAATAAAAATGCATCGTGGTTACTTAATGTGGAATACTGCATTAAAACAGTGTTTTTAAATGACCAAACTCCAAACAACATTATTAATAAATCATACATGTATTTGATGTACAGTAGACTCTAGTGCAGTGGTTCTTAAAGTGTGGTACGAGTGGTACCTCTAGTGGTATGCAGAGGAATCACTAGAATAAATATAAATTAATGTTAAAATACAATACAATTTAATTTCATATTTTTTTTGAGTCAAGTTTTATTTTATTTTCCTTTTTCTTTTCAGTTTTTATTTAACTTTTAGGATTTAACAACACATTTTAATGTAATTATTATTTAAGTTTTTTTATTTACCTGTTTGTAAGCACTGTGCAGTGTTAATGATCAAACTGTGTATTTACAATGTTAAAGAGGCTGACAACAATAAATATTCTTATTAGGAATAAAACTGCCTCGCTTTTGAACTGTGCAGAGCTGTAGCTGAATGGTTAGGCCTACTAAACTACTGTATTTTAATGCTGGTCATTATGATGGTACTTGGAGAGCCAAATATTTGGTACTCTGGTACTTGGTATAACAAGTTTAAGAATCACTGCTCTAGTGCGAAGGTGTGCGACTGTATGTCGCTTTGCTGACAACTCTTTCTCACACACGCACAGAAAGTGAGAGTTACACGCCATGCAGATTTTACGTACTACATGAAAAGATATTCTTTGTTGCATTTTCCTGTCAAAATAATGGAGCTCCATAAGAACAACCATAAGATACTGCCAGTTTCTTCGGTAGTGGGTGGAACTAATGTGAAAAACAGCAATCTCATTGGCTGGCACTCACCTATTATCGCAAGTGTATGCCCTGTTTTAATTCAAGAACAGGAATCTATCAAAGTCTAATCATGTTTGTGGAAGTGAATCATGGCATAAACAAAGGAGATCTCTGAGAACCTCAGAAAAAGAGTTGTTGTTGGTCATCCGGCTAGAAAAGGTTACAAAACCATCTCTAAAGAGTTTGGACTCCACAAATCCACAGTCAGACAGACTGTTTACAAATGGTGGAAATTCAAGACCACTATGACCCTCCCCAGAAGCGGTCGACCAACAAAGATCACTCCAAAGCAAGACTTGATATGGCCCGAAAGGTTGGAAAGGACCTCAGGGTAACTTTTAAGCACATAAAGGCCTTTCTCACATTGGTTAATATTAATGTTCATGAGTCCCTCATCAAGAGAACGCTGAACAACCATGGTATGAATGGCAGAGTTGCAAGGAGAAAGCCACAACTCTCCAAAACAAAAAAAAAAAAAAACACTGCTGTCTGTCTGCTGTTTTCGCTAAAGATCATGTGTACGAGTCAGAGGGCTATTGGAGAAATGTTTTGTGGACGGATGAGACCAAAATAAAACTTCTTTCGGGTTTAGATGAGAAGTATTATGTTTGGGAAAAGAAAAACACTTCATTCCAGCAAAAGAACCTTATTCCATCTGTGAAACATGGTGGTGGTAGTATCATGGTTTGGGCCTGCTTTGCTGCATCTGGGCCAGAATGGCTTGCCATTATTGATGGAACAATGAATTCTGAATTATACCAGCAAATTCTAAAGGAAAATGTCAGGACATCTGTCTGAGAACTGAATCTTAGAAGAAAGTGGGTCATGCAGCAAGACAAGCACACAAGTCATTATACCAACAACAAAAAAAATGGTTAAAAAAGAACAAGGTAAATGATTTTGAATGCCTGAGTCAAAGTCCAGACCTTAATCCGACTGAAGTGTTGCTGAAGGACCTGAAACAGCAGTTCATAGGAAGAAGCCCCCAACTTCACAGGGTTCAAGTGTTTCTGTACTGAAGAAAGGGCTAAAATTCCTACAAGTCATTGTGCAGGACTGATCAGTGGTTACAAAATATGTTACCTGCAGTTATTGCTCCAAAAAGGGGTCACAACAGATACTGAAAGCAAAAATTTACATACTTTTGCAACTCGCAAATATTTAACACTGGATCATGTTTCCACGTAAATAAATGACAAGGTATATTTTGGTCTCATGTGCTTGATTGGGTTCTCTTTGTCAACTTTCAGGAAATCTGATGATGTTTTGTGTTATATTTATGCCAAAATGTAGAAAATTCAAAAGGGTTTACAAAACCTTATATATATCCACATATATACATACATACATACATACATATACATACACACACACACACACACACACACACATATATACACACATACATACACATACATACACATATACATATATACATATATATAGAAAATTAGTCCGGAGAGTGAACTGGTAGGACTGGTAGAACATATAAGAGACTTTCAGCTGTTTGTCAGTTTTCTGTTTTTAAACAAAAAAGGTTGAGGCGCTGAAACCAACGGCTGAGCATCAGGATGTTCACACTGACACAAATGAACCGTAACACTTCCTCATTTTAAAGTGCACCACACTTTACCAGATGGACGAGGAAGTTTACATGCACAGACCCTAAACCCTTGATTCAACAAGACAAAGTCATAAAAGCGTGAAGTGGAACGCAGGCGATGAAAACAAGGAACATCACCGGTCAGGATGAAGTCCTCACAATTACCAGAAGATCTTAAGATCTACAACAACTAAAACCCTATTCAATCCACATCTTTAAGATTACAAGAAGAAACTGATTCAAAATTCACCGCTTGAATCCTCTCTGTCCACTGCAGAACGCTGTATAAGTGTTGAGCTTTGTTGTAATTTGCACACATTTTAAAGATGCATTGTTTACGGCTATGTTGGAAAGTATTTCCAAGAACAATTGAATTGCGACTGGAAGATGCTAAGAACAAAATGGAGAAAGAGAAATAAAGCACATTACACTTAAAATGGGCTGTTATTCTGGCAGCAACAGGTGTGCAATACCATTAAAATATGTAGCCTATTATGTACTGTTACATTAAAAATATAAATCAAGCAGCTTCATACTCACCTCATGTAAATAAAAGGCTGCATTAACATATGTCTGCTAAATTCCCCATTTTTAAAAGACATTATTTCATCTATAAATTGTGTCTTTCTTTCTATTTTTAAACAAGAGATTTAAATAATCAAATCATACATAGGATCACATTATTACTTTAAATATGAATTTATTGTCATTATTCTCTCATTATTCCAAGCACGTGCCACTTTATTCTCAGCAGACATTGTGCAACCGGCCGTGTGAGCAGTGCACGCATTCCCACAAAACACCTCCACCGTGAATAAATCACTATCCAAATGCATGAGTTTCATCACTGAGGTGCCATGTCCACATGAGAAACAATTAGCGTCCAAATAGGGCTCAAGTTTGCCTAGAGTGAGGGTTAATTTATTAACTTTTTAAACCAATGAATCCAAATAGATTTGAACAAGTATTAGGGTTTCTTGCAACAACATTTGATTACCTGCAACACGGTTATTAATATCTTTTGTTTGGTGCGAGTACGAAATAGCCATTTTAGACTCACAAACTTTGCTTTTTAGTTTTCTAGTTATAACATTTGTTCTTCAGATGTTCCTCTTTAAGAGAAAAAAAAAGTATCAGCATTCCCAAACAATTGCTTTCTGACCACTGAAAATGTGAACAATTTACCAATTTACTCATGGAGCCGCATTAAAGGAGAAGTCCACTTCCAGAACAACAATTTACAGATAATGTACTCACCCCCTTGTCATCCAAGATGTTCGTGTCTTTCTTTCTTCAGTCCTAAAGAAATTATGTTTTTTGAGGGAAACATTTCTGCATTTTTCTCCATATAATGGACTGATATGGTGCCCCGAGTTTGAACTTCCAAAATACAGTTTAAATGCGGCTTCAAACGATCACAAATGCGGTTGTAAACGATCCCAGCCGAGGAAGAAGAGTCTTATCTAGTGAAACAATCGGCTATTTTCATTTAAAATAAAAAAAATAAAATAAATACTTTTTAATCTCAAACGCTCGTCTTGTTTTTCTCTCCCTGAACTCGGGGTATTCTGACTCAAGACAGTTAGGGTATGTCGAACAACTCCAATTGTATTTTCTCCCTCAACTTCAAAGTTCAGGGACAGCAAGACAAGACGAGCGTTTGCCATTAAAAAGTATATAAATCGTATTTTTTTTTTTATGAAAACGACCGATGGTTTCGCTAAATAAGACCCTTCTTCCTCAGCTGGGATCGTTTACAACCGCATTTGTGATCGTTTGAAGCTGCATTTAAACTGTATTTTGGAAGTTCAAACTCGGGGCACCATATCAGTCCATTATATGGAGAAAAATGCTGAAATCTTTTCCTCAAAAAACATAGTTTCTTTACGACTGAAGAAAGAAAGACACAAACATCTTGGATGACAAGGGGGTGGGTACATTATATGTGAATCTTTGTTCTGGAAGTGGACTTTAAGATCTCCGTTCCTCCAGGACTGAATCATTGAGGGCCTTTAAAATGAAGATACCAAAAGAAAAATGTTGTGAAGAGCCAGAATCTAAAATTAACATATCTTTAATTTAATATTGCTGGAGTTACAAGCATGCAAATTTGAGGCAAAAAAAGAAAAGCTTTTTGCTATTTTTGAACTGTATTGTTGGCATACTGAAACAAAGATGGACAACAAATCTGCCATCTTTCTCAAGCCATTTTACACCCCTCTAATTTGGCATTACTCAATAAAAATAACTCTGTGACATTTAATATTTTGGCTATTATCACTACATGAGTTTGTCTTTCTACAGAAACCTAAGCAACACGGAATAACCCTATTAAAGGGGGTAATGAACTGAGAACCCAAAATCGTCTTGATCTTTCGACATAAGAGGTCACTGCACTATAAAAACATTCTGTAAGTTTCA
Source organism: Labeo rohita (assembly GCF_022985175.1). Taxonomy (NCBI): domain Eukaryota; kingdom Metazoa; phylum Chordata; class Actinopteri; order Cypriniformes; family Cyprinidae; genus Labeo; species Labeo rohita. The sequence goes on along the minus strand of NC_066882.1, from coordinate 32,971,296 downwards.
GAACTCAAAACTTTGTCCTTAGCCTAAAAATAGCTTATATTGAAGGCAGTCTACCAAAACCACAGCTTGTTCTGCTCACTGTCTGTTTAGCCCCGTCCATCAGTGCACGTGCAGTGTTTACCAGAGAGGTGAAAGCGCAGGTCTATGCAGAAACTAAATGATAAAGATTGCTCCGAATACAACAAGATGCTCTGCAGTGCCAATGGACCTCTCTCTCATTTCCGGGTTTCTCGTAGTACTTGTCGTCATAGTCGGGTAAAATCCGAGAGCAGTGAATGGGAGAGTACCACAAATATATTTTTTGCATTCCCAATTGCTCAAATAACAAAAGAAAAACTGCACGATGGTTTTTTCACGACTTTCAATCAAAGGAAAAAAAAACTGAGAGAGACTGATAACGGCGGTCAAAAGAGAGAACAATGTCAAATTTACCGTCCCTCCCATTGACGCGACATCAGAAACACCCTCAGATTAGCGCTACCTTGTTTAAAACAAAATCTGAAAAAATTTCAAGGATTTATGATGATGACCGTTGAAATGCACCATCACAGTCTTTGCATTTCCTTCCTTCTGATCCCAACATTAGGAAAGAGCGGATGAACTTTATTTGTAATGAAGTTCCAGACTGCACGAGTATGAACTTGGTCTTTTGTCCACTTCATTTTATCACGTATTTGTTTACAGTTACCCATAGTGTCAGCGACGCAACGCTCGGTTTCTTATCTCCAGCCCAACACAATTCGACCCGGTATTTTCAAAAAGTGTGAAACTAAAAGACGTTGCTGTGACGACTAGTATAATGTTTGCTCTGCTATAAATTTACTGATTAAATCATTTATTATAAGACATTATTACTCCTCACCCATGAAGTATTCAGCCATACAGCATTATTGTACATTACTTTGAGCCTTATATTCTGAGACGAAGACGAGACGTTGACGAGCTAAAACTAATAACTGATGATAAAAAGTATGATGAAACTTAGGCCGCCTCTTTGTTAACAAGACCAGACAGGACTACCGGACATTGAAAACTCATCCTGAGGCTGTATCCTGGCCCAGTTGGATAAGGCGTGTTTGCATGTCTAGTCTCAGCATGACAGCTGTAATGGAAAGACCAAAATGCAAACTTGCGATCTGAAACAATGGCCTCAGCACCTGAAAGGTTAGGGATAGAATCATCAGATGTCCCGTTTTCCCTGGTCACAATTCGTTGTCGATTAACTTAAAGTCAGTGAAGGCGGGACAGGGGGAATCACGCTGACAGACAAACAGCAGAAGCGCTCTCTCTCGCGCAGGCTCCACTTCTTCAGTTCTCAGTGCTCAGATGCACACACAGTAGTCCAAATATGAGTATCTCACATAAATGATGCAAGTCATGGCTTAAGTGAACGTAAACAGGTGGGTAAAACCTGAATGTGTCAGTATTACATGCATGCCTTCCGTCTTAAAGGGACAGAATTTCTAATTAAATACCTATCTGTCATTAGTGTTATATTTTATATTATATATATATATATATATATATATATATTTTTTTTTATTTTTTTTTTTTTTTTTTTTATTATATTTTTATATATATACTTTTAATAAATTCCTGTTAAATTCCACAAGTTTTATGATTTCAATTCATTAGACATGCTTTTTGATATTTTTTTTTTTTTTTAATGTAACCATTAAAATAGAGTCTGGAAAAAAGTAAAATGGAATTTAGGAAAACTAAAACAGATTTCACAGGGCCCTCTTTATTTCATGTGTGTCTTTGTTTTATTGTAGTTGTCCCTTAGTTATTTGCATCTAGGTTTTTTTTATTAATAACAAAGATAAACTAAATAAATAAATAAATAAATATAAATTGTTGTTGTGAAATAAATGTACTAAATCATGAAGTAAGATTTGGCTTTATCTTTTAAGCGAACTTACCAATATAGCACAGATCTCCACACACCTGTAGGATCAGTAGTTGTTCACCATAATCCTGTGTAGCGGCACTGCCACGTGATATATTTTTTTTTTTTTTTTAAGAGGGGATGACATGCTTTGTTTTAACAGATAAAATAACTGTGATCTCCATTTGGATCATCTATTATTCAATCACTTTTCCTGTTGTTCTATGTTTTTTTTTCGTAGTATCGGTTCAGTAGCAGTAGATGAGAAGTAACTGAGTACAAATACTTTGTTACTGTACTTAAGTAGATTTTTCTGGTATCAGTACTTTACTTCACTATTTATTTTTTGGACTACTTTTTACTTTTACTCCTTACATTTTTACACACATATCTCTACTTTTTACTTCTTACATTTTCAAACCAGTCTCGTTACTTTAGTTTTAACCAGCATTTTGTGGATCACCATTCCATAACCAATCTCTAAATCATGAATCGGTTCGTCTGTACCGGCAACGCGATTCGGCTCGTACACGCTCTGCGTCTCCGGCCGACGGTTTCTATCAGAGTAATTAATTCGAGAGACTCCAGAACGAAATGGATCAGAGAGGCAAAACTATTGACCAGGATTTAAGTGCAGGTCAGTTTCATCTGTAAATAGGCTACTGTAGTTTGTCTTTGTTTAGTTAAGTGCTAGCATCTCTTAGCACTAGCAGCCAGAGGATTAATGATACTGTAAACTAAACTAAACTAAATTACAATTATTCAAAAAACTGTATGTAAAAGGACATCATTATTATTTACTGTAAAGTTACAGTAATAATTTAGAAAACAAATGTTATAGAGATCATTTCACAATACATTTACAGGGAGCTAGAGCAGATAACACAACCCTTACGAAAATTAAAACCAAAAATCATGGTTACTATTGTTAAACCATGGAAATCTCAAATTAACCATGGTTTTGCTACACTAACCACAGTCTGACCATGAAATTTGTAGTAAAACTATGGTTGTGAATTAAAACAGATTGTAATCAATCCGCCAAAAAACATGATTAATTTTAATAAGAGAAAAATAGGACTCATGATAAAGCAATAACATGTTCAGAATAATATTTTTTATGTGAAGATACTGTCATAATGTAAGTATTATTGTACTATTTTTGACATTTAGGCAATTTAGAAAATATAGTTTTACTAAATCTGTTAAATCTCTGGTTGCACAATAAAACAACACCTGGTCATCATGTGATACCTTAAACTGAACTAAAATAAAGTTGTTATTGCAAACAGAATACAATGAGGTGGTTGTTTTGCAACAAGGTGGAGACAGTTCTGTTCATAACAGTAGATGACTGATGGGAAAAGGGACAGGTACAAGAAAATTAGTGAGCAAACACACGCAAAGTGAGATGCAGAGAGATGTTATGGAAAATGAAAGTGCAGTTCAAGAGAGAACCTTTAATTATTTTGTTTAATTATTAGGTTTTAAACCTTTTTTAAAATGTGATGGCCATACAAAAAATAGGTGGTTTCAGAAGTTGTTGTGGGTGTATGTGATGGTCTGGATGAGTGTGAGATTTCACCAGCCTCTGTTCTACAGTGTGGTTGTTCAGCTTTGATACATTCATTAGCTAACAAAATTCTAAATAGAATTTATTTGTATTAATGTGTCAATATGACGCGAGGTCCAGTTATCAGCGTCACACTAAAACAGGCAGTAGTAATGGGTACATGTCAGAGCTCATACTTCTTTACTGTAACTTGAGTAAAAAAAAAAAAAAAAAAAAAAGTGTAGTCAGTACTTCTGCTTTTACCAGAGTATTTTTAAACGTGAGCATCTGCACTTCTGCTTGAGTGAATGATGTGTGTACTTTTGCCATCTCTGGTAGTAGTATTGTGATATTTTAGTCAGGTATCGCATCGAATCGAAGTCAAAATTTTGCTACCGTGACAACGCTAGTTAGAATAACACTTTACAGTAAAGCAACCTTTGTTAAAATGTATTAGGTAAGCTGACCTAGCACTTATTAATCTAGGTCAATAATTAGTTATAAATGATAAATGATTAATACATGTGTAGTACGTTAACATTACTTACTAAATAGTTTTCGATTCACTTATCTTTTAAGGCTGGTTATTTGTCACCTATGGTATCGATTTAGTATCCATACCGAGGTATCACATTGTGGTATCGCACCGAAGCCAGAATTATGGTATCGAGCCATCCCTATTTGGGAAACAAATGGTTTTCTTTGCTGTCTTCCCTAGTGAAAAATAAATATACTAAAATGAATTTAAAATACATTTATTTCATGCCAACTATACTACAAATACATTTACATTTTATGATGTAATAAAAATACCCCGCAATTGTACTTTTGTTATACTAAACTGGTATACTTAAAGTCTGCTCAATTGGTACAACTAATTTTGTGCTTCATGCACTTTAATTGTGTGGAAGTAGTGCTAAAGTTCACCTAAAGATAGACTTGAGTACATTCGATAGTGCTAAAGTGGAACTATTGCAAGTTTACTTTGTGTACACTTCAAATATTTAGCATTTAAAGACCGATATTATTGAAAGATCATACGATCCTCATCCATGCATTTTAAATCTACTACTTTTTTACTAGGGTAATTTCAATAATTTTCCATACAGTACTGTGCACTTCTAACTTCAAAGTCAGCACTGTTCACAACCCACACACTGTGAGAACTCAAGAATCCCACGATGCTGTTAGCTTACACTTGGCTGAACTTCAACACGATCAACGCTTAACAAAAACAATACAAGAAGTCAAAGGGAAAAAGCGGCTTGGTAAATTTCATTATGTGACGTGAACTTCACTCAATGTGATGCTGTTACCTGCCGTGTTGTTTACACACTGTAAAATAAAGTCATAGAAACTATAAAATATGACTCATATCGTATCAATTAATAATTAAACTAGGCACAATCAAAATTCGGAGCAGCTATGTGCACTCCAACAGTCAAGTGAAAGTGAACAGTTTTAGGCCAGAGCTCGTTGTCTGTATCACTTTAGGGTTGTGATGAGTACAGACGAAGCAGATCTGTGTTTCCTAGAACCACAGTCAGCAGTTCCGCTGAACTATATTGGTAACCACAGAATTTGCAACCATAGCATTCTGCTTTTATGCACCAGCAACTAGTGTCTCAATTTCCCACCACAAATTCCATCCACGTCACTTATATTTGTGATTTGACAGCACAGAAGACAATAGAAGCTCATTTAATTTGAGTTGACCACAGAAATGATACAGATACTTCCTGAATGTGATGTAAAAAATGATGTGAAACAGACGCACCTGTCGGTAGATGGGGTCCACCGGCACCTCCACAGGCTTGGGGTCCTTGCGGAAGATGGGCAGTTTCAAAAGAAGAACCAGCAAAATCAACAGCAAGCTCAGAAGGGGAATAAGCAGCCTTCTGCTGAAGTGAAAAGGGTCAGTGACATGACATTCTCAGGTGAATTCTTCATCTTTAAAGTATTACGGTTTCTGTCGTTTACCTGGGTTGACAGTGCCACTGTCTGATGGTTCTCCCCATGGTCGCCGACCACCGGATGCTGCCTTCACTTCTGCTGCCTGAAACGAGAGGCGCGCGCTTCCGCGTGCGATCGACGACACCTTCGAAGCGGAAAATCAAGACGACTGATGAATCAAAACAGCACACAATGCAGTACTGAAACCACCACGGCAACGTACAAGTGCATTCTCAATCCTGTTTGCAAATCCTGCTAACAAATTCAGCAACCCCTCTTTAATCCAAAGACATATTATGGTGTAATAGTGATTTCTTGACAATTAAAAGGAGTTATATAGCCCACCGAATCATTCTCAGACTTGACAACAGTGGAAGCACTAGGCAAGAGCATTTCTCGGCACAAAAGAGGACGATGGTACCAGAGGAACCACATCATTGGTTTAAATGTGAAAAGTAACAGAAATTCAAAAACAATGGACTTGTGACAATGCCCCTGAAATCATCAGGGCTTCAATTTAGTGATGATTGAGTTTTTGCTAGGAAAAAAAAAAAAGAAAAAAAAAAAAAAAAAAAGAGCAGGAGAAATACCAAGCAAGGTCTCAGAGCCGACAGGAGCTATGAAAAGAGTGTCTGTTTATCTCAGAGCAAGATGCAGCCTGCAGAAGCGATATGAACGGTCGTTTAACCACCACAAAACCACCTGCTTTAGCTAAAGCCCTTTGAAGTCATTTTGAACCTCTTCAAGGCTTATAATTGCAACATATAGACTTCTGGGAATCCAGACTCTGGTCTCATGAGATTAATCAGTCATTTTGTATCTATATGCATCTGACACGCTATGGTGCTGCTAGAGTACAACGAGAAGTGTCTGGTTCCCGCAGTGAAGTTCAGCGGTACTAAAGCTCTTCTATAGGGATGTTCGAGCGCCGAAGGCGTCGTTTCATCAGTGCTGTCACGTTAATTCACAGATCACTGTGTGATGTAATACAAAAGCTTGAAACAGAAGATGCTTTTCATTCCTCGCATTGATAGACATTTTTCAACATCACAATGACTATGTACTTTTTTTCAGGGTCAAAATCCTTCATTCATAAACTGTATTAATAATCATTAAGAAATAAAATCGAAATATTTTCAATTTATTTAGAGGGCATGTACTCATTATGACAAGTACTGTATATAAACCCTTTCAATTCATAGAATAAATACCACTGTATCGCCATGTTTTGAACACAAACTATTATAACACCACCAAAATACATAAATAAATAGCAGGCGACAGTAATATAAAACTTAGCGAGATTTTCGTGAAATACTTTCGGAAGAAAAGTTATACAATCCATAACACAACACAGATGTTTAATGTGCCTATAAACATAATAAAAAAAAAAAAGATTGCAGCTTCAAAGGCTCTAAACGATCCCAGCCGAGGAAGAAGGGTCTTATCTAACACGATCGGTCATTTATTTCGGAAAATAAAAATTGTAAGCTTGACACAGACCCACAGACCCAGTGTTTACAAAGCGAACGCGCAAAGACTAAGAAAGTGCAAGTAAGTCAAACGCTGTTTATAAACAAAAAGGTACAACGATGTCGGACGATTCTGAAGTTGTAGGAGAAAATAAGATGGAGTTTTTCAACATACTCTACCTTTTTGAGCTGGAGTACACAGACGATGAACTTGTGGTGATTCAAAGACGTGATTTGTAGTAGTGATGGGAAGTTCGGATCATTTTAGCGAGTTGGACCTTTGAGTCTCGTTCAGCAAAATGAGCAAATCTTTTTTCAAGTCATTTCACTCATTTTAGCAAAATCAGCATCACGTGACGGCCCATAAGATGAACGAACGACTCGTAAAACCCGAAGACTCGAAACAGGTGAACTAATTCCAGTAAAGAACCTAATAGGATGTTGCGCATGCGCGACTGAACGAATCACTCCCCGAATCACTCAAAATGAACGAATCGTAGCCTGTGCTACACAAGCTTTTGTGCTTAAAAAGTATACACGTTTATTTTTCTTAAAAAATGACGATCGTTTCGCTAGATGAGACCCTTCTTCCTCGACTGGGATCGTTTAGAGCCTTTGAAGCCGCATTTAAACTACATTTTGGAAGTTCAAAATCGGGGCACCATTGAAGTCCATTATATGAAGAAAAATGCTGAAATGTTTCCCTCAAAAACCATAATTTCTTCACGACTGAAGACAGAAGGACATGAACATCTTGGATGACAAGGGGGTGAGTAAATTATTTGTACATTGTTGTTCTGGAAGTGAACTTCTCCTTTACTAACGTTTGGAAAAACTGTAACGTTCTTAATTCGCTACATTACTAATACAACACCAAAAGCGATACACAAACACGAAGTATACTGTATAAGCCGCGTCATAATAAAGTGCTGTGCTCTTGTTTATACCGGGACTTGATGTAATTACAATAATAATCAATATTCACACTTACCTTTGTCTACAGTGTTGTCAGGATGACCCGCATGTTGAGCACAGTGATTCCCCGCCGTTCATGTCAATGTCCACATCCATGTTTTAACTCCTTACAGTAAGTCAGACTGGGAATTTTCGGACGCTGCATTGACGCTACGTCGAGAAAACAGAATGTTATGTTTATATCATCATGTCTCGAGACGGTTTAACATAAAAGCCATTGTGTAGCCTACCTATCTAAGCCAGCCGTGTGTCGACGCCATTGCCGATCGAATGTGCTGGAGCAAACGCACAAGTCGTGCCACAACGTGCCTAATCTTATGGATGCAACGCGTATTAATAAATCGCTTCCTGAAGTGTTCGGTCACGTCACCGAATTATTACTTATAAAGCAAACGGCGTCCTTCGGCGGAACCAGGAGAAACCCGCTGATAAACGCTCGAGCGCTTCTTCTCCGGGCGTGTCGCGGTCAGACTGTATCATTCCCCACAGCGCACAGTATAATGACCACACAGGGAAGTACAGGGGAAATTACATTACAGTTTTAACGGACTGCAGAAGAATTTAAGCTTTCTTTCCGAACGCGCAATGTGAAAATACGGTGTCAGTTTAATAAACCCAGCCGGTGTAACCACAACGAAAGCCAAACTACAAGATTTGACATATATTATATAACAACCGCAAAGCGTCCAGCGTGTAAACAATGTGATTTACACGCTTAATTTAACAGAAACTCAAAACGTACATGACAACGCCACCAGTACCTGCATCTCATATCGCGTGATATTTGCATGAAATCGCATGTGCACAACCACAATAAACAGTCTCGCACTGTCGGACTCAGAGCGGGTCTCTGTCCCAACTTCCGGCCTGAGCCTGCTGTCCTGAAACAGACATGTCCAGCTTCAGACCCGCAGCGCCACCAGTCTCGGGACAGCAGAAAAAAACGGGTCCCTCCTTCCCAGGCTGCTGCGTTACTGAAGTGGAGTGACGCCACACAAGTATGAGGTGGACAGCTGACTCCTTAAGATTTCGGTGTGGGGCTTAGTTTAAACAAACTGAAAATTTAGAGCTTTTTTTTTTTTTGCCCCATAAATGGATTTCCAGCTGCATCTGACCTTTATATGCGCAACATTTTCTAACCTTATTAGAGGTAGGGGAGAGTGGGGTAAATTGACCCACCCCTCCTATCTTGGCAGCTGTACACTTTTACTGTCATGTGACCACGTATTTTGGAATCACACATAATTTCCTGCCAGACTGTGAAAAGGAGAGGCACACTGGCAGGGGCGGATCTACCGGGATCTGCCACCCTGAGAAAAAGCTGTGCCACCCCAGAATGATCACAGAATACAATATAAACATAAGCAGTGTTTCATGTGCTCATTTTCAGCCTTGTCAGAGGCTTGTCTTAAAGTCTTGTTTAAAAACATAAATAGTTTGGTCAGTTACATGTTCTAGCTGTTTGCTAAAGTGTTGCTAGTTGGTTGCTAGGACATTCTGGGTGGTTGCTGGTCTCTCGCTATGCAGTTGCTGGGGTGTTGCTAGATTTTATGGTTGATAGTGTGCAGTGTTGGGGAGTAACTAGTTACATGTAACGGAATGACGTAATTTAATTACAAAATAAATGTAACTGCAATTAGTTACAGTTACTGAGAAAAAATTAGTAATTAAATTACAGTTACATTTGAAAATGTTAATGATTTCAAAGGGGGTTACTTTTTTTTTTTTTCACACACACCCACATACAGATTTCATTGACTTCTTTCCAAAATTGCATTGACTGCTCTAAAATGAGACACCAATGTTTCAGGAGTTTAGGACACAGAATAAATGCTTATTCTCAACTGATTTATATCCTATTTGAGTTTATGCATATATTTTATTTTTTAGGATTATTTGTTTTTTTCCAAGCCATTGTTAGATGTCAGTGTTTCCAGTTGTTATTGCAAAATAAAGATGTGTATTATCCCTTACTTATTATAATCTTAATTATAAGATTAAAGTGATAAAGTCTGACAGTAATCAGTGTTGAGTGCTACTGTAAGGTTAACTCTGCCTGGTTGTAAAATGTGACCCTGGACCACAAAACCAGTCATAAGGGTCAATTTTCCAAAACTGAGATTTATGCATCATCTGAAAGCTGAATAAATAAGCTTTCCATTGATTTTTGGAAATTCCATTATAGTTCTTAAAAACGAATATTACTACTCAAAAATTTGTATTTTACAAAAATTTTACAAAATATCTTAATGATCTTTACTTAATTTCCTAATGATTTTTGGCATAAAAGAAAAATCAATAATTTTGACCCAATAAATGTATTTTTGGCTATTGCTACAAATATACCCCAGCGACTTAAGACTGGTTTTGTGGTCCAGGGTCACAAATGATTAACAGTTGAAAATATTAGAAATTTAGAAAAGTAATCAAAAAGTAATCAAAAGTAATGTTACATTAATAAAGTAACTGAAAAGTTACACTACTTATTACATTTTAAATAGAGTAACTTGTAATCTGTAACCTATTACATTTCCAAAGTAACCTTCCCAACACTGATGGTGTGTTATGATTACAGACATTCACTCCTCTGTTAATAACAAAAAATCAGACACTGTTTCCAAAACTGATCCAGTTTCAGTGCTTTGATATTATCATATTTCTTTCTAATGTTAGGAAATTAACATTAAATCATCGACATTAACATCTTAAACTTGCACTAGAATATGATTTATACCATCTAAGTAGTAATTTAATAGAATTGCATGTCTTCTTTAGTGATATAAGCTCTGAAACGTTTACAGTATAACCTGTTGAAGTTTTTTTTTTTTATATATATATATATATATATATATATATATATATTGTTTATTGACTTGGTGTCATGATGGACATTGAAATGTTATTTATTTTTTCATTTTAAACAGTATAGATGATTACTTAATGGTAATGCAATATTTGTGAACACAACTGTGTATGTCAGACTATAAATCCCCAAAAACTATGCATGGGGGCTTGCTTTGGTGTTGCCACCCCTCATAGACCCCATGCCACCCCTTTGCCACCCTAAAAATTATTTTCTAGATCTGCCCCTGCACACTGGAGGAGTGGAAGGCACCCATTTACTTTAAAAACAGTTTTTGGCTTGTCATAGTAAAATTTTAGCATAATAGATGTAAAAGCCATTACATCAAAGCAAATTTATCCAGGTCTAAAAATATTTATGATGCATATAGATGATTTAGCAACGTTTAAAAGCATGCAAATCGTTTAGCTAAATTTTAGCCTGAATTGGTAAGATTTTTTCCCCCAAAATGCCAGCTATGGGGCAAAATGCAGTCAAATGCTGTGGGGTAAGTTGAGCCAACACTTTTACTTACCCCACCGTAAGGAAAACTGAAGTTAAGTAAATCTCTAAATTATAAACTGGTATTTTAATGTGATATTATCTAACTGGTTTAGCTTATCATACATACATATATATATATATATATATATATATATATATATATATATATATATATGTTTAGTTAATTTTTCGAAAATTCGAAAGTTCGACAATGAAACTTAATTTGACTGGTTTTATTTTAGGTCAGCTTTAAGAAAAAAATTATGTTTGAAAAAGGAAATTTGATTAATAAATTAGTTTTTAAAAGAGGTCAATTATCTTTAAAATTTTACATGGGTTTGAATCAGATTCAGGTATATATATATATATATATATATATATATATATATTTATTTATTTATTTTCAGCCATATATTCAGATTCAGCCAGGCACCAGTTCTCAAATGAACAAGCACAGTGTGATTTATGATTACTGATGACATCAGCATGAATCAGGTTTGTGGACTGATGAACATTACACATTTTCCCGTCCAAGGGAATCAAAGGCAGCACTAAGGTCCAGTAACACTAACAGAGAAATACGTCCATGAATGAAATGGTCTGAACCCTGGCTGGAATTCCTCACAAGTAGCATTTTTTCCAAGAAAGAACATAGTTGTGAAAATAGCACCTTTTTCCAGTATTTTGATAGAAAACGTAGATTTGGAATCGGTCTGTAGTGAACTAATTCCCTAGAATCAATACAGTATTTCCACGAAGGGACAGTGGAGAAGCATCATGGGAGGCTGGAAACTCTTGGCCTGATGGCCAACGATCCACAGAAATGTCTGGAGATCCATCAAGACTGAGTCATGTGGAGATCAAGGAGTGACTGTCATCAAGAAACAACAATCCAACACCATCATATATAACACTGGCACAGAAGACACATTTTAACTGCTCTGTGTTATGATGATTTGATGTATATTAGACCTTCAATAAGTTTATTTTAGTCCATTTTATTTCACTTTCCTTAACCTAGTCTGCAGGAAATGCCCAGGAGATTAACTAGTATAAAGAAGGCAGAATGACAATCAAACAGGAGACGTTAAACACAACAACTGCGCCGGTGATCACCTTTCTAGATTGAGGAATTACCATCTTACCGACATTTGAAACAGTTTTCACTCAGAAATGCCTAATTAATTTAACAAATAATTGCTGAAAATAAAACATGACCAAGGCTGAAATATTATGTTCTTGTAAAATGTACTTTTTGTTTATTCACAGCTTTGAAATAAAAAAAAAAAATAAAATATATATATATATATATATATATATATGTTATAGTGCACAAGCTTCACAAATCAGGATCATGACTTTATTGGACTCTACATACACTTCCAGCACACTAGGATCCTTTAAGGCTGCTTTAAGGTGTGCTGTGGTCAGTGGACTCTGTGCTTTAGCAGCCTGAGATGTCCTGCTTTTATTGTGTTTTTTTCAAGGATAATGTAAATACACCATTCTTACCCTTATCTCTGTTCTTTCAACAGCCACAATCTCACAGTTCAGTCTGACCCTGTTTACACAGAGATGACATCAGCCGGTTCGACCTGTGGAGGGAGCCGCTGTACTCACTGTACTTACTGTACTCAGCTGTGTTACTGAAATATGAAGCTGCTTTGTAAAGATGTGAACAGAAAACCACCAAATTATTGGTGTACTTCAATATATATATTGCTTTTCAATTAGGCCCATCAGATATTGATTTAATACGCAATTAATTCACAAGTGTGTTCCTGGTCAAAGCATTATAAGTTTTGCATTTCAGTCTGGTTATCAATAAACACTGGTTTGAACATCTTCTGATGTTATGTTTGTGGGTTGATTGTCTGTACTCTCCTGGCTAACAAGTCCAGTCTTAGCATCATCGTGTGTTGTCATCTCATCTCTGTTGTCGGTGTCAGCTGCAGGCGTGTTGATGGTCTCCTCCACGGTCCGTACCACAGAAAACCTAGAGCCGATATTAGAAGCATCGCCAACAATCCCTGAAGTGTTTGCATTCATTTTGTCCTGTAATGTCTCATTGAAAGTGTCTTCATCAGTTCTCTGGTTCTCCAGGCTGCTCTCCTGTAACTGACTCCCGGAGGCTTTATTTGAGTTTTCGTCTAGAGCGGTTTGGGTGGGACCGGTCGGAGACGGCGCGCCGGAGCTCCAGCACTCAGATAACTGATCGGCGGTGCTCGACTCCTCCTTGTCCTCCGCAAACACCTCCTGTCCCGCTTTAGTCTCCGTAGGATTTCCGGTCTTATAGAAGCCCAGCAGCGTCACGCTTTTCTTGCGTTTACCGAGGTTCGGGACTTTGCCGTTCGCTGCTCCGGCGTCTCTGAACATGTTGCGGATGTTGTATTCGTCCTGAGGTTTTCTAGAAGTGTCTTTGTGGCCCGTCCTGCCGTCTGAGAGCGTTGTGTCGTTCGACGTGTTTCCTGGCTTTGCCGCAGGAAGATTCATCGAACCCTGCAGGCTGTTCCTCTTCTCCATGTGGGTGACACGAAATCTGTCAATTTAGGCAGGTATAAAGATGGTATTTAGCTCGGCTATATTCCTTAAATCTTTACACACATAATGCACATCTTAATTCTAGTATATTAATATTATTGTCTTCCATCCAGTCATGGCCAAAAAATATGGCACCCTTGCAATTCTGTCAGAAAATGCAACCCTTCTCTCAGAAAATTGTTGCAGTTGCAAATGTTTTGGTACTCACATGTTTATTTTATTATTATTATTATTTCTTTTTGTTTGTTTGCAATTGAACAACACAAAAAAAAAAAACCAGAAGAAAAGTAAAATCAATTTCACACAGAACCCAGAAAATGCACTGGACACAATTATTGGCACCAAGTTAATATTTGGTAGCACCCCCTTTGAGAAAAATAACTGAAATCAATCGTGAGTTTCATTACACCTCTCTACTGGAATTTTGGACCACTCTTCTTTTGCAAACTGCTCCAGGTCATTCAACTGCTGTTTTGAGATGGAAGGTGTTCTATAGGATTCAGATCTTTTCAGAACTCTCCAGTGCTTTATTTGTAACCATTTCTCAGTGCTTTTTGAAGTGTGTTTCGGGTCATTGTCCTGCTGGAAGACCCATGACCTCTGGTGGAGACGCAGCTTTCTGACACTGGCCACTACGTTGCGCCCCAAAATCCTTTGTTAATCATCAGATTTCATGATACCGTTCACACAGTCAAGGCATCCAGTGCCAGAAGCAGCAAAACAACCCCAAAACATCTTTGAACCTCCACCATGTTTGACTTCTTTTCTGCCATGATGTCCTTTACCAAAAAGCTCTACTTTTGTCTCATCTGTCCACAGTACGTTCTCTCCAGTCTTGCTTTTTTATGCCTTTGTGCCTTGATGACTTTTTCATCCTCCTGGGTCTCCTACCATAGCGCCCCTTTTCATTCAGATGGTGACGGATAGTGTGAGCTGACACTGTTGTACCCTGTGTCTGCAGATCAGCTTGAATTTTTTTTTTAAAGTTAATCAGGCTTCTTTATCCACCATTCAAACGATCCTTCGTTGTAATTTTTCATTAATTTTGCTCTTCCATCCATGTCCAGGGAGGTTAGCAACCGTACCATGGGCTGTAAACCTCTTGATGATATTGTGCACAGTGGACACATGAACATTAAGATCTCTGGAGATGGACTTGTAGCCTTGAGATTGTGCAACTCTTTACACGTCTTTCTTTTCTCCATGCTCAGTGTGACACACAACACAAAGGTTGAGTCAAGTTTTCTCCATTTTAACTGGTTGCAAGTGTGATTACTATATTGCCCGCACCTGTTACTTGCCACAGATGTGTCTAAATGCAAATTACAGGAGCATCACATGCTTGAAAAGCAATTATTTCTTTCTGTGTGAAATTGTATCAAGTTTGACTTTTCTTCTCTGTTGTTTTGTGTTGTTGAAGTGCAAACAAAAAAGTAAACATGTGAGTGTCAAAACATTTGCAACTGCAACACTTTTCTAAAGGAAGGGTTTCATTATCTGACAGAATTGCTAGGGTGCCAATATTTTTGGCCATGACTGTAATATTCTGCAATGCTTACCGGTCTAAACGGTCACACACAGTCAAAAGTCTGGACACACTTACATTACTAATTTACATTACTCATTATCCTAAATGCTTTTGACCTGAAGGATAGTGCTTAAATGCTTGAAATTAGTTTCCAGACTAATATAAATCATGTTCACCTACTAATTTATTTACAAAATTGGGTTATGACATTTATTTTCTTGTCTAAATATATTCATTCAGATTTACATGTGTGCAGGCCAAGTGATGTCGCCAACTACTGGCCTGGCATGAATAATACAGTGCTTTTAGACGTTTACAGAGATGCATATGAACGGTGATCGTTTTGACAGCACTGTCATCTGAATGCAAAACTTTTCAGAAACACAAAGGAATACCTTTACTATTTGTAGTACAATTGTTGTTAAAGACTGTATTTGGATTCTGTCTGTCGTATTTGATTAACGCCTCTATATACGTGACAGTTTCATGTTTTGAGTGCAGGACAGTAATGAAGAATGAGTGCGACTGGTAGTGCTGCTGAATCTGACCTGCCCACAGAAAACACGGTCTGCTCTCCCGGTCGGGCTCTGACTCGAGACACGCGGCTCCTGCGGCGCGTTTTTAACACGTGACCCTGCGCACAGTGAACACACGAGCTGATCTCCCCTCCCAGATGAACCGTGTGATGGTGAAGCGGAAGACCACCCACGCTATCTTTGTGATGCAACCTGCTGAGAAGAACAGCATTAGAGAAATAACTTCAGCATATGTTCCTCTCTTACACCTCCATTCATTCAGAGGGAGAAGAACTTCACACATTTACGTGCCTTTGCTTGGCCTACATCAGGACCAATGCTGAACTAAGTACTGCATAAAAGCATGTCTTTAGACTTTACATCCAACTGTAATACAACTGAAACAAAACGGAAGACTGAAAGTAATCTCTGTTACATCAAACATGCAAAACTGACAAAACCTTTTAAAACAATTCTAACAAAACATTGTGTTTCTCCACTGATCAGACTATGGAGCAAAATACACATTTAAAGAGCCACAAAAGTAATGATTATACCGTGGATCGTGATGTTCACAAACATTTTGGCCAACCAGCATCTGTTTGAAAGCCTCCGTATTGGCTATAACACAAAAACAGCAAAACAATGGTGAAGAACATTTAGAACCACAACCAATGCAATAGTGAATTCTGCAGAAAAGAAGAGAGAACCATCTCCACCTTCATTCTCAATGATGCATTTCAGGATTTGTTCCACTGTGTCTTGACTGTCTTCGGAGTCATCTGAGGAAAAAGAGTTTTCTCATTTTAGACAATATTTTAATGATAGTAATGAAAAACTGTGTAACAGTACTTGAGAGAGTCTTTCTTTTCTTTGCACTCCGAGGCTTTAAATTGTTAAGTGAGTCTAAGCATTATTGTAATATACCATAAACGTCTGCTCGGCAGTATGCTGGGAAAAAACTCAAAGGTCAATGGAAAAATTGTGCTTATTTTGGGATCCTGTCTCTGGATTATACAAACAAAACAAAAAAACATGATTCTGAGGGATTTCTTGGTATTGTGCCAAGGAATCTGAACACATCCTTCATGGGATACAGATGCAGAGTATTAAAAGGCAAGAAAACCTAATTGTGTTTTCTTCAATCTCTCTCTCATAATATGAAAGTGTTGAAATATTCCTCACAAATGTGACCTGCTGACTACACGTGTGAACGTAGACTTTATTGTAAGCCTCGTTGTATCTGTCTTTTTTTTTTTTTTTTTTTTTAATAAAACAAAGGTTGACATGACTTGCCATCTTGCTCTGCCCCCAGTTTGTCTTCACAGTTTTCTTCATCCTCCTCCAGTTGGCAGCGGTAGCCCTTCTTCTTCAGTAAGTGACAGATCAGAAAACCCAGAAGGCCCGTGATGAAGAACAGAAACACCAGCAGGAAGATGGTGTATGCCGGAGGGGGATCGCCCACAACGGGCGTCTCTTGGTCTGTCATCACCCCCGTCTTCTTCACACGGACGTCCGCTGCAAACAGAGCGAAAGGATGCAAGTTACGTTTATACAGCAGGTAACGAACACACGACTTAAAGCTGCTTTCTCTCCAGCGCTGAGACGCTTGTCTTTGTCACGCCATCGGACTCTCTTGGCTCATATAGATAATCAGTCCCTGAGCTCCATCGGGGTATATTTCCTGTGAACGCGTGCCGTTATCTTGCCATGCAGACGAGTGTTGAGAGGATCTCGACCCACACCCTCTGACCAACACACACACCGCACAGCACTTCACATCATTCAACAACAACCGCCATTAACGACAACTTATAAAAATGAATAAGTGAGAATGCTGATTTTATTCGCATAGTGCGTTTTACAGTGCGTATTATTGTAAAAATAGTCTTAATGCCTTCAATGAATTAGCTGAAGGTAAGTGACTCAGATCTGACTCAAAAGAGCTGCTCAAGTTCTCGGCAAAGATGTAAAGAAACTATTCCAATATATTGACCTGTCTGAAATGTATAAGAAAGCTGAGGCTTGGTACAGATAAATGTGTGAATGTAAATCAGAAGGATCTGTGCAAATGAATGATACTGTTGTAGAAGCACTTTACTGCTGATGGAAAGCTAATTCAATCTCCAGCAGTCACAGTTCCATTCACCAAAACAGCAGTTTGAGTGAGGCAGATGACTGATATTGGAACAGACATTTTACTGCTACTGCAGTTTCTGTGTGATGCGTTTATCTGCCCGTCACTTTATATGATCCAGCATTGGGGAATCCAAGTCATGAATGCATTACGTGGACTAGAACCCAACATTAAGTGCATTGTTCATAAGCTGCTTAATTTGTCCAGATTCAGTCTGTTGACATGTGATCTCTTATGTCACATTTCTGTTTGATGTTCCTGTAGTGAACATGACTGTAGGATCTTACATATTAGCGTTAGTCAGTGATGACTTTTGGTGGTTTGCCATTTGTTTTCCAGGAGCCAGCTCTTCAAGGTCTTTATATTGAAACTGCTGAATTAGTTATGACATCGGATCATGTTACAGTGCGTCTCTCGTACTGACTACAGGGGAAAGCTGTTAGCGTGAGCGAGATCCTCTGCAGAGTGACTCAGCATTCTTATGACCTCTACGAGAAAACACACACTGATGACGCTGCAGGAACCATTCTCATCCTCAGACCATTGAAACACGACCCACCATCATCATCAGTGTGTTTTGGTTCGTCTGTGCTCCGAACTCATCGTCCAGACGCAGTGCATTCAGTGTTTTCACATGGGTCATACACAAAATAATAAACACAATATGCACACATCCTGCCTACAGGAATCATTTCCCAACATATATAAAAATAGTCAGCTAGTGATGGCTAAATACACTTACGTATGCAACAACAATAATATCCCTATAGATTTTTAGATTCAAAAATGCTTTGAAACATAAAGCAGAGGCACTGTATAGACATGTAAACCTCCTTTATGCTCAACTACTGAATGAACCTGTGTCAGGTACAGATGTCAGAGTTTGAACTACTACCGTGCAGCCAAAACATGCAGATATCTTTTCATGGAATTTATTATAAAACTATCTATTCAATTGCACATACTTATCTTATAGTAGATATACAATTAAAAGAGACAAATAAACCGCACAAACAGAGAATATTGTCAGTGCACTCGGTCCTGCTGCTCAGAGCAATGCTGAACGTGATTTTCCAGTCTCACCTTGAGCTGTCGATGTTTTCTGTGGTGCGCAGATGAGGAGCTCTCCTGTGATGTAGTCACCTACTCTGATTTTTAAGAAATGGCGACACTATATTTATTTTGAAATTAAAACCAACGGGCTGCTCTATTCAGTGCAACTCAACGACTGGATATTTACCGCATCACAACCATATTATCACAGCTGTTCTGTGTGATCATTGTTATTAATAGTTCCCGCGTACATGCGCGTTTCCCTCTCTGTGTTTATAGACTTGTGCCAAGTTAAAGTTTCGTTGCGTTCCGCTCTTATTAACGGGTTCAGGTAAATGAGTGAGTGAACGGCTCGTACGCGCTGGTTAAACACTGTAATAAAATCTGCGGGAAGTTACTGATTTGTCTCATGATGACTTTTACCGATTATTGTGGCGTGAACTGTCTTTATTATTAAGCTACATTTCCTACATTTCCCAGACCTATAATAACCTTTAAAACTGAGATAAGTCAGAGACCACATGCTGTAAAACAGTTTTCTTTCGAAAACAACAACAACAACAACAAAAACAGCAATAATCAGGTATTGCGTTCTCAGGTACTCACCAGAGCTTCTGACGACCAGGAGAAGAGCTTATGATGCTTTCAGCAGAACACTGAGTGTTAAAAAACAGCAGCAGCAGCAGCAGCTGGACTCATGATGCAGTCCGATACATATTTAAAGGAAGATGACACTAGAAATGCTCTCTGCTGAGCAGCTCCTTCACTTCTGGGTCAATCTTGATATCCAGTAACATTTTGGCTTCATCATTGTTGGGGGAAAATGTTTTTTTGCATTCTACCAAAATAGTGACATTTAGCTATTAGGAATACATATTGGCCAAACCAATATGTCCCATTTCTTGGATGGTATATGTCTCTTATGCCATATAAGTATTTTTTTTTACTCTTGAAACAATAATAAAACTATTATACTGATGAATAAAATATGTCTTGATTATTGGGAACGGGAATTGGGGTTACTTTTTGTACCCAACAGGATGGTAACTGTTAGAATTTAACATCTAACTTGATTAACTGCCGAGATTCGATTTTAGTTGAGCGATGGAGCACAGAGTCAGGATCCTGGACCATTGAAATGACCACACACAGAAAAGGTGTAATTCACTCAAAGGCACTTTATTAAAGAAAAGACACTAATATTTATATGGTAAAATAGGGAAGTGAAAGATCCACATCACTCCCTTCAGGAAACACACCAGTACATCATGTCTTATGATTCTCTAGGCTAGACTTATGTCATGTCTACTTTTCAGGTTAGTATGAGAAGGGCACAGGAGGTCAGGATTATTACAATCTCACAGTAACTAATACAAAAAAATGGCATGGTCAAAAACATATATGCACTGTTAATGCTCCTCACCTCACAAAATAAGACAAAAGTATGCCAAATATTTAAAATTGCTGTCAAATTATTATTTAAAACAGGGGGGGGCCCAAACTCGGTCCTGGAGGGCCGGTGTCCTGCAGAGTTTAACTTAACCACAATTGGACACACCCAAACTAGCTAATCAAGCTCTCACTAGGCATACTAGAAACTTTCAGGCAGGTGAGTTGAGGCAAGTTGGAGCTCAATTCTGCAGGACATCGATCCTCCAGGACCAAGTTTGGGCACCCCTGTTTTAAAATTACTTGCCTAACAGGGCGGAAAGGAACATAACAGGGTGGAACAGCAGTGTTAACAGGTTCTAACAATGAATGAGCTTTCCGTCATTGTCCTGCATGGTTTGCCATCTGTAATGTGTGGAACTGCACCTATGTAATGTTGTTTCAAAACATAAACAAATAAATCAATTAATATATATATATATATATATACACACACACACACACACACACAGAAGTTGTCAGATAAGAGGCGAGGTGAGCTAATCATAGACTAAAAACCCAGGTAAACAATGAATTAATCTTTTCTGTTTCTTATAGCATTATAGTTTTATAGTCTTGTTTGTAGTGTGATCAACATTTGTGTAAGCAGTAGATGTGTTAGGGAAGTAACACATAACATTTTAATTATATTTTGCTAAAATGAACAAAATGACTCGAAAAAAGATTTGCTCATTTTGCTGAACGAGACTCAAAGGTCCGAGTCGGTAAAATGATCCGAACTTCCCATCACTACTACGAATCACGTCTAAGTTCGTCGTCTGTGTACTCCAGCTCAAAAAGGTAGAGTATGGCGAAAAACTCCATCTTATTTTCTCCTACAACTTCAGAATCGTCTGACATCATTGTACCTTTTTGTTTGTAAACAGCGTTTGACTTACTTGCACTTTCTTAGTTTTTGTGCATTCACTTTGTAAACACTGGGTCTGTAGTTCTGCCTACATTCCGCATGACCTTTCGACATGATTCAATAGTACATGAACGCGCATCCCAGAACCTGTGCTACACGAGCTTTTGTGCTTAAAAACTATACAAATTTTCATTCAGAAAAAAAGACGTTTAGCTAGATAAAACCCTTCTTCCTCGGCTGGGATCATTTAGAGCCTTTTGAAGCTGCATTTAAACTACATTTTGGAAGTTCAAAATCAGGGGCACAATTAAAGTCCGTTATATGAAGAAAAATCCTGAAATGTTTTCCTCAAAAACCATAATTTCTTTACGACTGAAGACAGAAGGACATGAACGAGATCCGGGCACCATGGCGGAGCAGGCAGCTCGGAGAGCAGTGGCAGAGCAGGGAGCACAGGGGAGCCATGGACTAGCAGGCAGTCCAGGGAGCCATGGTGGAGCAGGGAGCATGGGGAGCCATGCCGGAGCATAGAGTCCAGGGAGCCATGGTGCAGCAGGGAGCACGGGGAGTCATAGCAGAGCTGGCAGACCGGGGAGCCATGGTGGAACAGGGAGTTCAGGGGGCCATGGCGAAAAAGGGGGCACGGGAGCCATTGTGGAACAGGCAGTACAGGGAGCCATGGTGGAGCAGGGAGCTTAGGGGCCAGTTACGGAATGGCCTCTGTAGCCTTGGCCTCGACCCTCGGCCCTTGGCTTTGAAGCAGCTGACGATCCTGGGCTGAGGACGAGGGAGGAGCTTCGGAGGACGAGGGGATACCTGGGGTTGGGCAGGTGGTCGGTACCTTTGGTATGTGCTGGTTCCTGACTTGGGGTCAGCTGGAGAGACACGGCATGTTCCAGAGGGGGAGACTTAAAATTTTCCTTTATTTCTTCTGCTTCACAATCTGAACCGTTTCAATATAGGACGAGATTAATCCACTCGATCACGGAAAAAAAAAAAAAAAAAAAAAAATCACACATGATTGCAGCGGATAGTCTCGTCGTCAAGCCCCAGCTGGAAACACACACCAAGAGTGGCGTCGTGCCAGCACAGCTGGTTGGCAAGCTCGAGGAATTCCTCCACATATCGATCTAGCCTCCAACCACCTTGCCGTGAACACCACAGCCTGTCCTCAGCCACTGCCATCTTTTTTGGTCCAGTGTTCTGTCACAATTCTGATAAGGTGTGGAATGAGAAGAGGCAAAATAACTCAAAATAAACAGACTTTGATGAACAAACTGATAGTGATGTTACGTTCACCATGGAAGCTCTGAAGCTTGTATCAAAAAACGACATATTTCACATTGCAGCCCTGTATCGGAGCTTGATTCGTTTTGAGAAAAGCATGCGATTTATGACATCCGAAGCTTCATCCACCTGAAAACCATGTGATTGCTTCAGTATCTGGTACCTCAGTTCTGTTTCTTTTACATTATATTACATTTTAATGTGTTAGCATTTATATATATATATATTGTAACGATGACGCTGAGGTGGCATTAGAATCCATTTGCGGAAGTTTATTGCAAACAACAGAAAACATACACGTGTAGCCAGGCAGTGGGTCGATAACCAGAAAGCAGTCCAATCTTACAACAGTCCAGGGGTAATCCGTAAACGTAGTGATAAACCAGGCAGAATAGTCAAACCGTAATAGCAGTCCACACAGGCAAACAATCCAATAGGGGAAATCCAAGAAGACGGCAGTCAGAAAACAAGGCAGAATCATACACGTGTAAGCAAAACAGGATAATCAGAAAACGCTCGGTAAGGCAGGTAAACTGGCAATACTTCGCAGTGAGTGAGCACATGGTGAGTCCTTAAATACTGCCAAACAGGAAGTGACAGTAGAAGCAGCAGAGGGAGCGTGCAGTCAGTACTCGGGAGATGGCTCCCTCTGCTGGCGTGGCATTACAGTACCCCTCCCTCTAGGAGCGACTCCTGGAGCTCGGCGAGGTCGTCCCTGTGGTCGTGGTGCTGGACGGTCGGGTCTGGCTCGATGAAACTCCTCCGTGAGGGACGGATCCAGTATGTCGTTGGCGGCTACCCATGACCTCTCCTCAGGTCCATAGCCCTCCCAGTCCACCAAATATTGGAGCTGACCCCCTCTGCGCCGAGAGTCCAGCAACTCCTTCACCTTGTAAGCAGGTGAGCCGTCCACATCCAAGGGTGGCGGCGGTTCTGGGGCCATCTGGCCGGGGTCAGCCTCCGGGTGGACCGGTTTTAGGAGCGACACATGGAAGGAGGGAGAGATGCGATAGTTAGGAGGAAGCTCAAGCTGGTATGTAACTTCATTTATACGTTTAAGTATTTTAAATGGTCCAACATACCTTGGGCTGAGCTTCCTGCTGGGCAGCCGCAGCTTGATGTCCCGTGTTGAGAGCCAGACCCGCTGTCCAGGTTGGTAGGGAGGGTGCGGAAGGCGGCGCCTGTTGGCCTGAATCTCCTGATTCCTTACGGCCCGCTGGAGGCGCACATGAGCACTATCCCACACCCTCTCACTACGCTTAATCCAGTCATCGACAGCCGGTACCAAAGAGGGTTCACCTGACCACGGGAACATGGGGGGCTGAAACCCCAGGACACACTGAAAGGGGGTGAGGCCTGTAGAGGAATGGGTGAGTGA
This sequence comes from Labeo rohita, assembly GCF_022985175.1. Lineage (NCBI taxonomy): Eukaryota > Metazoa > Chordata > Actinopteri > Cypriniformes > Cyprinidae > Labeo > Labeo rohita. Next base: position 32,947,375 of record NC_066882.1, on the reverse strand, counting down.
GTTTTGGGCATATTCGGCCCAAGGAAGGAACTCTGACCATCTGTGCTGCTCTCTGCTGCAGTATGAACGGAGATATCGACCGATCTCTTGATTTAGTCTCTCCACCTGTCCATTACTTTGCGGATGGTATCCTGAGGTGAGGCTGACATTGATGTCAAGTTGCTTACAGAAGGCTTTCCAGACTTGTGAAGTGAACTGAGCACCTCTGTCACTGACGATATCCTCAGGTAGGCCATACACTCGGAAGACATGGTTGAAGAGAGCTAGGGCTGTTTCCATGGCTGTGGGTAAGGCTTTTAGAGGGATGAGACGGCAGGATTTGGAGAAGCGGTCGATGATTACCAGTATGGTTGTGAATTCTTGGGAGGATGGCAGATCTGTGACAAAATCTATGGACAGATGGGACCAGGGTCGTTGTGGAATGGGTAATGGTTGCAGCAATCCTGAAGGCAGTTCTTTGGGGGTCTTAGACTGTGCACAGATTTGACAAGACTTGACGAAGGTAGAGGTGTCAGCAGTCATTGAGGGCCACCAGAACGAGTTCTTCACCAGATGTAAAGTTCGAGATATACCTGGGTGTCCTGCACTAAGCGAGGTATGGACCCATTGCAGAACTTGTTGACGCATGTCTTGTGGTACATAGAGCTTATTGGGTGGACATTGTGGTGGTGGAGGGTCCTGCTCGTGCCTTCGCTGAATTTCTTCCATAATGTCCCATGAGATGGGCGCTAGTATGACGGTGGGTGGAAGGATGGGTTCTGGTGGAAGGAGATCCATGTGTGGATCATGTTGCCGGGAGAGAGCGTCCGCCTTGCTATTTTTACTTCCTGGTCGATAAGTGACTGTAAAGTTGAAACGAGTGAAGAAAAGGGCCCAACGTGCCTGGCGTGGATTCAGCCTCTTAGCACCCTTGATGTACTCGAGATTCTTGTGGTCCGTGATAACTTGAAATGGGTGTTTGGCGCCCTCAAGCCAATGCCGCCACTCCTCAATGGCTGCTTTCATGGATAAAAGTTCCTTGTTACCCACGTCATAATTTCGTTCTGCACTGGTGAGTTTTCTGGAATAGAAGGCGCAGGGATGAAGTTTGCCTGGCTGACCGTGACGTTGAGACAGAACGGCTCCGATACCGCAGTCCGATGCATCCACCTCCACGACGAATGGCAGCTCCGGGTCTGGATGTTTCAAGATGGGGGCGGTAGTGAAGCTTGCCTTGAGGGTAGCGAATGCACGTTCTGCGCCTTCGGTCCAACTGAGTTTCTTGGGTTTGTTCTTGAGCAGAGAAGTTAGAGGAGCAGCAATGGTACTATAATTACGGATGAATCGGCGATAGAAGTTGGCAAAGCCCAGGAATCTTTGTAACTCCTTGACGGTCGATGGTTGAGACCATTCCGTGACTGCCTGGATTTTACTCGGATCCATTTTGACCCCCTGGTGACTGACTTGATATCCAAGGAAGGATGTTTGGTGGACATGAAACTCACACTTTTCCGCTTTGACATATAGTTGATGTTCCAGAAGGCGAGATAGTACAGCACGTACGTGGGAGATGTGTTCTGCTTCTGACTTGGAAAAGATGAGGATGTCGTCAATGTAGGCAATTACAAATTTGTTCATAAAGTCTTTAAGTATCTCGTTTATGAAGGACTGGAAGACAGCTGGGGCGTTGGCTAACCCGTACGGCATTACCTGGTATTCGTAGTGCCCCCTAGTGGTGAGGAATGCAGTCTTCCATTCGTCCCCCTCCTTGATCCTGATGAGGTTGTAGGCACTTCGTAAATCAAGTTTCGAGTAAATGGTGGCTTCCCGTAGTTGTTCTAGAGCCGGGGGAACTAGAGGCAGAGGGTACCGGAACTTTACTGTAACATTGTTAAGTCCACGATAATCAATGCATGGTCTCAACCCACCATCCTTCTTGCTCACGAAGAAGAACCCCACTGCAGCAGGGGATGTAGATACCCGGATGAATCCTGATTCAAGTGCCTCCTCAATGTAGTCCTCCATAGCTTGATCCTCCATCCGAGACAGCGGATAAACTTTACTTTTAGGTGGCATGGCGTTGGGCAGTAGATCGATTGCACAGTCCCAGAGACGGTGTGGAGGTAACTGCGTGGCTTTTGATTTGCTGAAGACCTCAGATAAATCCTGGTAGTGATCGGGAATAGTGATTTTTACCTGGGTATCAGGGCTCTCGACGCTTGTGGTGAGACATGGTTGAGGTTGAGCGAGAAGACAGTTTTCCATGCAGAATTGTGACCAGTGAGTTAGCTCCCCTGGAACCAGGAGATATCAGGATCATGGATGGAGAGCCAGGGGAACCCGAGGATGACCTCGTACTTAGGTGAATCGACCACATACAAAGTGATATCCTCATGATGCAGTAATCCAATCTGTAGTGTTATGGTTCTGGTTTGATGGTGGATGCCGTGGTCGATGAGGGTGTCGTTGATGGCTTTAATCTGGATGGGTGGTATGCATGGTTGAGTCGGGATATTATATTTCTGGACGATGTTCTTGTTGATGAGATTCAGTGCAGCCCCAGAGTCAATCATCGCTGTAAGATCAAGATTGAGAGTATCAGTTCTTATGGTAACCGGCAATGTCAGAGATTTATATTGTAATGACGTGAGATCTTTGATATTTACCCCTGATGAATTCTTGGACTTGAGGGAACATCCACTACTACGGTGGCCTGGTCCACCGCAGTAAAAAGCACAGGTGGTTTAGACGACATCTAATCCGTTCATCCTCAGATAACCGTGAAGCGTTGAGTTGCATGGGTTCGGACGGTGGTTGTTCCGTTGCATGATCACAGGTTGATGACATATACCGGTTGCTTTTGCTTGAGCGTTGCTTGGGTGACTGCCTCATGAGATTGTCGATCTTGATAGTGAGGTTGATGAGTTCGGAAAATGATGAATTCTCTCGTCGGCAGGCCAGCTCGGTTTGCAGGTCGATATGCAAGCTGTTGTAGAAGATAGCTTTGAGAGAAACATCATTCCATCCACTCTGAGCCGCCAGAGTACGAAACTCAATTGCATACTCCGCTGCTGTACGGTTACCCTGTTTAGCATGAATGAGTTGTGTCGAAATATCCCTGCCCCCTGCGGGATATTCGAACACTTCTTGAATCTGTAGCAGGAAATACTCGACAGATTTCTTGAGTTGAGAGTCGGCATCCCATACAGCTGAAGCCCAGTCCAAAGCTCTCCCTGTGAGCAGAGTCATCAAGAACGCACATCTCTTCTCCTCAGATTCAAAACGGTCTTGTTGATATTCGAAATACAGCTTCACTTGACGAACAAAACCTTTGCATTGCTCAGCCGTACCGTCAAACTTGTTAGGAAGAGCGAAGCTTACCGTTGAAGGCATGGGAGGAGGCAGAGATCGTACGTAGTGCGTCAGGTGTTCGTTGACGGACTGTAGCTTAGCGAGTTGCTCCTGATAACTCTTTAACAACTCGCTCTGGTAAGCGAATGCTGCTTGCAAGTTGGAGACCTCCGCTGGATTCAGGGTAGGCGAAGTATTCTGTAACGATGACGCTGAGGTGGCGTTAGAATCCATTTGCGGAAGTTTATTGCAAACAACAGAAAACATACACGTGTAGCCAGGCAGTGGGTCGATAACCAGAAAGCAGTCCAATCTTACAACAGTCCAGGGGTAATCCGTAAACGTAGTGATAAACCAGGCAGAATAGTCAAACCGTAATAGCAGTCCACACAGGCAAACAATCCAATAGGGGAAATCCAAGAAGACGGCAGTCAGAAAACAAGGCAGAATCATACACGTGTAAGCAAAACAGGATAATCAGAAAACGCTCGGTAAGGCAGGTAAACTGGCAATACTTCGCAGTGAGTGAGCACATGGTGAGTCCTTAAATACTGCCAAACAGGAAGTGACAGTAGAAGCAGCAGAGGGAGCGTGCAGTCAGTACTCGGGAGATGGCTCCCTCTGCTGGCGTGGCATTACATATATATATATATATATATTGAGTTCAAAATGAGCTTTGCCCATGAAGTAACAGTCTAGGACTAATTTATTTTACTTTTATTATTTTTATTTATTTTTACTTAGTGCTAGTACACTGACACAAATGAATGACTTTGACTATGATCATTACTTATATACAATAAAATAAAACAAAGAATCATTTATAGAACCAGATGTGAAACCAGCGGCTTCACATGGAATAATGGAACACAGCACTTATTCACCAGAATGACATTAGTGTCAGGCATTCACCACAGCCACCTCCATCTGACACACCTCCTCAAGCACCACCCACACGTTCATCATCACCCGAGTACTGATTGTCTTCACCTGCACCTCGTTGAGCCACGCCCTACTTAAGGACCTTGCATACACACACACTTTGTCTGGTCTACCGTTCACATGCTGTGTGTTCTCTCCTGGATCCTGTGTTTGCTACATGTGCTCATGTGCTCATGTGCTCATGTGCTCATGTGCTCATGTGCTTACCCTTCGCTGTGGCGTGGCGCTCGAAAGGACTCTGATCTGACTCACACACGACAGTTAAGGCTTATGCTTTTCATACCATTGTGTTATTCTGTGATCGTTTTAATAAACGACTGGATTGAACTGTTAATCATCTCTCGTCTCATCCTGCATTGTGTATGTGTGTGAGTCTGTGACAATTAGACACCAGACACTAGACACTGAAAAACACAGGGCTTAATTAACCAAGGAATAAACTAGGGACACCTGAAATCTGAATATAATGGGAACTGGAAACAGGAAGGACCAAATAAGGGCATGGAAACACTGGAGGGGAAAACTAGGACAAGGTGAGCACATGGGACACGTGGGAATCAAAACAAAACACACAGAATAGTCCATGGGCAATAATGAACCTGCTCATCACAGCAGCACAACACCAATCATTTGGTGTAACTACAATAATATAAAATAATTTAATTAAGACACTATTTAATATTCCAATGTGTTTTTAAATGCTTTGCATTGTGGAAAATGATCACAAATTTTTATTGATGCTTTGAAATCCTTTTCTTGCAATGATGTGTTCATGAGTTCCATCAACAGCTCCAATCACTCCAAGAATGCCTACAATCCTCATAAAAGTGTTTTGTATTTGCAGCATGGCTTGACGGTCAATGTTGCCAATTCGTGATAAGTGTTTAGTGACTTCAAAAAGTGATTCAAAAGCTTAGCAACAAAATCAATTTCTTGGACAAACCTTCTTTAGATTACAACACTCTCCCACTGATATATTTATGTTTATATAGATCAGTGAACTCGCCATTATGACCTCATCCTCACCAGCTGCATTTAGCTACTGTTTTAGCTACTTTCAATTGAAAGCAGTTAGCAACACTGATCAGTGTTTTTTTTTTTTTTTTTTTTTTTTTTTTTTCACATTTTGATGGTTTAAGTGAAATGTGAGGTCATTAAACCCTCCACACATCACATTTAGCAACTGTTGTGTTTGGTGGGGTTAGTGTCACAATATTTAAAACTCTGCTTACTGTGTCATCACCAGTGCATTGCTGCATTTTTTCCGGTTTTCCAGTGAAAAAACATACTTACTACTTTTATTTCCGCCATTAGAGCACTGATTTGTAGAGTGGTAGAAGTTAAGTTTCTTACTTGGTCAGTTACAAAAAAATTACTTTATGATCAAGTTTGTATCGTTTTATCAATTCCATATCATCATATAACACCAATACATCATATGTTCATTGGAAAGTGTGTGTCTCCTCCTCTTTTCTGCCATCTTGTTATTCCTAACTAGGTTGAGAGACCTCTCCAGCTCTCTTAAATAATTTAGGAGCTGAGACCTAGCCTTAACACTTAGGAACCTTTAATTCATAGAATTTTGACACACTCATATTATATCTTTCGGAAGAATGAACGCTGTATAAAGGATACGATGACACACACAGTGAGTTTTAATGGAACAGCCTCTTTACTCAGTTTTCATATATAGTTGTCTCTAACTGTAACACTTCCGGAAACAACATTACAGTGTATTTTGGGAGCTGTAGTGAAATAAAGCAATGCTACAAAATATACATTTCCTCCCCTCTTATTTATAAGGTTAACACAAATTAGCAATTTACTAGCACCTGCAAAATGAAGGTATGAATTCAGTTCACTTTAACATTCTGTGAACAGATTTTTTTTCAGAACATTCAGTCTTCTTGTTAAATGTCTTAGGTAAATGAACACAACTAAATTTCCTGAGAGGGAGGGTGGACTACCTCAAACCCTAGTTTACTCTTAGGGAATTATTTTGCCCCGAAGCAATAAGGGTAGCCTCTAACTAAGTATAATCCAAGAAACGCTGAGGTGGACGTTGCTCCCTTACTGGATATCGGCGGCCTCCTAGGTTCCCATTTTCTGTCGAAACAACAGGTGATGACAGTTCCTTAGGAGATGGGGAATTTGGGTTCTTTGTAGACTCGTTGGTGATGGTCACAGAAGCTGGTGAGTTGACACCTTCTTGATCAGCGACATCTGTACCTTCAGGAAGGTCAGTGAATGTACTGGCTCCACTCAGCAGCTGGTCAGTATGTCTCCTCCATAGAAGGTTTCCAGCAGTTTTAACCTTGTAGGACATGGGACCCGTCTGGGTCTCCACAGTAGCTGGAACCCATTTCGGACCTCTGCCATAGTTGCGGGTCAGCACTGATGAGCCTGTCGAGAAAGTTCTGTCTTTGGCTCGCAGTTTCCGTCGCAGTACCAGATTCTTTTGTTGTTGTAGAACAGTTTCTTTGAGTGTTGCTGGTTTAAGTAGCTTGAAACTTGAGCTCTTGATTAAACAACAGATAAGCTGGTGACACTTTGGTAGTTGCATGCGGAGTATTACAATAGCACAGCAAGAAGTTATGAAGACGTTGATGAAATGTGCCTTGTCCAATCAAAGCTTTCAAAGCATGTTTTCATGGTCTAGACGAACCTTTCTGCTAGCCCGTTTGTTGCAGGATGGTAGGGTGATGACTTGATATGTTGCACCCCATTTGCTAGTAGAAATGTGGCCATCTCATGCGATATAAATTGGGGTCTTTAACCTTGGATGGGGACGTGTACAGACCAGAGGCATCAATGACATGGCCCAGGTACTCGACTGCAGACTGGAAAAATTCACATTAGTCCCTCCACACTCTTAATCCGTACACTTTCAGTCTTTTGAGGGTAGCGTCCAAGTTCTGCAAGTGTGATTCGTTGTCAGTGCCGGTCACAAGAATGTCATCTAAATAACACACTACTCCCGGAAGACCCGCTAGAGTCTGGTCCATCGATCGCTGAAACAGGGATGGAGCCGAAGGGTAAACGCTTATACTGAAATAGGCCCTTATGTGTGTTGATGGTGAGAAGTTCTCTGGACTGTTCCTCAACATGCATTTGCAGATATGCTTGGTTGAGATTTACTTTTACGATTTTACTGAATTTCTGCCCTCCAGTCAGTCCTGCAAAAAGGTCATTAATGTGAGGCGAAGGGTATTGTTCAGCAGATAACACTGGATTCACAGTGACTGTAACCCTCTTTGGTCTGAGGTGAGTTTGGGGCCCTTTAGATGTTTTGACATGCCCTGACATTTGTGCTTATTTCAGCTACTTATACTACGGGCCAACATATAATTTTTTTGTATTCAGCACAAACGGTGCTACAATAATATGTGAGCAAGATGTACATGTTTGCATTTTTTAGAAAAAAAAATTATGCGTGGTTAGTAGGTTTTGGGAAAATAAATGTAGCTGAAATAAGGCCATAAAGCCAAGGCAAGTTTATTTATATAGCACATTTCATACACAGAGATAATTCAAAGTGCTTTACATAAAAGGAAGTAGAATAATTATAAAAACAATAATAAAAACAATAATCACAAAAAAGGAAGTAGAACAATCATAAAAACAATGATCACAACAATAAACCAAAAAATGTAAAATGTAAAAACTGATTGATATAATGATTTAAAAATGATTTAAAAATTTATTTAAAATAAATTTAAGACAGTTAAAAACAGAAAATGATTATACATAATGCAATCAGTTCGGACAAAGCACAGTGCTCATTCAGTAAATGCACAGCTAAACAGATGAGTTTTGAGTCTAGATTTAAATGTAGCTAATGTTTTAGCACATTTGATCTCTTCTGGAAGCTGGTTCCAACTGCGGGCAGCATAATAGCTAAAAGCGGATTCCCCTTGTTTTGTGTGAACCCTTGGTATTTCTAACTGACTTGATCCTAATGATCTGAGTGGTCTGTTAGGTTTATATTCAGTGAGAATATCTGCAATGTATTTAGGTCCTAGGCCATTGAGTGATTTATAAATGAGTAAAAGTACTTTAAAATCAATTCTAAATATAACTGGAAGCCAGTGTAGGGACCTGAGGACTGGTGTGATATGCTCAGATTTTCTGGTTCTAGTCAGAATCCTGGCAGCAGCGTTCTGGACGAGCTGCAGCTGTCTAATGGTTTTCTTGGGAAGGCCAGTGAGGAGACCATTACAATAATCCACCCTGCTTGTGATAAAGGCATGAACAAGTTTCTCCAAGTCTTGACTGGAAACAAAACATCTAATTCTTGCAATGTTTTTGAGATGATAGTATGCTGATTTAGTTACTGCTTTGACATGACTACTGAAACTAAGGTCTGACTCCAGAATCACACCAAGATTCCTGACTTGGTTTTTAGTTGTTTGACCCCTAGAGTCAAGGTATGCATTCACCTTAAGAACTTCCTCTTTGCTTCCGAATGCAATGACTTCAGTTTTCTCCTTGTTTAACTGAAGGAAGTTCTGGCACATCCAACTGTTAATTTCATCAATGCATTGGCAGAGGGAATCAATGGGGCTGTAGTCATTTGGCGATAAGGCTAGGTAAATCTGGGTATCATCAGCATAGCTGTGATAGGCAATTTGGTTCTTTCTCATTATTTGACTTAGTGGGAGCATATACAGGCTAAACAAGAGCGGCGCAAGAATTGAGCCTTGAGGGACTCCGCATGTCATGGACGTCCACTTAGACTTATGCTCTCCTATACTCACATAATAACCTCTCCCTTCTAAGTATGACCTGAACCAACTGAGAGCCATCCCAGAAAGCCCGACCCAGTTTTCCAGTCTCTCTAGAAGAATGTTATGATCGACAGTGTCAAATGCAGCACTAAGATCTAGTAGTACCAGCACTGATATTTTGCAAGAATCAGAATTTAGGCGAATATCATTTATTATCTTAACGAGCGCCGTCTCTGTGCTGTGATGCGGTCGGAAACCAGATTGAAAATTGTCCAGGTATCCATTTGAGTTTAAGTAGTTGTTCAACTGATTGAAAACTACCTTTTCAATAATCTTGCCTATAAAAGGAAGATTAGATATTGGTCTATAGTTGCTCAATATGGTGTTATCAAGATTGCTCTTTTTCAGAAGGGGCTTAACAACTGCAGTTTTCAGGGAGTTTGGAAAAGTCCCAGAAAGAAGTGAGGTGTTCACCACTTCTAAGAGATCTGCTTCTAAACAGTTAAACACACTTTTGAAAAAAGATGTGGGAAGTGTGTCAAGGTTGCAGGTTGAGGATTTAAGGTGCTGTACTATTTCTTCCAAAGTTTTGCTATCAATTGCTTCAAAAACAGACAAAGTGACTTCTTTTTGAAATTGTGGTCGTATCTGTCTAACCTCTGCATAACTTGAGGATGTGCTAATCACCTTTCTGATATTAATGATCTTCTCTGAAAAGAAGGAGGCAAAGTCATTGCATTTGCTGTCAGAGAGCATTTCACTGGGAATCTGACTTGGGGGCTTTGTTAGTCTCTCAACAGTAGCAAAAAGAGTGCAAGTGTTGTTTAGGTTACTGTTTATAAGGTTTGAGAAGAACTTCTGTCTTGCTGTGGCTAGTTCCACATTGAAAGCATGAAGGCTGTCTTTATAGATGCTATAGTGAATTTCAAGTTTCGTCTTCCGCCACATCCGCTCAGCTTTTCTGCATTGTCTTTTCATACTCTGTACTGCTGTTGATTTTCTCCAACATGATTTTTGTCTGCCAGTCGTCTTACTGACTTTCACTGGTGCAATGTCATCAATGACATTCTTAACTTTTGAGTTAAAGGACTCCAGGAGAAGATCAACAGAGTCTGCAGAAATGCTTGGCATTGAAGATATAGCCTTCATAAACAGCACACTAGTGTTTTCATTAATAATCTCTTTCTGACAGAGACGGATCTAGATTCAGTGGTAGCAGAGATCAGTATATCAAAGAAAATACAGAAGTGATAGTGCTACGTCCTTAATGACAATGGATGAAATGTTTAGACCCTTACTGATGAGTAAATCTAGAGTGTGTCCACGATTGTGTGTGGGTCCATGCACATGCTGAATCAGGTCAAAAGTGTTTAAAACGGTTATAATTTCTTTTGTAGTTTTGATTTCTGCATTTTCTATGTGAAAATTAAAGTCCCCTGCAATAGCAAAACAGTCAAACTCTGAGGAAATCATTGATAACAGTTCTGTGAACTCTTCAACAAAGGCTGGAGAGTATTTTGGAGGCCTGTAAGTAATGATAAATAGAATTCGTGGAGCACCTTTCAGCACCATCCCTAGATATTCAAAAGACAAATACTGACCAAATAACACTTGCTTACATTGATAGACATCTTTAAATAGAGCAGCTACACCTCCACCTCTCCTAACAGCTCTGCAGACACTCATGAAAGTAAAGTTAGGAGGGGCTTTTTCATTGAGGACTGTTGCACTGCAGCTGTCTTCAAGCCATGTTTCAATTAGAAACATAAAATCCAGGTTGTATGTGGTTATTAAGTCATTGATCAGAAATGATTTATTTTTAGTGAGCGAATGTTTAAAAATGCTAACTTGATGCCATTACTTTTTGTCTCTAGAGCAGTCTTAGTTTGATACCTTATAGGCCGCAGATTAGATGGGTCAGCTGTACGGCTTGAGAAGGCCTTAGACTTTCTATCACGTGATAAAACAGAGATAGAGAAAGCTACAGGCACACTGGGTTCCCGCTTGTTATGTAAACATTCCTGAGTGTTGCTGCAATCGTAGCGGGAACCCGACACATATCACTGAGAGTTGTTATCAGTTGTTTTTGGTTCACATACAGCAGATGGAGGAGGGTTTGGGCCCTGGCGTTGTGGCAGCGGCCGGAGAGCTCTTGAAGGAGGAGGAGGGCGAGCTGGGCCCACAGGCTTTGGTGGTTGTGGTGCCCGCCGTTTTTAAGTTGATATCTGGGGGCTTGCAGCAAAAGAGTGGGAGAGTCTGGTTCCAGCATATACCAGTTCCTCCATTTTCTGTGAGAAGCTTAGAAGTGGAGATGCTGGAGAGAGGGATATGGTGTCTGGTGAGCAGGGCTGTGGCTCTGGTATTTCCGGTGGCTGAAATATGTTGTCCTGGCTTCCCTGGCTGTTTACCAGAAAGTCATCCTTCGGCGCTGAGTCTTGGAGCTGTTGTAGTACTTCACAGTCTGTCTGTGATGAGCTCTGTGGGCAGGGCTCAGCTGGGATGGTGTCCATGAGCAGTGCTTGTTGTGGCTGTGTGGCGTTGTCAGTGTCCTTGTGGGATGTGTCGACCACATGATGACTCTGAAGCTGATTTGAAGTCCTGTGGTCACTCATTGTCCAGGTGTGTGAGTGCCATTCATGTTGGGTGGACTGGCACACACTACTGAAGGATGACGGAGTGTAAAATCGATGTTGTCCTTTAGCACTCTTGCACCAAGTTTGTTTGGGTGGAGGCCATCCAGTTTAAATAGTTGTCTATGGCCCCAGAAAAGACTGAAGTTGTCAATGATGTTGACTCCTTTTAGACTGCAGGTTCTTTGTAGCCATGTATTCAGCCCGAGCAACCGTGAAAACATGTTAGTTCCCCTTGCTGGGAGTGGTCCACTGATGAATGGCTGAACTTCAAGTCTTCAAAGTGTTTCGATGAGTTCACTGAAGTCCTTGTTTAGGAGTTCTGACTGCTCTTCTGAATATCATTCTTCCCTACATGGATGATGATTCGATTTGCAGTCTTGTGCTTCATTAGGATGTTCCGAAGTTCCCTGTTCACATCAGAAATGGTTTCTTGAGGAAAGCAGCATGTAGTTGTAGTACTGCTACTGATATTTCTGATAATGGAGTCACCCACTATCAGAGTCCTGGGCTCGGCTGCGCTCTGAGCTGAATGCCGCTGTCTGTTCAACCTTGAGCGCCTGTTTGTAGCGATGTTAGCTGCTGGCTTATACGATCCATGTTCAATCACATTTGGGGATTCTTCACCCACATTCATTAGTGCTTCAAATCTGTTATCAAGCTGTATAGGAGGTGGTAAAATACCAGTCTTGTCATAGCCATATCTGGGGTAGAGGATGCTACCGCAGCAATACGAGACACTCGTGACAATCTGATGTCTCGAGTGCCTCATACTGAATAGTCCTGAACAAGGCTTTTGAGTAATCACTCTTGTAGGCTAGAATATTTACTTCAAAATGATGTGAAAATGATCAACTTACCCTTTCACTGAAAACAATATATTGATGTAAATTTTCTGAGACATGTTTTATGATAGAAAGCCGTATGCGAGGGAGGGATAATGGCCCATGAATATTTAGTGATTCACACCTGAGAGACAAAAGGCTGTCCGGGGGGGCTGCTTTACATGGATTCAAGATTAAAAAAAAAAAAAAAAAACAAACAAAAAAAAAACATAGTCACAGAGCTTATTTTACCATAGAAAATCAGTGAAGAATAACATCTGACGTTGGTACAGCGCTCTCAGAAGAAAAGTAAAATCAGCAGTAAAAATCAGCAAGATACATCTGTGGTGCAGGTATCAGATCACTAAAAAACAAAAAACATCTCCGAGCATGTTAATATCAGAAGAACCTGCATATAATGATCTTGTAGTCACAGATACTATGTAAAAAGGACATTTTATATCTGAGAAACAAATTATCATTGAGTACCTTATAAAACTCTATTTGGGAACAGAGTATGAATAATAAACATGATCTAGACATTCTTAGACTCGTAGCATTCATCATGTTACAGTGCACACTCATATTACTTTTATATCGTATTTTGTTTCATAATATACAGAACATGAAAACTTCATCGCGTCGTAAGAAATATAGATACAATGAACAACCTATCATGTTCAAGCTTATGTCAAAATAGCACCTTAACTAATGCAAATAAGAAACAAATAAGATGTTATTTAACTCATTTAAGACTGCACTTATAAATACGAAACCGCATTATATGTTTGTATTTTTCTCTGCTCACCCAAATGGGCTGTGGGTATAAAACAGAACTTTTATAACTATGTCAAATATATTTTTACATTTTTTTGACTGGACACACATTCTCCAAAACATGGCCTAACATAGTGGAACTCTTAAAAAAAAAAAAAGGCAAGAGTGAGAGTTGACACTTACCTCAGTTTGTACAGCTGAATTCCAGCAGGAAAACTAAAGAAAATCACTTCCTAAAATAAAAAAAGTCACACAACAATAAACACACAACAGTTTGCCTCAGTGTTTTCGAGTAATGAAAACTACCAACAAACCAACACTAAGTTTGTTACAAGCGAGCCTCCCACAGCATCTCTCCCACACCACCGGAGGGAGCCTTCACCTTAATATTAACCATTGATTCGGACTCCAATTCCCATGTGCCCCATACCTGGGTTTGACCCTTCACCTTTGCCCCGCTTTCCCTTCCTATAAAATGGCGTCCCTCCTGTTGTCACTCGCGAAGTCTTGATTTGCCACGGTGATCAATTCTGAGCGTTTTTCCCTTGTTGACTTTAGTTATCGTTTGGACTGTCTCCTCGTGTTTGATTCCAGCCACCTGCCCTGACCCTTTCGCCTGATTTACGGACTCTGATTCTAGCCACCTGCCCTGACCCTTTCGCCTGTTTTACAGACTCTGTTTCCAGCCGCCTGCCCCGATCTGCCCGCCTGTCCCCGGATTACGATTACTGCTGCTTATTGTTTGTTTGTACGTCTTGTCAATAAACTGCCTGCAAATGGATCCTCACGCCTCTGAGTCATCGTTACAGAAGACTTCGCCAGCACAGGATCCAGCGGCCATCATGCAGCTCTCCACCGAGCTAACGGCTCAAGCAAACCAGCTAGCGCTACACCAGCATCAGCTAGCCCGGCTAACCACGCTAACCAAGGAACTAGTGAAGACGCTGCAAAACCTAACACTTCCACCGCCCGCTGCAGCGGCCAGCACCACGCCAGTAAGCCCACCTTCCAGTCAATCCGCAACTGTGAGCCCTCGTCTAGCTTTCCCTGATAAGTTTGATGGAAACCCGACTAAATGTAAAGGATTCCTGCTCCAATGCTCCATTTTTGTTAACCAACAACCCGCGCTATATCCCATTGATGCTAGCCGAATTTCCTTCGTTCCTCCGCATCGACAATTTGATCCGTTCACGACGTCCGATCCGCTACAATAACCCCAGCGCCCCGGCGGTCTCGCTCCCCGCTCTCCACTCCGAGCCCATGCAAATCGGATTTACTCGTTTGTCTCCCGAGGAGCGTGAGCGCTGCATGCGACTCCGTCTTTGCCTGTACTGCGGGAAGCCTGGTCACCTAAGAGCCACCTGTCCAACCAGACCTGGTTCTCCAGGAAACCAAGCAGTGAGTTCGGATTTCTCTTACCTCCACTCTGCCTCTTGCGTCGTCATTCCAGTAAAATTGATCGTCAATAACGATCCAAAAACCATAGAAGTCGAGGCTTTGATAGACTCTGGGGCAGCTGGCAATTTCATGTCCTATGATTTCGCCCTGAGGAATTACCTTCCACTAACACCTAATACTTCTCATTTGGCAGTTGAAGCACTAGATGGTCGACCCCTGGGAGAGGGAAGGGTCACCGCTCTCACAGAGGATATGATCATGCAAGTTGGCACCCAACATTCAGAAACTCTCAGATTCTACATCATTCACTCACCCAACCACCAGCTCATCCTAGGACTGCCCTGGTTAAGAAAGCATGACCCACACATTTCCTGGAGTAGGGGTGAAATTCAACAATGGGGGACCCACTGTCCCAACCACTGCATACCTGCTGAGCCTACCGTCCCCGAGAACGTTACTACCGGAACCGAACCTTTAATCAATCTTACGGATACTTCCAAGTTATTAGTGTTAATCTGGCACCTGGTTACTGAATGCCTGCAATGGCAGGTTGTCCAGATGAAGGCCAAAGTGACGACCCTTTGAGCTACTGCAAGGGAATTTGGTCATTCCAAATCAGTGATTTCTCGAATATTGCAACTTTAAAATGACACTAATTCATTCAAGTCCTCCTAAAAGGGGCAGCCATGGCCTAATGGTTAGGGAGTCGGGCTTGTAACCGAAAGGTTGCGGGTTCGACTGCCAGGTCTGGCAGGGATTGAAGGTGGGGGGAATGAATAACCAGCACTCTCTCCACCATCAATACCACGACTGAGGTGAGTCCCTTGAGCAAGGCACCGAACCCCCAACTGCTCCCCGGGCACCGCAGCAATAGCAATATGGCTTTTCCTTTCCTTTTCCTTTAAAAGGCTGGTCGTCCATGTAAGACAAATGCATGAGAAGACAGGATAATGTTTATGACAGACTGAAAGCCTCTCATCAACAGGAAGAATCAGAACACTTTAGTGATTAGATCATGTTTAATTTATTTGGGTCAGATGGGACACATTATGTCTGGTGTCAAACAGGAAAAATACTGAACCACAAGTGCGTAAAGAGGCCAGTGAAAGGTGGAGGAGGAAGTGTCGTGGTTTCTGCAGTAGACTATAGTACAGCTATATGTCAGGGTGAATGGAAAATTTTTTATGTTTATCAGAACCTCCTTCAACAACATGCAGTTTTTTTCCTGCAAGCATCTCCCAATCAGCCTGCAATTTAATGCAATGCCCTCTTCACACTGCAAAACAGGTAAAACAGGTAAAGCAGTTCCTTGAACCTAAGAACATTGAAAACATGAAACAGTCGTCCCAGAGTCCTGATTTAAGCTCGAAAGAGAATATCTGGAAAATCTTTGACAACAAAGCTATGGCTAAGAAACCCACTACAGATACCGAACTATGGACCAAGATCCCACCAGCGCAGTGTGAGAAATAGTGATGTTCTGCGGCTTCAGGTGTGCTGAAGTCAATCAAAGCAAGAGCCTCTGCACTTCCTACTAATGTCTGACAGCTGTAACTAAACCCAAAATTTTAGTTGTAATCATCTTTTGTGCTACAGTGGTTATTGTTCTCTAATTGTGACCACTGAGTTTTCCACAATTTTTTTGTTGTTGTTGTTGAAATGCCTAGGATATTTTGTCAAACATGTTAGTATAAAAGTGGTATACCTACAGCTAATATTCCTTCAAATTTTGAGCGATGAAGATAAAAAGTATTTTATTCAAAAAAATCAAGTATTTGTAGGTTATTCTTGAATTTTAAAACTGCATGTCACAATGTGGAAAAATGAAATCTGAACAAACATTCATAAACATCAAAAAGGAAGAACATTAAACAGCTAGTGTTTAGTGTTAAGTTTTTAGATTTGAAATATTTTTACCCAGACATCCACAATAAATAATGAGTAAATAAAAGTGATTGGAATAATGGCTTTATAAATAAACAACATTACTAACAGTATTACTTTTTTCAGTAACGAGTATTTAAACGGATTACTGTTTCTCCTGTTTCAACGCCGTTACTGATACTGACAATAAAATGTGGCGTTACTATAATTGAGCTCACTGAAGCGGTTTTCTTCTTAGTAGGCTCTCTCTTAGCCTGAAACCTGCGAATCGCATCGCGCTGCTTTCTTATTCTGAGGTATTCCTCTCAGCGCGTATTCTTCCAGAAATGAAAAGTAGCCGAGATGAACTTGATGAATGTTCACGTTTGTTTACCGAGGTGATGTGGATGTTTATCTACATGTCTGCATGTCTCATGTGGATGTTTAAAATTTGAAAAGTGAAGCCACTTGTTAGTATGATTACGTTAGAGATAATGAGTTTAGGAAAAACTGAGCTCGCGTTGGTATCACATGGATGACTTCATCAGAGAATATTTGTTTTCAACGTGACTTTATTTAAAAGTAGACGTTTTTCAAACGTTTAAACTTTCTATACATATATTTCTCATGTCTGTGAGACAGGTATTTGCTGAGATTCAGGTTGTTTATTACATGTTTATCTGTGAAGAGAGGTGACAGAGATAGAGTCGGCAGAGAGCGCACCCTGTTTAATTTCTTTACAAAAGCACGTTGTTTTGTTGTTATTATGACTATACACAAATAAAAGTAGACCCTTTGCCGTTTCAAACGATATAACGTGATTGTCACACCCCTGGACTTTCTAGTTGGTTTCTCCCATCATCTCCCCTGCAGTTCTGTGTATTTTGGTTTCTCCCTCATTGTCAACACCTGTGTCTGTAATCAGTCTGTGTGTATATAGAGCGTGTGTTTCCCCTCTTGCTTTGTTGGACGTTGATGTTACTACCCTGTGTTCCTGTGTCTCCTGTGTTCCCCGTGGATTTATTAAATACCTCTCGTTTATTTACGTCGTTGTTTGTGTGCTTAGTCTGAGCGTGACAGTGATATTCAGCCCCTGGAAGGTGTCTCTCACATTGTTCCACAGCGACATTAAAATAGTGTAGATTAGTGAACAATGTTTTATTTATTTCCCATATTTAATAATGGGGGCATCCATGTTATATCACATATTTTATCAGTTGTTTTTACTAACACAAAATAACACAATAATTACTTTCCCTGGTAATTCATTACTTTTATAATGATGTAATTCGGTTACTAACTCAGTTACTATTTGTAAGAAGTAACTAGTAACTATTACTAATTGCTTTTTTTTAAAGTAACATGCTCAACACTGGTCACAGTGATACGGATAAAAATCTTGGCATCCGTCACAGACTTTACATTTTGCGATCATTCTGTAATTAGGAACAGAACATTTCAGCATTACAAATACCATCTATGTGATAAAACGGGTTATATCTCAGTGTCACATACTGTAAATCAAAGTCTCAAAGGTTATCACAAACCCAGAAGTGCAATGATTTCTGTAGATCCAGTGGTCAAATCCTGTGCACCTTCATGCCTCACTTTCTGGAACCATCAGTGGAGATGATCTGTTTACTGTCACAAAACCTACCCTGGAACACACCTACACCCTGAATTCTGCATTTAAGAGTAGTTTTGTGGTTGTTTTTTTTTGTTCTTATCATTTTATACATTTATTAAACGCTGTAATTGCTTCCTTCATTCCTCTTTCTCTTCAATTGCTCAGTAAGTGCGTGTTATCTTGTTGACCAGCACATGGCAGTAACCTCCATACATGTTTATTATTCTTTCACATTAAAGCTGGGGCCGAGATGGGTCTTGTGCGTGTTGCCCAATTGGGTCCCACCTAATGGCAAGAGCAATCCTACATAACATCCATGTGGGCAATTGACATGTGGCCATTATGGAACCCGTGGACAATACCATATAAAGCCCATATTTCAGCCTATTTCAAACCCACATGGGTCCCACATACAAATGTCAGCTGGGTTAAAGCTGGGACCAAGATGGGTCTTGTGTGTGTTGCCCAATTGGGTCCCACCTAATGGCAAGAGCAATCCTATGTGAGATTCATGTGGGCAATTGATGTGAGGCTATTATGAAACCCGTGGACAATCCTATATGGGGCCCATTTTTAAGCCCAGTTCATACCCATATGGGCCCCATGTACAAATGTTGGCTGGGTTGTGACACTGCATTACAGTGTGGTACAGCAACTGCACTGTCTCAGATCACAAAGCCCTCCAACAGGTGGTGAAAATGGCCCAACACATGGCTGATGTTCAGCTACTCTTCCTCAAAGACACTTACCTCAAACGCTATCAAAGACTCATCTCACCCCAGCCACAGACTGTTTACTCCGCTCCCATCTGGGAGACGTTATAGGAGTCTTCTATTACACCAGCAGACTCACAAACACTTTCTTTCCCTCAGTTGTCAGCCTACTGATCTCTACATTTTAAACACTATATCCCACTCTGACCATGTATACTAATGTGTGTATATGTTAAATAAATAAATAACAACAACTGCACAATAACCTGTCTTATTACACATTTAAAATAGTTATTTTTATGTATCCTGTTTTGCACATTACTTTGCATTTTTACCTCATAATGGCATTTGCATTGTATGTCATACATGTGTGTGTGCATATATATATATATATATATATATATATATATATGTACATTCAGTACTTCTGTACTTATTCTGTATAATACATCTACTGTTATTTGCACTTAATGCATCTATTGTGTTATTTGTAAGTTACCTTGTACTTGCAACCACTTGCAACAAGCTGCTTCCATACCACAAACCTTGCACTCCATCAAAAAAATCTAATTGTATATACAGTCACATACAAAGTTAGGATACCCTATTGAATTTCATGGTTTTCTGTATCAGGACATAATAAAAAATGATCTGGTCTTAAAATTTGGAAAATAAATCCTCAGATAAACATCATCACATGAGATATCACACTGTGTCATTATTTATTTAACAACAATACAGCCAAGAGGGAAAGGCCATGTGTGACAAAGTTAGGATACCTTATGAGTCAATTGCCTGTAGATCCACTTTTAGCAGCAATAACTTGAAGCATTCATTTTCTGTGGGACTTTATCGGTCTCTCACATCATTCTGGAGGAATTTGGACCACTCTTCTTTTCAACGTTGCTGCAGTTTATTGAGGTTTGTGGGCATTTGCTCATGCACAGCTCTCACCACAGCATTTGAGTCAGGATGAGCTCTGGGCTTGGACTGGGCTATACTGCAACACCTTGATTCTTTTCTTTTCAGCCATTCTGTTGTAGATTTGATGGTGTGCTTGGGATCATTGTCCTGTTGCATGACCCAATTTTGGCCCGCCTTTAGATGTCAGACAGATGCCCTCGCATTTGACTCTAGAATACTTTGATATACAGAGGAGTTCATGGCCAACTCAATGACTGTGAGGTGTTCAGGTCCTGTGGCTACAAAACAAGCCCAAAATGATCAGCCCTCCTCCAGCATGCTTGTCTTTTGGTATGAGGTGTTTGTGCTGATATGCTCTTTAGGTTTTCACCAAACTTGGCGCAGTGCATTATGGCCAAACATCTCCACTTCAGTCTCGTCTGTTCAAAGGACATTATTCTAGAAGACTTGTGTTTTGTTCAGATGCAACTTTGCAGACCTAAACTGTGCAGCAATGTTTTTTTTTTTTTAGATAGAAGAGGCTTTCTTCTGCCAAACCTTCCAAACATGCCATTTTTGTCCCATATTTTTCTAATGGTATTGTCATGAACTTTATCATTTAACATGTTAACTGAGGCCTGTAGAGTCTGAGGTGTAGTTCTTGGGTTGTCTGCCATTTCACTGAGCTTTACCGGTCTGAATTTTCTGGGACGTCCACTCTTGGATGGAGAGGTGTCTGTTTTAAATGTCTTCCACTTGTGAATAAACTTCAGATTGTTTGGAAATGGCCGTATTACTCTTCACAGATTGATGGCAGCAACAATTGCTTCTCTAAGATGATTGCTGATGTCTTACCTCCTTAGCATTGTGTTAACACACACCTGAAGGCTCCAGACCAGCTTTTATAGAGGCGCTCAGACTTGCTGATGATCAGTTAATCAAAGGTATTTGATTAGCAGTGCTTGACTGTTATTTACCGTCTTAATTCCAATGTTAAGAATAAGGGTGTCCTAACTTAGGCACACATGGCTTTTCCATTTTGCCTTTATTTTTGTTCTGTAAATAATGACACGGTTCATTTTGTCATGAGTTTTGTTCATCCGAGGTTTTATTTTCAAAATTTTAAAACCAGCCAAGGACCATTTTTTTAATGATGTCCTGATACGGAAAACCATGGAATTCAGTAGGGTGTCCTAACTTTTTCACATGACTGTACATATTTATATTTATATACATATTGCTATTTGCACTTCTGGTTAGATGCTAATTGCATTCCATTGGCTCTGTACTTGACAATAAAGACAATGGCGCAATGACAATGAAGTTAAATTTAATCTAAACATGATTTGAGAGTCTTCTTGCCTCAGAAAGCTTAATATTATAATATTTCATAATCCCAATATATCAATGGATGTATTTTTAGTACCACAGTACTAGATAGTACAATAGTACATACTATTTAGTTTTTTTTCTTCTTTGTGAGTGCACCACCTAGCCAGTCCTACTCCAACAGAGGAGACCTGATTCTAAATGTGTAAGTATAGAGTAGCTCCTTAACAGAAAGTCAACTAAAAAGCTGAAATTACCAAAAATAAATAAATAAATATTGAAATTGAGATTTGAGATATGAGTTTGATTTATATATAAAGCACATTTTAAAAACTTTAAAAACTAAAATAAGATTAAAAGTACAAGAGAAAGGATAAGTTTTTAACATGTATGTGAACTCAGATGACATAGGAGCCATTCTAACAGGTAATGACAGTTAATAGAAATAGTAATATCTTCTAATGATATGATATCAGAGAGGTAGCCAGTGCAGAGAGCACAGAACAGGTATGATATGATCTTGTTTGCAGCTACCGGTGAGTAAAAGAGCAGCCGCATTTTGGAGCATTTGATGGTTGGAGAAAAGTAAGGCAACCCAGCAAACAAAGAATTGCAATAGTCAAGCTGTGCTGAAATAAAAGCATGAATAACAATCTCAAAATTTTCCCTGTTTAATAAGCATTTTAACTTTGACTAATCGACAAAGGTGATAAGAGCTAGAACTAACAGCAGGATTCATTTGTTTGTTTTGTTTAAGACTACCATTGAGATCAGATCCAAAAGCATTGATGTTGGAAGTCAATGCTTTGAACGTCAACGCAAACCTGCCCTGAAGCCTCCCTCATCTAACACACCTGATTCAGATCATCAGCTTATTAGTAGAGACTGCGAGACCTGAAATGGGTGTGAGCAATAAGGGAGACACACCAGATGTGCCGTGCTGCGCTTCCAGGATGGTTTGAGAAGCACTGATCTTGGGCAGGGGTCTGCAACCCTCTCTTTGAGAGCTACCTCTGTTCAGATTTCATCTCCAAACCTGCTTTAACTCACAGGACTGCTGGACGCCAGTAACAAGGGAAAGCTCCTGCCTGCAGGGAACTTGTCTGATAAACACAACTTGCAAAAAGCTAAACGAAGCCATAGCGTCATGGGACATCACAGCCTGTGTTCACGACATCACCAAAAATATAGTGTGTGATCAAACTCTTGTCAGCTGGTATTCTGTGCCTTGCTTTTCCCACACATTACAGCTCACCATGAATAATGCTCCAACATATATCTACACTGACCAAAATGATAAACGCAACACTTTTGTTTTTGCCCCCATTTTTCATGAGCTGAACTCAAAGATCTAGGACTTTTACTATGTACACAAAAGGCCTATTTCTTTCAAATATTGTTCACAAATCTGTCTAAATCTGAGTTAGTGAGCACTTCTCCTTTGCCGAGATAATCCATCCACCTCACAGGTGTGGCATATCAAGATGCTGATTAGACAGCATGATTATTGCACAGGTGTGTCTTAGGCTGCCCACAATGAAAGGCCACTCTAAAATGTGCAGTTTTATCACACAGCACAATGCCACAGATGTCGCAAGTTTTGAGGGAGCGTGCAGTTGGTATGCTGACTACAGGAATGTTCACCAGAGCCCATGAATTAAATGTTAATTTCTCTACCATAAGCCATCTCCAAAGGCGTTTCAGAGAATTTGGCAGTACATCCAACCAGCCTCACAACCGCAGACCACGTGTAACCACACCAGCCCAGGACCTCCACATCCAGCATCTTCACCTCCAAGATCGTCTGAGACCAGCCACCCGGACAGCTGCTGCAACAATCAGTTTGCATAACCAAAGAATTTCTGCACAAACTGTCAGAAGCCATCTCAGGGAAGCTCATCTGCATGCTCGTCGTCCTCATCGGGTCTCGACCTGACTGCAGTTCATCGTTGTAACTTTGGAGAGGTGTTCTCTTCACTGATGAATCCCGAGTTTTCACTGTACAGGGCAGAAGGCAGACAGCGTGTAAGCCGTCGTGTGGGTGAGCGGTTTGCTGATGTCAACGTTGTGGATCGAATGGCCCATGGTGGCGGTGGGGTTATGGTATGGGCAGGCGTATGTTATGGACAACGAACACAGGTGCATTTTATTGATGGCATTTCAAATGCACAGAGATACCATGATGAGATCCTGAGGCCCATTGTTGTGCCATTCATCCACAACCATCACCACATGTTGCAGCATGATAATGCACGGCCCCATGTCGCAACGATCTGTACACAATTCCTGGAAGCTGAAACCCCAGATGAAACTTCCATCACATCACTTGATAGAGTCCTGCAAGACAAGGTGGAATGTGATCAGTGACATGTTTGGTGGGCAGTGACTGCTTTACTTCTGACCACACCATCAGCAGCTTAAGAATTCCCGAGCTCAATGATGAATACTAGCAGCTATAATATATACAGAATCTTAAGTGTAAATCTCAAATATCTTCCCTATCACTTTTGGCATCTTACAATCACAACTTATGAGAACAGAAGAGGACAGTGTTTGGGTTTTGGAGTTCTGGCTGCCAGTGCAAAACTGCAATACAGAAAATGCAGATAGTGTGGTTACTGAAAGTGTGCAGCAGGTGAAAGCTGGCGATGGAAAAAGTAACTTTAAATGCTTCTCACATGCAGTTACATGAAACTGTGCATCCACGACAGTGAGGTGAACTACATTTTTAAATAACAGCCTCCTGCTTGACCAGTCCACTAGATTGGTGGATGTCTCCGCTGTTAAATGGGTTCTTATTCATGCCAGAAACCCCCATTATAGCTCATGCATGGCTCCCAGCATGTATGGCGGCAATTGTTTTGATAAAAGTAAACGGTAAAGTGCTCAACCAAAGAAAACAATAACCACTATAATGGGAACTCTACATTTTCTAACTTTCATTTTCAATAAAACATCAACATTGACTAGAGCTAAACATCTTTAAATTCTCAGTAAGAACCTTTACAGGAAAAAAATAATGAAGTCAGACTATTATAGCAGAATGGGACTCCCTGGTGCCATCTGAGAAACTGATTAATTGAGTGACTAAATATAATGTCACCGTTATTAAGTTAGACAAACTACTTGGTTAAGTGACTAGATTGACAAAGACAAAATGCATAGAGTCAGTCATTTGTGTTCAGTTATATATTTTATCGTAAGTGCAATGTTTGTATTTTGTATTGTGGTGAGTATTTGTGTATATGTTTAAAGAGTGTAAAAGTGATTAATTGTTGTACTTACCTGTAAATGATACATCTTCAGAAGAGGCGGAGTCTGGCCTATAAGGAGGGAGGTCCGACGCACATTCTGTGCTTGTTTACCAAGTCGATGCAAACTTGCAACTCGGTGCCATGAGCGAACCCTTCCAGAGTGTGTTGATTGAGGATAGCCTTTGTGTTTATGTGTATATATGTTTTCCATATTTATTTCTAGTTTGTTGTTTCTTTGTCACATTGACATTTGTTTTATTCTTAAATTGTATATAATTTTACATCTTCACTCATGGATCTGTAAGTATATTGTCAGTGCTGTAAATAAATGACACCTTGTCCAACAGTGCTATTTTGGGTAGAGCCATCTTTTTTCTTCCCACAAATGAATCCTCACTCTACTCAAACTGGTACTGAAGGTTCATCTTTTGATATCAGGACATTACATTTTGTGTGGTCTTCTAACAAATCACTCATTCCCACTTCCTTTAGAATTCCCATAAAACAGCTCAACTTCCTGTTTGAATCGTTTTGTTACTAGAATGGTCCATTCTCACGGCACATCAGATACCAAGCTTTTAAACAATATCGTAGCCTAAAAGAATTGTCATAGTTTTAATTTTTTTTTTTAAGATAACATTTTTTTCAAAGGAAATTGGTGAATAGACTGCTTTTAGAACACTGATCGTTTTGTTTTTGAGGAGTAATGTCATGATTTGGATGTGATCACCTCTATATAAATTTCTCTGAGATATTATGTATTTCATCCAAGACTGTTATCATATACAACAACAACAAGAAGACATGCTTTAACAAGGAGATAAAAAGTTCACTTAGAGAAGCACAAGACAGTTATGATTTTGTAGAATCTGTCAAAAGAGGCAAAGCTGATTATAAGTGTGGCTAGAAAATAAATTAAGGGGCAAAAACACGTATGGCTTATGGTGTTTAAAAATGCCCACAGAAGACCACAGAATATAAGACAACTGTTGCAGAGCGAGGGAGATCCATACGCCAAGCTTTATTGACAAACAAAGACATGGTCAAACATAGGCAGGGTCGAACACTGGCAAACAAGTATATTCGGGCAAGACACAAGAGAAATCCGTAAGGCAGGCGAGGGTCGATCAGCAGCAAGGGCAGACAAGACGATATAACGAGCCCCCCCCCACCACAGACGAAGCTGAGGGCCACCAGAACAGGACAGACAGACCAGGAGCCCTCCAGGGCAGAGCAGGAGCCCTCCAGGCTTGAGCAGACCACCATGGCGGAGCAGATAGCCGCCAGGACAAAGTAGATGGAGCAGAGACTGGGGCCTGGGGAAAACAGAGACAGAAGAGACAGACAGAGCAACAAGGACAGAGGCAGGGAACGCAGTGGGTTTGTTAGCAATCTCTGTGGGGACTGAACAGCCAGATAGTTCATAGTTGACATCCTTGGCTGAGACAGATGGGACAGAGAGTTCTATGACGGCCTCCATAGCAGTGACAGGACGGGCTGAGAGTTCACTGACGGCCTTCAAGATTACTTCTGGGACAGGAGGGTTGGTGACGTGGAGGTCAGACGGGACGTGGCGTGACTCAGGACAATCAGACGTGATGTGTCGAGACTCAGGACGATCAGCATGTGTCATGACAACGATGATTTCTGTCATGTCTGATGACATCTTACTGTCTGATGATAGTCAGTTTAATGATGTTGAGGGAGTAACTAGTTACATGTAACCAAACCAAATACATGCAACTGTAATCTGTTATAGTTACCGAGAAGAAATGTGTAATTAAATTACAGTTACTTATAAAAATGTTAATGATTACGAAGGGGGGTTACATCTGAATATTTTCACACATACAGGTTTAATAGATTTCTTTCCCAAATTGCATTGACTGCTCTAAAATATGAGAAACCAAATGTTTCAGGAGTTTAGGACATATTTATTCCATAACTGTTTTATTTCCTATTTGGGTTTGTGTACAGAGTATGCTTTATTTTATGCATTTCCTGTCATAGCTATGCAAAGATTTGATTTCAAAAACAGTATCATAGCTATTAAACTATATCTCGCTATGATTTTAAATCAGTATGTAAACTCAGAGCAATCTCAGAAGAGGTGCTAAAGTCTGATATTATGATGGCTCTGGTTGAAAATTTAATTATTATAATTTTAATTCAAGTGATGAAGGATTTTGGAAGTCTGACAGTAATCAGTGTTGAGGACTACTGTAGGTTTATCCTGCGTACTTTAAATGTTTCAAAATAAGTAATAGTTTTGAAAAAAATAGAAGAAATCGAAAAAGTAATCAAAAAGTGATCAGTAAAGCAAGAAGTTATCAAAAAGTAATCAATAATTAGTTGAAAAAATAGTTACACTACTAATTAGATTTTAAATAGGGTGACATGTAATCTGTAACCTATTACATTGCACCCAACACTGCAATTTAACAATTCAACTGAGAGACAGGCAGGTCTGTTAGCACTGCTAGTCCCATGACTCACCTCTTTGTGAATGAAGAATATCAAGTTAGAAATCCACTGCATACACAGAACAGCAGAAAAAAGGAGACCCAGACTTCAAATCAGCTGCCAGTGAGAAATTTACACTATTGTACCAATGATATTGATATTGTCTGCTGGCTGTTAAAGGTATGCAGAGTTCCAGCGTGTTACAAAGCATCTGATAATATTCCAGTGCCAAAAAAGGAGGAAGTTAGCTGCTTAGACGAATACAGGCCAGTGGAAAACTGCTGAACGATTGGTACTCAGGCACCTAATTTCTATACAACTATACGTTTTGATAAATTGAGCGATTTAAGTATTCAACAGTTCTTTGTTCTTTGGATTCTGAGCTGTCTGCTAAATAGATCACAAGTAATCAGTAACAAGTTCTATATTAAAAGGTAAGTGTGGAAGGTGCTGTACCCCAGCTTCTTTTTTTTTATTTTCATGGAAGGCTGCAGATGTCTCAGATAAGTAATATGAAGTACTGTGAAAGTGTAATGCAGTCCTTTAAGCCTTGCAGTAACTAGTTGATGAACATCAGGTAATTTAACCTATATTAGTGTACAACCTGACAGCTCTTGTTATGGCATTAAAAGAGATTCAAATCCTTGTTTAGCTTGCAGTACAAATTTTACTGAGTTCATGACAGGTTAGCAAGCTGTCACATTAGTAAATCATGTTAAACATTTTTCTAAAAAAAAAAAAAAAAGAGAAAGCTGTGAAATCTTCATTAATTAAACAATTATTAATAAATAGTCTGTCACACTTTGAACATCCCAGTTTAGGTTTCTTATTATTTTATCACTTTATATATATATATATATATATATATATTCTTTTGACACATTGCACACATGTTTGTCTAGTAGATAATATATTACAGTATTGAGTATTGCAGCAGTGTTAATCTCGGCTGCTGATGTTGTGATGCTCCATCTTCTCTGGTTCTTCAAACGCAAGGTTCTCATAAATGTGTGCTGTCTGGATCTCCGACCCACTGTAATAACAGTCTGATTGATGTCCAAGGGCTGCTGTCATAAACACAAATCATTAACCATCAGTGAACAGCAGATACACATCAGTCCAGCACACCACTGATAATGACTAAACTAATGGATCTGTATATATATATATAATGTACCAAATAAGAATTTTTTTATCAAAGTGACAAAATGTTGTGTTGCAAAAATGAGTACACCCTCCTGAAAGTTACTAAATAAAACTAAAAAAGAAAATTTTAGTGTAGGTTTAAGACCATTTTTGATCAATAGGTAAGTATACTGAATCAAAACTTTTAAAGTAACTTCCTGAAAATTAAAAGTGTTATATAGCCCACTGAATCATACTCAGACTTAATGATGGCAACAATGAAACCACCTGAAAGAGAACTGTCAGGTGACATATTTTTTTTTTTACAAAAAAGAGGACAAAAGGAATACCAAATTATTGTCTTAAGTGTGAAAATATAGCAGAAGTAACACTGACATTCAAAAACAATGGACTTGTGACAAAGTTCCGGAAATAATCAGGTCTTCAATTTAAGTTTTTATTTAGTGATGGGTGAATTTTTGCTAGAAAAAGTGCCAGAGAAACACCATGCAAGTGTCTCAGAGCCAGCAAAAGCTATGAAAAGAGTGACACTTTATCTCACAGAATGATAAATTGTAGCCAAAGCACAATAAACTCATTTAACCTCGAGGCCCATATTTACAAAATGTAGACTTTTGGGAATCCATACTCCATAATCCATAAGTCAATCATTTCGGATCCAAAAGCATCCAAAATGTTGTGGTGCTGCTAGAGGAGGAGTACGGTGAGAAGTGTCTGGTTCCCACAGTGATGTTCAGTGGTAGTAAAGCTCTTCTGTAGGGATGGATGAGTGCTGAAGGTGTGAGGGAGTTGTGTTTTATCAATGCTGTCATGAATTCACACACTACTGTGTGATGTAAAACAAAAAACTGAAACTGCAGATGCACTGCACTCTCCACTCTCATTCCCTGCATTACTGGTGATTTTTTTTACAGTATGACAATGAAGATATTCATTCTCCCAAGGTGAAAATCCTTCAGTGGACATGTTTTTCGCTCAGTCTTAACACTCTCGAGCAGCTGTGGGGGATTCTGTAGAGACGAGCTGAGCAAAACTATCCATTAAAGACCAGGGCATTTAAGGAGCTCGTCCTCCAGGAGTTAAACAGGACAGATGTGAAAATTTGTCATGAACTTACACTCAGTCCCAAATGCCCTGGTCTATAGATATATAATGTTACATGAATTATGAATTATTATACATAAACTCTTTGTTTTCTTTTTAACTAGCTGTGATGTCAATCACAATGACATACAAAATACAGTCAATGGATCCCTCTCTCTCTCTCTCTCTCTTTCTCTCTTTCTCTATATATATAGGGGGTTATATATTTTGGTTAGAAAAAATGGTGTAGTGAATGTGTATATAATTGTAAAAATGTGGTCGGTATGTCTGTAAGCATAGAGCTGCAATGTGAGCTTATTTCCATGTTTTGCTGTTCATAATGAGCTGAACATCACAGAAGAACACATTATAAAAGAGAAGAGAGCAGCTGTCGACTTACTGTCTGTGCTTTGACTGTTAGATGTGTTGAGCTGCTCTGTCCTGATCACAGCTAGACAGAACGTCTCACCTGATGGTGGTGATGATGATGATGATGATGATGATGAAGGTGGCTCATCGCTCTCCTCATCAATCTAAACACATACAGCAACAAACTGTAAATCCTGCAGCATCTGTGTCTACATGCAGACGGCTCTGCTGGTTTTGGCAAACTCACCTTGTATTTGATGATGTGAAATTTACACATGGGGCAGGTGGGGTGCTCCAGGAGCCACGGCTCGATGCACTTCTTATGATACAAATGTCTGGAAAACAGAATGCACTTCAACAAAATGCATGGAAGTTTAAACACTACACTGACAATGACGTTATGAAATGTTTGTGATGTTGGAGTAAAGTCATGAGTGGTCATACTGCACCTGCAGGGCAAAACGGTGACCTGTTCATTGGCTTTGAATGAGTCGGTGCACACGGCACAGCTCACGTCCTCCGATTCAACCTCCTACAAACACACAGACATGGTCTCAATTACACAGGAACTAAAAACATTAATTTCTGTCTCGATTTAGCAATCAGGCACCGTACCGGGTCGCCCGTCCGCAGAGTCCGCACTGCTAACTTTGCTATTGCCTTTTCATTCTCTCTCTTTATCTCCATCTGCACATAAATGACATGACACAGTGAGCATTAGAGAGAGTTCTGGAGTATATTTGACTCTGAACTCGAGTGGCTGAACACTGTACCTCTAGTGCACGGAGTTGTCGGATTCTGTGTATTCGTCTGATGAACAGGAAAGCTAAGTAGAGCATTGTGATGGCCGTTATGCCAATGAAGGTGAAGGACAGCGCGAACGCCCATGTAGTGCTGTACCACAGGACGTGAGCATTGGCCACCACGATCATCATGGACACATCTGACCCATTCTTAATCCGGTTAGCCATTTCTGTGCCTAAAATATTGCCAACCATGAGGGCAACTATGTCATCAGCCTCTGTAGAAAAAAAAACACTGCAGTATTAACCGTGAGCGGTTAGCGGTTTTTAACATTAACAGCACATGTCGAAAATTTTAATATCAGGTTCACGCATGTTGTTGGATTCTCTGCACATAACAAACAAAAATCTCACTAGATTACAGGAATTACAGTTCGGTTATATATAGTGTACATAAAGTACAGTGTAGTTATACGTTGAAGTAGTGAGAAATATTAACAACGTAATTCCTGTAGAGTTAGGGTTTGGTTAGGCATTATAGTAAGTACATGTAACAACGACAATGTAAAATAAAGTTTTACCTATCGTTCTCCTTCACTATGACAAATTCCTGTCAGTTGGATTACAGAGGCCATGCTGATTATTTGTCAAATTAAATTAAATTACATTAAATAAATTAAAATGTGGCAAGCTGGCAATGGAAAATCTGTTCTAAAACACTTAAACAGTACTAGTCTTAAAAAACTGTTAGTTAAAGGAATATGACTTAATATGTCATATAGAATATGTTGTTGTTGTTTTACTTCAATCTCTGGGATTTTGACAAATTCCCTGTACTGATAAAGTGACGGCAAGTAGGCTCCACTGTGTCAGTGACACATCCTAATCGCACGTTGAAGTGAGGCCATTCAGATACGTCAGCTTGTTACAAAACCACTAATTATCCAATTATCTTGCTGTCAGATATTAAGCCAAACGTAGTCTGGAGAATCAGGTTTGGTAAAACACATTATAGAATAATGGCATTTTACAGTTCAGGGAATCAAGTGGAACACATGAACTCCTTGTGAAAATGACATGTGAGTGAGTCATAAAAGTCCATTCTTCTAGTCTCGGGTAAAATTCAACTCACATAAAAGTTTACAATGCCATATCTGTACTGAACAAACAAACATTCAACATCAGTCATGGGAACATTCCAGCACTTAATACAGATAACCTACAACCTGAACAACAGCTGTAACAGTGTTTGGAAATATATCTACATGCACTCCTTCAGGTCATTTATATTCAGCAAGCTGAAATGACAAGATTCAGATCATATAACCCTGGTGAAAAAAACAACAGCATATGCTGGTAGCTATGTTTTGATGCTGGTTTAAGATGGTCCTTTGCTGGTCTGTGCTGGTCCTTTGCATCAAAACATACCTAACCAGCATCCCAGCATCAAAACATAGCTACCAGCATATGCTGTTTTTTTTCACCAGGGAACAGCATATCATAATTACTGAGGTCTGAATGCTGTTTGATTTAGTCTAAAACTTACAGATATCTGACTGTATGCCGACTGTATTTCAGTTAATTATTGTTTTTAAGCTACGTTTTAGCTAATCTGCTGTTATTTGATGTGATATGATGCCACTAAAATAAAAAAAAAATAAAAAAGCCGAAAGCAGATTTAGGTTTGGGGCTATTACCGAAATCACATGCTTCACTGGGGTTCTCATGATCGAATATAAACAGGTGATACTCATGCAATCATGTAAAAACAAAGCTCTTCATAACCTCGTTCTCAATCACAAGGCCTCAAAAACCGTAGCATGGTGAATATTTTGCTTGTGATTATTAATGGTGCGTTCAGTAGTTCTTCAGCTAGCATTAGCATTGCTGTTCTTCATTTACTTTAAATACTGATAGCACAATGATATTAGATACTCAAGTCTAACTAACTATGACTAACTAACTAATTCTAAATGCATAACCACATATTTCTTAGCAATTAGTTAATAGTTCTGTGCCTCAACAAACAAAGTCACAACATCTTTGCAAATCATTAGCTAATGGTTAATTAAAGCAGACAACTGGAAGTTGAAGCACATAGCTTTGACCACTGTGGTAATTAACATATGAATTTACACTATTAGTTCAGAAAATAAGTTATTAGGGAATTAATACATTATGACGCATTTAAATAACAATTTATTGATTACTTCATCTATGAATCATATAGAATGTTCATTTGTTGCTGATGTAGTAATTATTAATAAATGGTTTAGTTCTTCATGAGTGATATATTAACTCATGATTATCTCTGCATTAGTTAAGCATGAATTAATGCATATTTGTGCACACCTATTGTAAAGTGTTACCATAAATTTCATTAAAGAGTTTGGAAAGTTGTTGTGAAAATGACATGAACTATGACCTTTATACAGCACATTAAATATGGCGTCTAACAATACATTTTCGATTCATCTTTACAAGCTTAATACTCACACGCAAGCCAGTCTTTGATGCCTTGGGAGTGACATTTCTTCATTACTGTACATTTTTTAATTTTATTAATAAAGCAGGCTAATAGCGGCATTGACATTAACCAATTTTTTTTCTTAGATCAGTAGCATTATGGCCAGTTTATAACTTCTTTCTTACTTTGTATGTTGTTTTTCAACATCCTGACTGTCAAAAGAAGTTTGAGATTTCAATATGGACTCGAGGGGTTAGCCGTAACAGAAAGAGAGAACAGAGTCTCGAGAGATGCCAAAATTTGGTTTTGTTGAAACGGGAATATCTTCAGTGGCAGACAAGGCTAAAACAATAAGCAAAACAAACTTCTTTTAACAGCTAGCTTACCTCGAACAAAAATAAAGTAAACAAACTTCCCTACCTCCCTGTATGGAAACAGAGACGTTTAATTTGTATGTGTCTAATTCATTATATTTTATTTCTCTTAAGGAAAATTACGAAATGTTTACTCTCATACCTGGATGGGGCATCAGGAGAGTTTCATTGCCTGTCCCATCTATGTTGTAAATGACCACAGCCGAGGCTCCTTCTCGTTGGGCAGCTTGTATCTTCTGTGAATAGCTGCAGTTTCCTTTTTTGATCAGGGCGATCCATGGCTGGTCTTCGGCGGTGAAAGTAGTGTCCGTCGAGCACGCCAGAGGATCCCGGTTTGGAAGCACTACTTGGCCGGAAACAAGCTGCAAGGGTGAGTCCACTCCAAATATGCCACACTCACATTTGCTGTTCACCGTTTCATTAGATACTCTGTCAAAGTATTCGACATCCACATAGGCAGTCCAGAAAACTAAGGAAGCGCTTAGTTGGAAGCAGTACTGGAAAACTAACACCGACAGCCAGATACACGAACGTCCGTGTCCATGTATCGCTGTAAGCTTCAGGTTCGCCTTCATTGCATCAGGTAAACACGCCTGTGTTTTGGCATTACTCTGTGGCCATCAACAGTAATAGATGCCTTCTTAACGGTAATATAAGTCTTTTTTTGTTACGTCAGGTGAGGCGTTCTTATCACAGTGGACCTTGGACATTAGTTAAGATAATATTCATTTTGAAGGGTTGGGTTTAAGTACGTTCTTTTCTGGAAACTGCTGCTACTTTAAGTGCTCTATAGGAACTCAGGGTCAGTTTTACCATTTTGAATTTTTCCAACAGCTCTACTTCATTTTTGGCCTGAATTTAATTGTGCTCAGGTGATCTGAAACCATGAGATGTAGTTTATTAACACTAATAAACTAACTGTGATCAGTTTATCTCACTTCCTCATTCTGAGGTTTGTTCCCATAACCATTAGCCAGAACCACGGTTCCTCTCAGACTATTGATCCTGCCTGTCTGTTCCTCGTTCACCTTCAGTCAAGAACTGAACTTATGGAACGAGTCGGCCTTCCTCCTGACCTACCGCCAGGGGTTGGAACCATGTCTTTGGCTGCATCTCTTCGCCTGCGATGATAAGAAGGGGACACATACATTCATGTCCCTTGCCACTTTGCCCAAATTTCTTTGAGGCCCTGCACTGACTATTGAGCTTTTAACAAGGTAACCAGGTACTGCTAGCCTCTTCCTCTGGCAGCTACTTTGTGAAGTGACAGTGTTTTCAAAGCAGGTCAAAACAGGATATACAGAAGGGAAATGAGTGGAAGGTGACTCTTGTGACCCACACTGGCCATTCTGAATATAGGATCAGGTTATACGGACTGGCCAACACTTCCTCTGTAATTCAGGGATTCATGAACAAGTTGTTCAGCAAGAACCTTGTCATCATTTACATTAAAAACATCCTAATCTACTCCTGGAACAAGGCACGGTGCTGGAAAAGCTGTGTGAGGGCTGTCTGTTTCCTTACATACAGCAAATAATTTTCGGATATAACAACAGTTATGCTGGGTTATACAAGGGGCAGCTGTAACCCAAAGGTTGTGGGTTCGAGTCTCAGGTCCACCCTCAGTACCACAACTGAGGTGCGACCCTTGAGCAAGGCACTGAACCCCAAACCGTGCTGCAGCATTGGCTGTGCTTGGATGGGTGAAATCACCATACTTACCTTTTCTTCTGAGGGGGTACAAACGGACTTGGGGAAGGTCCAAGCCACAGCATTTTCCACTTGGTTTGCAACTTGTATCCCTCTGTCTAAAGCGACCTCTTATTAAAACTTCAAAGGCAATATCTAGAACCAACTGTTGCATCTCATTTTAGGCCTTTGTCAACTTTTTTGGAAAGAAATATCACTCTAGAAGTAATGCATTATTTTTTTTAGAGTAGATAAAAGTCTTAAATTATGTGTTCCTGATTACTGACAGATCTTTTTTAGATCTTCTGTTTTCAGCACAGTGAAACAAAACATTCATATCGTATATCATAATTAGAGAAGTGTGTTGACATAAGTTCCCCTAAATTGGTTTAAATTTTAAAGACAGAAGCTTCTCTGTAACGTTTGGAGAATGCTCCTCAAGCTCAGTTCTGCTGATGCGTGGTGTCCCGCAAGGATTGATTCTTGCCCCGATTCTGTTCTGTCATTTTCATCATGTCTTTGCTCTCTTCGTTTTACGCTGCTTTGCAGTTTCATTGACTTTTGGGACAATGTGTGTCTTTCAGAGCTGTAAGTGCAGATACATGGGCTGTACTATTTGAACAAGTAAAAAAAAACTGTAGACATTCCCTTCTAGCCACAACCGTCAAGTATGTCTATACCCCCACATGATACAACTCCCCCTAGTGGGCATTTCCCAAACAAACCAAGCAATCCAACACTCTGCATTGACTTTGTAATGCAGGAAGCTGCCACCTTGTCATTTCTGACATTTAATAAAAAAAACACAACAATGTCTAAAAGCTGCTACGTGACAAGGTGTACAGTAAACAAACTAAAAAACCCAAAACTATGTTTTAGAAGCTGTTGTAAGGTTTACGGAACCTCAGACACTTTGATCTTCTGAGACGGACAGTACACACACAGTGTATTAACATACAGACATCTGTTTCCACATCTCTCTGAGAAAAGATGTGAGAAAGTCCCTTTTCACCTATTCCTTCCATGCACTTCCCCTCACCCATCTCCTCTCAGCTCACTCAGAATGGTGAATAACATAATATAATGTTCTACATGAATAAAAGTGATATTCATAGTCATGTTTGGTATCATTCGAACTGTCACTGTGTTTCTGGTACAATGGTCTCATTCTCACAAGAAGTTGTACCTTCTGAGGGGGTAAAAACGGAGCAAGCCACAACATTTTCCACTTCTAAAGACCTCTTATCAAAACTTTAAAGGCAATATCTAGAACCACACATTTTGCATCACATTTTAGGCCTTTGTCAACTTTTTGGAAAGAAATATCACTCTAGAAGTAATGCATTATATATAGTTGATAAAAGTCTTAAATGATGTGTTCCTGATTACTGACAGATCTTTTTTAGATCATCTGTTTTCAGAAGTGTGTTGGTATGAGAGGAAATGCCCTAAACTGGTTTAAATTTTAAAGACAGAAGCTTCTCTGTAAAGTTTGGAGAATGCTCCTCAAGCTCCGCTCTGCTGATGCGTGGTGTCCCGCAAGGATCGATTCGTTTAGGTCAACTGGATGTTGTTCGACCGACCTAAATAGGGTGAGCCATGACCTCTGTTTATTGTAATGTTACGTGTACATGGGGAAACCACGGCATGACCAAAGCTACTATAGGGAAGTATTATATTCTTCGGCTTACATGTGTAGTAGTGGTTGTGACCTCTGTCTAGAGAAAATGCTGCTTTTTTGTGTATACAGATCTAAGGGGGAATAAAAAATTAAAGTACTTTTAGAATGAGCAAGCAATATGAGTGGCCGAAGTGATATCTTTGAGCGACACGAGCACCCGGATGAACGAGTACAATAATATTAAAGGGTAAACAGAATCATTAGATGTCTAGACAACTTATCCTATGAATGATCTATAATGATTGTCATTCTAACCTTTATTTGAGGTTGAGATAAAATGGAGTCCGATTTGAATTTAACCAAAATTAAATAACTTAATAAGACTGAACACACACAAAACCTTCTGCCACCATTGGGTACCTTCCTTGGGCCAATTGCGTGGACCTTACACTGTCATCCAAAAAAATAAATATAAATAATAAATAAATAAATAAAATAAAAAATAAGTGTTTAAGAACAGAAGTAGAGCGTAACATGTCATATTACTCTGAGACCCACCTTTTAAAGTGGACGAATACCAACTGGCCCAAGCTACAGCTTGCCAACACACATAGCCAATACAAGCTTTCTAATAGCTAACTTGTCCCATCATTTTAGTAATCAACTGCACCCCTGCTTCCCTCTAACTTTCATAAAGCTGAGGCTATTTGGTGTTTTTATTATTACTTAAGTTCAGGGTTGCAGCTGTCTAAGCTGTGTTTTGATCTTTGTTAGGTAGATTAAATGATGCTGTTGCCTGCTGATTTGAAATAGTCAGGGTATTTTCCTTTGGCCATTCAGTTGGATCATTTCTCCAACAAAAGGAAGGTAAGGGAAAAGGGCACTGAAATAATCCTTTGACATGGTTAAAAATAATGAACGTTTCCTGTTACTGATTACGTTTCCCTCCAGTGGTCATAGTTTGAGTTAACGATTCTCTTGACTTTTTTTAAGAGACCGCAAAACACGCAAGCGTCAAAGTCTGTCTCTTTCAATGACAGAGTTCTGTGTAAAGGTTTGTGACACTAGAATGTCAGTGTGAGAAGCGATCAATGAACCTTCAATTATCCAAACTCACTGTTTATTAAGTTTATAATGTTTGAACAAAAAGGGGGAGGCAATAGTGAGGAAAATTCCACCTTTTTCTTTATTAGCAGACACTGCAACATCAGAGAGTGTACATAACAACCTGCAGACTTCAACACGTCAGAATCACATGGTAAAAAAATTACAATTTGCATGAAAACATATTTTAAAAGCTGCCATTTTTTAATTTTTAAATTTTTTTTTCAAGATACAGTGAAATATATCAGCTCTCTCGAATCTGTGCTTGAAGGCTGTGATCTTTTCCTCCTGTTATGAATAACACCAAAATCTAGGACAAATGACTAAACAGCAAGGAAAAATATACAAGGTTAAAAAAGTCGATTCCCCCAGCCATGTATAACCACTTTTTAAAACCTTAAAAACAAGTGTGAAGAAGGACAGTGAAGGGGTACGTGGAAAGAAAACACTCCAAACTCTAGAGGCAGGTATGATTTTTCTAGACCCAATAAGTTATCAGTAACAATAAATGGCTTTTAAAAATACCTTTAGTGTGGCGTTCTCGCAGAAACAATCGCTGCAGATCTACAAGGTGCTCAGCATTCAGCTTCAGTTTGTGCTAAAAATCTGTGCTGATACTTATAAAACCATTGATAAAAATATTTCTCTGTTAACAATATGCCTTGGAGGTTGACAACGACACAACGCTAGGACTGATGAGGAGCTGCGGCGACAGTGCTGATGGGAGCTATGGTGCTACTCGGACTTTGCTTCCTTCATTCTTTTTGAGTCTTTGAGACCTGAGCATGGGTTGAGAGAAAGACATCATCAAGAACAATGAACTGCACATTTGAAAAGAATATGAAGAATTTTATTCCACGCTGTCAGCACAAAAACAAACAAACAAACTTTCTATGGGAAGTTTAATGTGCAGTGAGATGGTAACACACCGCATTGGTCTTGGCCTCTCCGTTTTCGGAGTGGTTCTCCTCGTTGGCTGCAGACTCAGAGCTCTCCTTGGCCTTCACCTTGGTCTTTTTGACATTGGCTGCTTTGTCTTTCTACAGACGAAGTCAATTGGCAGCATTGTGTTAGACAGGATCTTTACACATGTGTAAACTCACAATAACACTACTTTGAATGCTGTAGCACACAAACAATGCGTTTATTGTATATTGTGTGTGCTTATAAACGCCTATTGTGATTTTGCTCGTGAACATGCTGCAAACTGACTTTCTCTGCGGGGATAAATTAACTAACATTGTTCTAATGTTAAAGTTTTGTTAGATATCTGTCTAGATATCTATACCTTAGCTGTCTTTTTTGGTTTGGGTTCAGCCTTCGCAGGAGCCGGTCTCTAAAAATAAAAAAACACAGATGAGAAAAAAAAAAAGTTATGTTTCATTTGTTAAAAGTGCACTAAAATACAAAATTCCAGTATTGAATGTATTAACTACATTTCCAGTGGTTATTGTATTTTCCACAGTAAGATTTCTTTTTAAAATTAAGATTCATTTTTTGATTAATGATTTATACATTTATATTTGATTTGGTGGGGAATTTTAGATATACAGAATTTCTGTAACCAGTTCAGCAAACTTTTTTCAAACACACACAAACAATCTGAAAACGGCAACATACGTACCGCCGATAACCGCGCAGATCTCCTCTGAGGCTGAAAAGACAACACATAAGTACAAATATGCACAACTATAAATAAAGGGGAAATATTCCAATAAAAAAATATCCTAAAAAGTTACCAAGTGACATTTTAAGTTTAAATACGAAAATATTTTACCTCATCCTTTGCATCCCCATCTGCTTTCTGTAAATAAAAAACATATATTATATAATTACATTAATTCACCTTTCACATATAAAACCAATAAAGGAACCCAGTGGCCTGTATAGGTTAGCTCAGCTGAGTTCAGTTCAGCTCAACCATCCCTTATTAATAGCACAACCAACCCCTATATGTGAGCTGTGGGAGAAGGAGTTGACAGCGCCATCTGTCGATACATTAGCGCCATTACAGCCATCTGCTCACCAGAACAAAGACTATAAAATAATAACACTGTGTTATTGTCTATACGAGTGCGTTCTCAGTCAGTTAGGTCTTTAATATTGTGCAGGTCATATTTCGTATGAGTGGGTGCTTCGTGAATGATTTTGTTAGAGTTTCTTCACGCGCAGCATGGCTGACTCCTCCAGCAATGGAAACCAGAAAAACAAACTTGAGCGCGCAATCGCGCACACACTGAGCGAAATATGTGCGAAATATGTGCGAAATACGAGCATATGAGAAATACGCGGCGCGGATTTCTGAGTCAAATATTTCAAACACATGCAGATCTATATTTTGCAATGCAGTGAATAAATAAACCACAGCATTATGACGATCAGTTGCGAACAACGCCTCCCTGTTGCAGGAGAGTGTGAGTGTGTGTGTGTGTGTGTGCGAGCACGCGTACCTTTCTTTTAGGCATGTTGGATTCCTAAAGAGATTCTGCGAAACACTCACGAAAAAACAGCTGCTTTAGAAGAGAACTCGGCATATACGTGCTCGGCTCACTACACTAAATACAGTAGTAAACACGGAGGAACATTACAGCAAGGGACTGAATGGGATAAGGGGAGTGGCTTAGGCCTGACTGACGCCCAGTTTGACCAATCAGCGCTAAGAACCTAGAGCCGAACATGAAGAGCCGGTATTTCTGATAAATGTCGACCAATACCACAAGAAATGTTGACTGAGAGTATTCATTCTTTTAAAACCCGTGTGTGCCTCTTTGTTTGATTACTTTTAACGAGAAAAAACGGCGACCCTTTGAGGTTTTTTTAAACCATTTCAGTGCCGTTTAGATACGGGGTGATTTATTTCTGCAAGTTCTGTACTCAAGATGGCGCCCTGGAATCGAGTCTGGTTTTAGGGTTTGTTTCGCAAGCCTGCAGATGTCAGACTGTTAAGCCAAAAAGAAGAAGAAAAAAAGAGCAGCGTCCCGGTTGTTCAGTAACGGGAATGTGACATTGTTGCGTCGCTCTGTGCAACAAATTAACATGAAGGTGAAAAGTGCAACATTATTCGCGGGAAACAATTCACAGGCTGAGACACACACGCGATGCGTACATGAAACCAACGAAAAGTGTTCATCACCCGTACTCTCATAAAACGCGCAGAGTGCACAAAGTACAGAGTGGACGATCTTATACTGAGATAAGAGCACATGCCGATGAATTAAACTTCATTTTTAGAGCGAACAAAGTCACAACTGCTGTAACTTATTGCTAGAAGTTGTTTTGAGAAAGCTGAACGTTTTAGAGCAGCCCTGTTTCACCAGTGCTCTATGAAAACACGTCTTTTCAGTCTTAGATCGTCTATTTCTGATAAAGCAGGAAGGGTTTTGCAGCAGAGGCGGGGAATGAGGAGGGCTGACGGACAGAGAGACGGGGCGATAACGTGCACAGACTCTTACTGGAATGTTCAGATTCTCATCGAGACTGAACGAGTGAATGCGGAGTTTGATCATCGCTGTTTTTGAGCAGTAACGCCTCCCGCCCCGCTCCTCTGAGGATCTGAGGAATCTGTCATTATGGTGATTAAAGTTTACATCGCATCATCCTCCGGATCAACATCGGTAAGAACTTCAGATGTACGCGCCGTCAGATTACCAACATGAGACTGTTGACCAGACATTCCTTACGAAAATTTACCACGGTTACGACAAAACAACAATTATTGCTACACAGTCAGTATACCTGAATATGGAATCCAACAGTGCAAGAAGAGCACACAATTGTTGTCATTTTTTAATTATTATTTTTATGATGTCATTGCTGACGCATATCAAAATACCACAGTTTTAGTGTAGTAACAACTCTGACACTAACTGCTGTGATATTTTGGTAATCAAGGAAATGTTTGGTTTTAATACTATTATTCTAATTGCAGGTGGTTTGAAAACATGTATAAATATCCTGCTAGAGACTACAGTAGTCTTTTGTTCTCATGCAAATTTAACACAGAAAAACCTAGTCACTACAAACTCTAAATATGGTGTTAAAGTTGACAAGTTAATGTTACCACTTCCTCTGACATCCCTGTGCTAGAAATAACCACTTCTGCTCAAGACTTCTCCAAAAAAAAAAAAAAAAAAACAGTAGGTGCATTGAACTGGACTAGGAACTACATGAGAACGGACTCAGAATGGCCATGCCAGTTTAGTTGAGTTTGTTTTATTTTTGCATACTAACTGTTGAGAAGTTAAACAGCAGTTTGTGCAGTGTGTTCGATGGCCGCTGTAGAGGGAGCTCTTCCTCCAGCAGCTCATTTGGCTCAAACTCTTCCTAATTTGGTGAGTTAGAGAATGCTATCGTGCTCCAGATACTGTAAGTTATGTAACACTGGAACGACACATCTCATGGTCCTGACTAGTTCATACTTGAGACAACAGTGACTGCGAGTTGTTTTCTTCTGAAATGAGAAGGCAAAGTCCTTACGGTTTTTTTTTTTTCAGTTTCTGTTTATTCACAGTTTGTGTTACATGATGAACAAGCAACCAATGTTTCCGAAATGTTTAATCAGCTGAACAAGCAACAGTACAATCTATCGAATGCACTGAACTTCAGTCCCTCACAGCCTCATTTTTATTCCTGTTTAAAATGAAATATGGTGCTACCCTGACTAATGTCTAAGAGTAGAGAACCAGAATGGATGGGTCTGATAATGGAGACATGTATAATATGACATCAAATACCATGTGTTGGTGTGTTTCCCAGAGCAGGTTTGGGAAACGCTGCTTGAATTTTTCCACCGAATTGACCCATTCAGGCTGATTTGTGGAGCATAAAAAGTGTAATAAGCGAATCATATTGTAATGGAGACACTGCCTCCTTTCACATAGTTTTCACAATTACCACTAATCAAAGTCTCTGTGGACAACTCGTGGTTCAGAGTTCAGCTCCTGCCCTGCTCAAACTCACCTGAACGAGCTGATCAAGGTGTTCAGGATCTCTAGACAGTCACGGGCAGGTGAGTTTGATCAGAGTCGAAGCTGAACTCTGCAGGACAGTGCATCTTGAGATCCTGCCATAGAGGCTCTATAAGAACTCGATGATGAGAATGCCTCCTCCTGAATCTCCATAGGTGTTTGCTGTCAGAAAGTGTTTCTTTAGAGACATGAATGATTTATGCACTGTTTGGCGTCATACTATTTGATATTTTTCACTTGGAATAGGGCCAAACAGAGAAGATCTAGTAACACGGTTTGGCAAGTTACACCTGCTCCACTACAAACTGAATGGCTGACAGATCCAGAAATGTCTCAGTACACAGATGCTTCAGCTGAATGAATCATGTGATGATTAATACGAAACATATAACTTTATTTCCCACGCAACAAGGCAACAAGGCAGAAAGACATTCATGGAGAAAAAGAAAGTAAAGTGGCACTATCAAGGGAACACTTTAACATATACGGTTAAAGTTCAAACAACTTGAACAATTCTTTATCTCTCTCTGTACACACACACACACACACACACACACATACACACGCCTTACTGAATCTGCAAAATGTTAATTTTACCAAAAAAAACAAAAAAAAAAAACAAGAGTGCATAGTTTTTTGTGTAGTACTGTCCTGATTAAGCTAATTCACAAAAAAGATGTTTACATGCCGTTTACAAGACAAAACAATTTCAGAATTTTAAAATAGAGACTCAGTTCAGGTTTACATAGACTTGATTGTTATTACTGTGTGCTGTTACCTAGATGTTTCACAACATTTGTGTCTGTGTAAGTTGTTCACAAGTACCTTTTTAGTCCTCGGTTCTCCAGTGTTCGTCACTTTTCCAACATCTTCTGCACATCCAAACCCTCTCCAGCAGTGTCTGTATTTGAGATTAATAATAAAAAAAATGATGGTAACACTTTACTTGAAGCCTTCCCCAAAACAGCAGTTCTGCTCATATCCTAATTTTCCAAAAAGACTGCATACTCACAAAACATGACACATGTGAAGTCCACTGACATGAAACGCTGTTTGAGGGCATCAGAATTAGATTTTAATGTGCGATTTGATCTTCTGTTTCCCTCAGATCAAGAAGCAGCAGCAGGATGTCATGGGCTTCTTGGCAGCCAATAAGATCGAGTTTGAGGAATGTGACATCGCAGCTGATGAAGACAACAGGAAGTGGATGCGAGAACACGTTCCCGAGGATTTCCGGCCCACCACAGGGAACCCTCTACCCCCTCAGATCTTCAACGAGGACAGATACTGTGGGGTGTGTACTCGTGACACATATTATGTGCTGGGTAGTATCTCTCGTTTCTCAAAAGCATCTTAAGCCTAAGAAGGTGGTAAAACCGTTGCCCCCAGCGGTCTCTACGATCATCTTTACTTACGATGCTGTTGAGAACCACAGCTTAGATTGATACTTTAGCGTTTATTCACTGTCAAATCAAACTAATTCATCAACACAATCCTCAAAAGTTAAGTCGTGTCAAACCTTACTGGTTCTCGCACGCCATCTTTCCAAACATCCCAGTTGGTCATGCAGTGATTCAGCTTTTCTCAGTCGTTAAAATATTGGTGTCTGGTACATGAGCACAGAGACTGTAGTGTAAACAGTTTAGCTTAATTTGAAGGTGTGCTGTGGCTGTGTCATATTTATGAAGGCACACTCGAATCAGAGTAGAAGCTTGTAGCTGGAAACATTGAATGCGTCACAATTTACCAAGCGAATTGGATCTGTGCGTTAAGTCCTACAGTGGCTTCAAGCTTAATATGTACCTACTGCAGTATATGCTCTTTATTAAAGTGCCCGTTTTATGCTCATTTACAAATTCATCATGGTCACAATACATTGACATAAGTTCAAAAAAACACCATATTTTTCATATACTTTTCTCATACATTTCTGGAGCAACTCTTTCTAATCTCTGCCTAAAAGACTCCGAAAAAGGAAATTACACCCTGATCTTGACTGAATAACATTAGTAGCTTTTATAAGGATAAATGTATATTTGATTCATACAGTTTAGACTATGCAGTTTTATTTTTACAATAGATAATTCAGTTTCTGTAGTATTTTGTAACTGAATACTAGATAGACCTACCTTGGTGTTTAGCCAGTTGTTTGTAATTTGTTGCTTTTTTCTTGTTTTCAGTTACAAAAATAAAACAAAATAATGACATTTTATAATAACTATATGTGCATACACCATATTATACTATACCATAAAATAAAATCAGATAGTGAAAAAAAATGTTGATCATCATTTGGAGCATGAAAGTTTTAGGTTCCACTGACTATAATCTTCATAATATCTTCTGTTGTATCTCCCAGTAAATAGAAAGGTTTAGAAAGACAGTTTAGAGGCTGAATAAATGATTTAACCCAAAATACATCCTTTATATTATATTCAAATTTAAAAGCAAAATTTATGTAGTCTACACAACATAGATCATGAAGTCCACAGCTAACACTAAT
Organism: Labeo rohita; assembly: GCF_022985175.1. NCBI lineage: Eukaryota > Metazoa > Chordata > Actinopteri > Cypriniformes > Cyprinidae > Labeo > Labeo rohita. The sequence goes on along the minus strand of NC_066882.1, from coordinate 32,902,529 downwards.
ACTTTAAAAGCAATCAAAATAAAATAAATTTCAGTCTGTTTTCTTTGAGTTGGGCACATTTGTGCACAAATAATTTGACCACTGTACTTTTAACTGGTGCCTGGTTCAAACCGAGTCAAAAACAGACTGTAAGACTAGAGCAGAGTCTTACAGAGCATCTTCTCTCCCTAAATAATCCGTTCTGTGTTCCAGAACTACGAGGCGTTCTTCTTTGCCCGCGAGGACAACGCTGTGTACGCGTTCCTGGGCTTGACGGCGCCTCCAGGCTCAAAGGTAGGTGTCTGACGGACATAAAGACTCCTTTATTTCCCAGCGCGCATGTCCCGTATGTGTCCGCTCCAGGAATGTAGTGCTAATGTCCGTCTGATGGACACACAGACGCTCTAGTCTTTCTGAACTAGGCTCTCACTGTTGACTGGAACTGATTCGATGGGTTTCTGTGTTTTTCTTCACAGGAGGCAGAAGCGCTGTCTAAGAAAACGCAGCAGATGTAATCTAGAGAAGCGCCTCTAGCAGATCTGATGAACTCCTGCACTTTCTGATGATTGAGTTTCTTTTCTGTCTTGTTGAAATTACGTGATGCGATGAATGTGATGAATTATTTGTTCATCTTATTGATTGGATGTTCAAACTGAAAAGAAAGCATCCTACTTATATATGCAGTTCAAGTTACATTTAATATGTGCCCATATATTCAGGGTTTCTGTAGGTCTTAACACATCTTAATTTGACCTTTCACAAATGAAAGCCTTAAATCAGTGCAGAAACTCTCACATTCATAAAGGCAGGGCATTAAATGTTTCCTGTACTGCAAAATGTATAATAAAAATATCTGAATAATTTAAATTAATAGAAAAATATAATTGGATATGTTTTATAATCAAACATCTAGGTTAATGTTTTCATGTTGTTTTCCAAAACAAATATCTAAACACCCTTAAATTTGCAGATGCAAAATGAAGATACAAAGTCTTGATTGAGGATTCAACTTGTTTTTTCCTTTGAATTAAGTTTCTTTTTCTGAGGCCACTAGCAGATGAATGTCCCTTTTTTAAAATCATGAATTTAATTTTTGAGAAATTTGCACTGATAAACAAGACACAAATACTGAGGAAGAACAACACTTTTGTGCAATGTGATCAGAATACAGTAAAACATATATTTGATCAGGTACAGTAAATGTAAAGTCCATTTCAATCATGTTTTTTTTTTTGATAAAATGAATCAAAGTATTGGAGATATGTTAGAAGTTGTATTTTCAAAGTTCACAGTGCTGCACGTTCCCTTCAATTTACTTCTTAAAATTTTCTTTAATTGGGACTTTAAAAAAAGTCTTAGATAAAGAAATGTTGGCAATGATAATTTGCATTTGTGTATGTTTAAATATTATTCTTAGTTATCTTTTTTTTTTTTTTTTTTTTTTTTTTTACGAAATGATTTATATTTCATACTGCATGTTTCTTTTCTATTTTTAAGGGCAAATTATAAAAAACAAAAACATAAGAGGCTATACTTATTGTTACTTATTTTTTTCACTATTGTTAATGTGAAAAACTCTTAGTACAAAATCCAACACATTCTCACTCCCAACTCATCACATACTGATGCTTGGTCAGGACCCTTTATTGATGTGCATTAATTAAGAAACCTTTGGCGTCAGTATGCAGATGTTGAAAATGATTAATAATGATAGTGATAATATTGCCATTATTGCATATTTGTTGGGATGTGATAGATCAATGTAAACAGTCACAACAGTTTTCATTACACATTTATTAGCGTGTAACCCAACCCCTGCCCCTAAACCTATCATTTATGAATAAAACACAGGACAACAGGCAGATACAACTACAATCATAATTTATTAAATAACAATAATATTAACAATAATAATAATAATAATAATAGTAATAATCCAAGTCCTCTGAGGCAAAACCTTGTGGTTTACTCTCTTCTTCGCATAAAGATATTGAATGGCTTCAGAAGAGTTGGAATGCAACACGACTTGTTTGTAATGCTTTTATACTGTTTTTATGGTCTGTTTTTGCAAAAAATTCCTGTGACTGTACTTTATTTGCCTGTAATGTGTTTTATATTGTTCATAAGTGGGTAGGTATGTGTGGTGGTAGGTGCTCCAATGGAAGTATATATTTATATACAGTTATTTTGTCTATTTTTACAAATTTAAACCATTAAATTAAGGCAAATAACTAAAGACAATGGAGGACCCTGCATGTCAAAAAGTGACACCACCCTGTGCGTCAAAAAATGAAAGTGAAGGGGTACCTTGAGCGTTAAAAAGTGACACCAAGGGGTTCTGACCAAGCATCAATATGTGGTGAGTTGGGAGTGAGAATGTTTTGAAAAATCCAAACTATCACATCAAAATTATTGTAAGATGTAATGATAAAATTGTATATAAACTATACTGTACAGTCATTTACAGTACATTTGGCAGCCTCTACCATGGTAAGGCCACTGTTAACAATATCACATTACGTACTTTAATGTACGGTAGCTGTGTTTGATATGACAAGTAGCTACCATCCGTTTGTCTCCCATCTCATCTGATTCATTTGTTTACAGCCTCTTTGGCATTGACATCTTGAACCTGAAGAGCTATTTCTTTATTAACGTTATCAGTATCAAACTTTTGATTTGCACCTCTTATCATTAAGCTTAATACATTTGTCCATCATTTAATTAAACTCATCTTAATGTTTAATCAGTTATTCCTTTATTTTGTCTATAGATTTTCTACTGGTCTGATTGTTGTCTGATCATTTGTACATGTATAACAAATGGTACAAACTGGTGTTAAGAAAAACATCAAGAAAATTATTATAACTATTATAATTATTCACAATTATTACTTTGCCTGATGATCACAATTAGATACAAGCAGAATTGTTTTGAATTTGCATTGTGTAAACATGGAGCGGGACAGACTTGTAGAAAAATGAAACCTGCATCAAAGAGGTTGACATAGACCCCGCCAAAGAGGTGGATGTGTTCCTCAACAAAGAGTTGGTCATCAGAGAAAAGCTCATCATCATTACTTAGAGCAGTGGTTCTCAAACTTTTTACAGCTGCGTACCCTCTGAGGTATTTAACATTCTTCTGCCTACCCCTTCTCTTCTACTTAGACCGCAGTCACACCTTTTCTATTAAACGACAATATTTGCCCCCTTTAATTTATTTACAGGTGCATTTTTTTTACCTTTATAGTGGCAAAGATTTTCTATCCTTATTTATTGTATGTCATGTTTTATGTCATATTTTTAACATTCCACTGTGTATTTTTAAAGTAATAAATAAAGCAATAAATGCAGGCAAATCAAAGAGATACTTGTAGAATTAAAAATAAACCGCCAATAGGTGGCGGTAAGTCACTGTCTTAATGAGCCAGGCAATGCGTCATTCATTCATTCATTCATTCATTCATTCATTCATTCAGTAGCGAATCAAATTCTGTAGTTATGAATGGGTTATTAATAATAATCACTGACCTTCCGAATCATTCAAAGCCGCTCCACTAACGAAACACAGAAACATTTTGTTGGAACTATTATTTCATTGCAAAATATTACAAACATGACAATATTCTGTTTAAAATGTAAAATGTTAACTTAATTGTAGTATACCAGTTAATGGTATGTGTGTTTAAGAGGGCGTGTTCAAAGTTTTGAAGGTGTGTTCTTGATGTGCGTGGCTCGATCAAGAAGTAAACGCATAACTGATGTCTGAAGCAGTGTGTTCTTGAAACTCACTTCATGAACCCCGACATAATATGGTGTCGATTTTTTTTGGTGCGATTTTCTTCGTTTTGTGAAGAAATAGAGGAAGATGTCTGTCTGCTGCCAGAGCGAGAGATCGGCAGTTGAAGCAGACTGACTCTGTGGCACAGTGAGTAATAGACTACAAACATGCGATTGCAGCACTGTGCTCAATAAGTAAACAAAATAAATCGGAAATCAAAAATGGACGTATAACGCGTGTGTTGAAGCACAGGAGAGATAAAATGGAGCAGTTCAAACCTTTTGCTAACGGGCAATATGAGTGAGAGCTGGCACAGGTAGGAACAGCGGTTCAATTTGTACATCCAAAGGAGAACTTGTTGAAATGTATTCTTCATTATTCTGAGGTTTGGGTGAGTTTCATTGGAGAACACCATATCTACATAGACCCCACAGTAACACCTGTGGTGCACGGCTGTAGAAAAATAACACTGGCAGTAATGGAGAAATTGCAGAGCACACTTCAACAGCTCACAGAGAAACAGGTAATAGCACCTGTAAGAGAGTCCACAGAATGCCCACTGAGGGTGTGCTTGGAGGGAGCCTCGTGATCTCAACAAAGCTATCCACAGACAACGCTATAGCACACTATACAAGATGAAAAAGATGGCTATTGGCAAGTAAAGCTATTCCATTTGGAATAAAGTCAGTGACTGAAGTGTTCCAACCAAAAAACTGTGAAATCTTTGGAGACATTTAAGGAGTGGTGTCATAGCGGATGGCATGATCATTGCAGCATCAACTGATGAGGAACATGCATCCACCCTACAGAAGGTAATGGAGAGGGCGACCGAGTAAAATTCAACAAAAGCAAAATACAGTAGAAAATTGATACTGTGAAGTACATGGGACATGTAATTACTTGTGAGGGTGTGAAGCCAGATCAAGATAAGGTCCGTGCCATTGTAGAAATGGCTGCTCCTGAAAATAAGAATGGACTTCAAAGGTTGCTGGGGATGACAAGGTACCTCGCACAATACATACCTGATGAGGTGGCATTGACAGCACCTCTACGTACACTTTTCAGAAAGGCTATGATGTGGCAGTGGCACCATGAACAAGACACAGCGTTCCAGAGGCTAAAAGAAGTCATCACACAAGCACCAGTCCTCAAATTCTATGATCACACTAGGCCTCTTACAATACAGGCTGATGCATCGAGAGATGGTCTAGGTGCCTGACTGATGCAGGAAGGAGCTCCATTGTTTTATGCATCTAGAGCACTGTCTGTTTCTGAGCCTAACTATGCTCAGCTTGAGAAAGAGCTGCTGGCAGTGGTATTTGCAACGTCAAAATTCAGTAAGTATATTTATGGAAAGACTATAATAGTCCAGTCTGACCTTAAGCCGCTGGAGGCCATATTCACCAAGCCTCTATGCAAAGCACCGGCAAGACTGCAAAGGATGTTGCTGCAATTACAGCGCTATGATCTGCACGTCAAATATACACCTGGTAAGGATGTGCTGATTGCAGACAGCCTTTCCCACGCAGTGGCAATAGGTCAGGTACACATGGACATGGAAGACCTGTACAGTGAAGTGATATATGACATTCAAGCCATGGACACGCTGAGTGCAGACATGTTGCAGTGCTTGAAAGTTGCTACTCAGCAAGACAACATGCTGCAAGCTGTGATCAGAGTGCACAACCAGGGATGGCCAGCAAGAAAGCGCCACCTTGACAGTAACCTTCATCGGTACTGGCCACTAAGAAACATGATCAGCATTAAAGAGGGTATTTTAATGACAAATTATAAAACTATCATCCCTCTGAGTCGCAAGCCTCTGATGATAGAGAGGTTGCACAAGGCATACAGCGATCCAAGGCACAAGCAAGAAAGCTCATGTATCGGCCAGGGATGATACAGGACCTGGAGCAGATGGTCGGAACATGTGAAGCGTGTCAAAGATTCCAGTCTAAGAATCAAAAAGAGCCATTAATGTCACATGATATCCCGGAGCTGCCGTGGATCAAGATAGGTGCTGACATCTGTGAGCTTGAGGGTCATTCATACCTGGTATTAGTGTACTACATGTCAAAGTTTCCTGAAGTGCTACATTTGCCAGATAAGACTGCACAAACAGTGATTTGGAAAATGAAAAGTGGATTTGCAAGGAATGGGATCCCAAATGAGATTGTGAGCGATCATGTGGCATTTGCCAGTCAGGAGATGAGAATGTTTGCAGTAGAGTGGGGAATCACTCTCACAAATCCCAGTCCTGGGTATCCGCAGTCGAATGATATGGCCAAAATAGTGAAGGTAGACCGTCAAAATAGTGAAGCATGTGTTGAAGAAAGCCTTTTTGGTCATTAAAAATCCCATGGCACTTCTTGTAAAGAGTAGGGGTGTATCCCCGGTGTAATACATCTCAGTGTAATACATCTCCATCTCAGAGGACCACTTATCTAGGCGTGGTGTGGGATTCGACCACGATGCAGGCATGTTTGTCTCCTGCACGGATCGAGTCTATCCGCACTGCAATCGCGAGAGTGAAGGAAGGCCAATCACTCACTGTCAAGCAGTTCCAGCAACTGCTGGGTCTCATGGCAGCTGCGTCCAACGTGATACCTTTTGGCCTGCTGTACATGAGACCCCTATAGTGGTGGCTCAAGACCAAGGGGTTCTCCCTGAGGGGAAACCCGCTTTGCATGATCAAGGTCACGCGGCGATGCCTACGTGCCTTGAACATGTGGAGGAAACCTTGGTTCTTGGCTCAGGGCCCGGTGCTTGTCGCCATGTAATGCTAGCGACGGATGCGTCCCTCACCGGTTGGGGAGCGGTCATGGACGGCCACCCTGCCCGCAGTCTGTGGAGTGGTCACCATCTCACGTGGCACATAAATTGCCTGGAGATGCTGGCCGTGTTTCATGCTTTGAAGCACTTTCTCCCAGACCTGAGAAACCGCCATGTGTTGGTCCGCACTGACAACACACCAGTGGTCTACTACATCAACCACCAGGGAGGTCTGCTGGCGCACCAGATCCTTGTGTGGTCCCTGGACAAACTCCTCTCGCTAAGAGCAGTTCACGTTCCTGGGCATCTCAACTTGGGAGCAGACACCCTGTTGAGGCAGGGGCCGAGGCCCGGGGAATGGATGCTTCACCCCGAGGTGGTGAAGCAGATTTGGAGAGTGTTTGGCCAAGCTCAGGTGGACCTCTTCGCGACTCAGGAGAATGTGCAATGTCCCCGCTGGTTCTCTCTGACTCATCCAGCTCCCCTGGGGCTGGATGCCATGGTACAGATGTGGCCAAGGCTTCGTCTGTACGCCTTTCACCCGATCGCTCTGCTCCTGGGAGTTCTAGAGAGAGTGCGCCGGGACGGGGTGTCCCTTCTTCTAGTAGCCCCATTCTGGCCGGGCCAAGTATAGTTTTCGGACCTGATTTCTCTCCTCGCCGGCTCTCCCTGGGAGATTCCCGTCAGGAGAGATCTCCTTTCACAGGCACGGGGTTCCATTCTTCACCCCCGGTCGGAGCTGTGGAAGCTTTGGGTGTGGCCTCTGAGGGGGCGCACCTCTTAGCTTCCGGTCTCTCAACCGAGGTTGTTGAGACCATCCTCCAATCTAGAGCTCCCTCCACAAGGAAAACTGTACACCTTGAAGTGGAGACTCTTCACTTCAGGATCCAGTTAACTGCCCAGTTGGTACAGTGCTGGAGTTCCTGCAGGATCGGTTATCTGCAGGGTTAACCCACTTCTCCTTGAAGGTTTACGTGGCGGCCATTGTGGCCTACCACGCCCCTCTTGGTGGTCTTTCCGTGGGTAAGAACCCCCTTGTTACACGTTTCCTCCACGGTGCACTGAGGCTGAGGTCTCCTGTACAACCTCGTGTCCCCTCATGGGATCTGTCTGTGGTGTTAGAGGCTCTCTGTAGGCCCCCATTCGAGTGTATTGAGGATATTTCTGACCGTCATCTTACTATTAAAACAGTTCTTCTTCTTGCATTTTCCTCCCTAAAGAGATTTGGGGACCTTCAGGCCCTTTCTGTGGCCCCTTCTTTTCTGGACTTTGCGCCAGGCCTTTCTAAAGCCTTTCTGTACCCTCGTTCGGGGTATGTCCCTAAAGTCCTCTCCTCAACACCACGGCCTGTCATACTCCAGGCCTTTTTTCCTCCTCCTTTTCGGGAACCTGACCAGCAGAAGCTTAATTGTATGTGTCCAGTACAAGCATTGGACACATACATCCACAGACCTGCAATGTGGAGAAAATCGGACCAGCTCTTTGTATGCTATGGTCCAGCTAAAAAGGGTCTCCCTGCTACCAAACAGACCCTAAGTCGCTGGATTGTGGATGCTGTTTTTTTCTGCATATGAGTCCTCTGGCCTCCCTCCTCCTGTGGGGGTCAAGGCTCACTCGACCTGGAGTGTGGCTGCCTCCAAGGCCTTCCTTGCAGGCGTCCCTATGCAGGATATCTGCAATGCTGCGGGATGGTCTACACCCTTTACCTTCGTCAGGTTCTATGACCTAAACCTGCGAGTCTCTCCTGGCTCTTCTGTCCTTTGCCCTAGCTCTTTCTAGGCAGGGACTTAGATTCTGGCGGCGTGGGCATCTTGTTCCCATAGCGTTTCGACGCGGCTCGAGTTCCTGAAGGGGAACGTCTCAGGTTACGTATGTAACCCAGGTTCCCGAGGGAACGAGACGCCACATCTCGGGGCCATTCTCCTGCATCCCTGCAAGCGCTGCTTCTCTTGAAGCTAATGCCGGTTCCGGCGCACATGCTTTTAAGCTTCCTGGTCAGTGACGTCACCCGCCGGTGACGTCTCGCTCTTCCATAGGACTGATTACACATGTGATTCAGAGCACGGTCACACTGAAGGCGTTCCCATAGCGTTTCGACGTGGCGTCTCGTTCCCTCTGGGAACCTGGGTTACATACGTAACCTGAGACGTTTTTTATGACTGCTTAAGCACAATTTTAAAAACAAGGCTCATTTTGTCAAAACACTGCAATTCACACATCCACACACACTAATAGCACTTCAGATCTTTATCCAAAGGAAACACTTCATTCAAAACTTTACAGTAATAAAAAATAAATTAATAAAATAATAATTTAGACATCACATGGCACATACATGATGTCTGGCTATGATATTGTTGGTGTACATGTTCATGTACATGAATATATTGATCAAACACATCACACAAGGCCAGTACTGCACACTGATGAAAACATTTATTTATCTCCACATTACAAAATCTGTCAATATCCATGCATTTCCAAAGTCTGCATTTTGAACAAAAAATTTAGGACATATTTATATGCATAATTAATACAATAAAATAGCCAGTCCATTCTTGCATAGACCCTGCATCAGTCAGATGAATGCTCGTGAAACCAGAGCGATGTTGTATAGTCGGTCTAAAAATATGAGTACGTGAGGTGTGTTGTAAGGACCCTAGTTGGCATGGAGGACCCCATTCTGCACTTAAGGAGTCGTTTGATCAACTGGTTCATAGGTGTGGTATTTTGGAATGCAGTGCCTTGAAATGGCAAAAAACGTGTCTTAAAACACTGAGTTTTGATTTCTAAGTGACCAACTTAGGTATATTTTCACTATAAAAAGTAATGCAAGGGGGTACAATTTATATATAAATGCCTTCACACATGATTGCATGTAGGTAATCAGTGAACAAGTGTGGCATTTAAATTTTGAATTATTTTATGTAGAGAACTGTATTTAGCATTTTGCAACAAGTTTGTTTTTCAATTTCAAGCTTAGTGTAAAGCAGATAACGTGCTTACAGTTTTCCATACTTGATCTGAAGATACTGTTTCACTGCATGTGCCTCAACTATACAACTTTTAGTGTGCAAACAATAAAAAAGACAAAGAAAAGAAGAGACTCTCACTGTTATTCTGACATGTCACTGCTAGTGATTTATCATGCAGCTCAAAGCATTATGGGTAGAATCTCTCATCAGTCTATTCTGATTCATCAACACAGTGTCACTGATGATTTGTAATAAACATAAAACCCAGGATAGAGCGGCTGAGTGAATGTGGTCTGGACTGTGTGGATGAGGTTCATTGTGTCAGAGACGCTGTAGAAGGACAGAGTTCCTGCACTCTCATCCACATACACTCCTATTCTACTGATGATGGGAAACACAGGGAGAAAAGTCCATATTGTATTGTGTAGGAAGGAGTAACTGAACGGACGGCAGATCAAACTCCAGGACTGATCATTGAATCCAAACGCACACTTATCACCCTGTCCCTTCCTGCTGATGCTCTTATATGACACTGATATGTCCACACCATCATCTCCACTCCACTCAATCTCCCAGTAACAGCGTCCACACACACTCTCTCTACACAACACCTGCTGACACCCATCAAATCTGTCTGGATGATCAAGATACGGCTGGACTGTGCCAGTGTCAGTAATCACTCTGTTGTTCTCAGACAGACGGAGGTGTTTATTCACTGTGTTCAGATCCAGAGTGGGCTGATGGAAATCTGATGGAGATAAAACACATCAGAATCAGGAATTATGAATCTGTTTGATGTTTCATGTAGCTGAACTCTTCATGTTCAGTGTATCATCAGTGTCTCAGTACAGATGAGCAGATATCCTGTGCAAATCATCATTTACATCATCAATTATAAAACTCTTCTTTCACCTTCTACAGGAAGAACATGAACACACTCAGTGAGTTTTTCTGCTTGTTTTCTTACTGACTTACATTGTAGGAAGTCGTTCCTGGTCCTGGGAACAGTGTTGGTGGATGTGCCTCTTCTATCATGTTTTCTTTCACCTTCTACAGGAAGAACATGAACACACTCAGAGAGTTTTTCTGCTTGTTTTCTTGCTGACTTACATTGTAGGAAGTCCTGGTTTCTGGTCCTGGGATCAGTGTTGGTGGATGTGACTGTGGAAATCAACAGACATGAACAGTGTGATTCTCATGATCCTGCATCCATTCCTAACACATTTCTAATATGATGTTCTCCATGATATGAGATGATGATGGACTCGTTTCTGAGAGCAGATCAATCTCCAGGACTTTACCTCTGTCTGAGATCTTCTTGAGCTCCTCTTTGCAGAAATCCTCCAGTTTGTCTCTCAGCTGATGGACAGATTCTCTCAGACCATCAAAAGAGGTGAGAGAAGTGAGGGAATCGTCTTTTACATCGGTAGCTCGAGGAGGTGCTGAGAGAGATTGGAAACTCTATAGAAAACAGAAATAAAAAGTTTTTTTTTTTTATGCTTTCTAAAAATGCACTTCAAGTGCAAGATTAAGTCTCTGTTTGTTCATCAAATGCTGAAATCAGCCATCATTCTTCTTTTCTATCTGGTCAGGGAATTTTGCAGTAGTAGAAAACCTAAACAGTTTTTTGTTTAAATAAATGTTCATGAAATCTTCCCTCTTCACTCATGTAATCTTTATGAATTTTTCAGTCTAAAAGTTTAAAAACCACACCACACCAAACTGATTGCAATGTGTTGTGTATTGTGTTCATTGGCTGTGCTGTGAGTCTTACTGTCAAACATTCATTCTTCATTCATTCTTTTACTTCATATATTTACAAGTTACAATGTTTAAAATCTTTTTGTTCTGCAGATGAAAAACATGAAACTGCATTCTGTATAAACTCAGAATAACATATTTATTTCTCTTATTTCAATAAAATATATTGTAAAGCATCTATCTATCTATCTATCACATATAATTAAAAGTTTTGTTCTTTTTTTATATCTAGTTGGTGAAAATATTATTTTATTATATTTTATAGCTAACACATAAAAAAGAAGGAAAGCACAAAGAAGTGCCCTAGTGAAAAAATAGTATACTTAAACACAACTTATTCATGTGTGTACTTTAGTATAATTAAATGTATTTGTGGCACATTATAAACTGGTACACTTGAAGTCTGTTAATCTGGAACAACTAATTTTGTACTAAATGCATTTTAGTTGTGCAAAAGCAGTGCTGAAGTTTAACTATAAGGTTGTAATAAATATACTTGTTTGTGCTAAAGTGGAACTATTTCAAGTATACTTAACTACACTTAAGTACTTAAGTCCACTATTGTTTTTAAGTTTTGCAAATGCAGAATTCAAATGTATTTTGGTGACATTACAATTACAATTCAGTTATACTGTAAGAGTGTTGAACACACATTAATGTTATACTAATAACAAACTTTAGTCATACTATCCTTTACTTTTAGTGCACTGGTGTCAAACAGGGCTGCATTAAGACCTCACTGGGCCTTAAGGCTTGGGTCGAACTCGGGCCAGGGTAGGGCCTATATTTTAGGCTCTACTTTAATTATGTTCATTTAAGACACCAATGATTGTGTTGACTAGGAAACCATGTGTATCTGAACATTTAATCGCAAGGTGCGAAAAAGAACTCAAGTTTAGTCAGGCGCTGTACAAGCAGGTGCGCGCTGCGTGTATCACGCTGAAACTGTCTTAACGCGCAAATGTGCTAAAATGAACTTTGCCTTGCTGTCCCTGAACAGTTACATTTGTTTTTAAACCACAATGCTTAAATGCCACAGTGCTTGTCCACTGCTTTTCCACAACTTCCACTCCATCATCAGCTCTACTAAAAAATTACCTACCTGGGGATTTGACTAACTAACTCAGCCCCCTTTACAATGGTGTTTTTTTTGTTTTGTTTGTTTGTTTGTTTGTTTTTTCCCAGAAGTTTACATTTTTACTTCTCAAAGATTGTTCTATTGCGTAGGCTATTTTCAGATTATGCCAGAATGAAGTGAAGAAAGGTAAATGCTAAAATTATTTGCAGCAATCACCTGATAAATTTGTGCATGGTCCTTCAAAAGTAAAATATAGAATAAATGCATTTGATTGGTGAACCAAATTCAAACGTCATGTTTTAATCTGTAGTGGTAATATAAAATGTATGGAAAAGCTCCTAATAGTGCTAATATGTGGGAGGCGTGGTGAGGCTTTGGCGATCGGCGCTACCCATGGCCTGTCAATCTACTCCACATCCAATCACGGGCCCCCTCCTTGCTCGGGCTCCGGGGCTTCAGCCCCACTTAGCCCAATGGTTAACATGGCCCTGGTCTCAAACTCTATTCCTGAAGGGCCACAGCTCTACACAGTTTACCTCCAACCCTAATCAAACACACCTGATCCTGCTAATCAAGGTCTTCAGGATTACTAGAAACTTCCAAGCAGGTGTGAGTTGGAGCTGGTTGGGGCTAAACTCTGCAGAGCTGCAGCCCTCCAGGAGACCTCTGTTTTAGTGACTTTAAAACACATTGCAATGGCATTCCAAGTAAACTTGAAGTGTGCTAATGGTATGGGGGTAGAATCGTAGCACAATTCCAAATAAACAGATTATGATCCACAAACAGCGCTGTAGCTGGGGTTTGCGGGGCCCCGTTGCCCATTGTGTAAATAGCACTAATAAATAAATAGAACAAAGATGCAAATTAAACAATGTTTAAGTTATTTCAAGTTTGTAAGTGTCCAAGTACAGAAACAGAATAGTCAAATGTAAGATAGCATTGCATAGTCTTCACTGTATAAATTAAATATAGATTAATTCTTGTTAAAATTACACAGCAACTCAGTAAAAAGCAGTGAGTGATTTTCTCTCATTTAATTTCTTGGATTAACATTAAGGACACCGACAGCAAGCTAGTAAATTAGGCAAGGCCACTTTAAGAGACATCCAATGCATCCAATACAATGATACACATCCGATTTCTTTTTGAACTGTTTACGTTCACTTAGGAAATAACGGGCAGTTTTTTTTCACGAGGATACTTGCCAAGACAGGTATTTCGACATAGTATTTGTACATATTTGTCGGTTCGAAGGCAAGAAGAGGCAAAACTTAATTTCGGTGTTCAAGGGCTGTGGGACGCGGCTCTCCGCGAACAGTATGCAGCACGCGGGTGCTGGAAGCTTTTTGCATCTTTTTGTGTTTGTATGTTTGATCTGGTGAGGTGTATGTTCATTCAGCTGCAGGAGCACGCGAAGGAGAGCTTGGTTCTGTGTTTGAGCGCTGTTTGATGCGGCTCTCCTCCACTTCTTGTTTGAATGCTTTAAACTCTTTTTAATGTTTAAATGGGCAAGGCTTAGAAACACGTGCAAATGATCAGTGGCTCGTCAACTGTCCTGACTCCTGAGCGTCATTAAGCTGACCTCAGGCAGTCGGCTCAATAGGATGAAATCGCTGGCCTGCCGTGGTTGCTGTGCATAGTGCATTTGTGAATTTTCAAACATTTCTAGCGTCAAGACGCTGAAGATCCACAAATGCGTGGACTCCGCCCACTATCCACTCAAGCCAATCAGATAACAGTCTCCCTTCGCTGGCCAATCATAGCACGCTCTCGCTAAAACCAATCATGTTCCGCTTTACAATCAGGGCGGTCTTGTCCTAAAATGACTTAATTAATCCGCATTGGTTTAAATAGGAAATATAAGGGCCATAAAAAAAAAAAAAAAAAAAAAAAATTGGTACAGTAAAAGATGTTTAAAATTAGATTTCATTAGAATGTGTAGTAAGCCAAGCCACAGTATTATATTTTTGTGCCTTTGAAAATGCCAGAGAAACAACACTTTAAATCACTACCATGGGAACAACCATACTGGATACAAATGCATTACGCAAGCATCACAGTATTCAAGATGGAATAAAGCATCAAGGCTAAAAAACGTATTATGTATTATGCCACTGTCTTCACAAAGTTATGTCTAGAGTCATAAAATGACTATTTTTATCAACTATGTTTTTGTCCTGTTGCTTTAAGATCAGATTTAATGAAGGCTACTATTAAACTACTATATAGAAGAGTCAATATAATACATATCGGTCGGGGTGAGTATTTACTAGTCTCCATAATAAATCTAGCAGCCTAGATTAGATTAGATTAGATTACAGTAAGTACATTATTTTACTGGAAATGCTTTTTTTTTTTCTTTTACAAATATTTCTAGTGAATGTAATTAGTAATAATCCACACACACACACACACACACACACACACACATATATATATATATATATATATATATATATAAACAATATTACACAATAGACAATTTGATTGTTACATTGTATAAATAAATAAATAAATAATGTGACTGATTGAGTGACTATGGGCAAACTACTGTCAGACTCAATTCTGTATTTTCAGCTAAGCAGAATTATAATATTTCTATATTATTATTATTATTATTATTATATTGTACTATATTATTACATATTTTCAATAGTATTATACTATATAATACTATGGTAGTATTACTGTGTGACCAATGACTGAAACACAATTTCAGTAATGACTCACAAAAGCATTTGTACTCTTATTGTCACTGACACTAGTTATATGAATCCATCATTATAATTAGTGGCTTTTCACTGTAAAGCACCAACAAGAAAAACATGTTGCAAATATCACCCCAATTTTTGATAAAAGCACATTTTAGGCAGCAAAAATAAAAAAAAAGTCCTGCAAAATCCTGATGAGACTGATTGCTTAGACGATTTTCAAATCTTGACTGATT
Source organism: Labeo rohita (assembly GCF_022985175.1). Lineage (NCBI taxonomy): Eukaryota > Metazoa > Chordata > Actinopteri > Cypriniformes > Cyprinidae > Labeo > Labeo rohita. The sequence continues at coordinate 32,887,237 of NC_066882.1, read as the reverse complement.
TTAAAAGAAGGGGAGACCACAGACATGAAGACAGTTTCAACTGATTTTTAGGTACCAGACCAAACACTTGTTGACTGTAGGAACGACTTCACAGTGATGTGTGATATTACAGAGACTTGTGAGATCAAACGTGACTAGAGAAGAGAAACAAATGGAGAACAATTGAAGCACATTCTGTTTCACAGTTAAAAAACAAAGTATATAAAATAATATGGGTGATGTTCTTTCTCAGTATACTCTGATCAGATGATCAGATGAGAGCCTTACTGATGATTATACAATAAGACATGTTTCTCATATAAGTCTCGTGTCACAGCAGGATGTGTCTCAAGTCCACTATGATGGTGTTCTTCTAGATCTGTGTTACCTGCAGGAACTGGATGTGATCCTGTGTGTGTGAAAGCTGCTCCAGCTCAGCGTCTCTCCTCCTCAGATCATTGATCTCCTGCTCCAGTCGCTCCAGTCGTCCTTCAGCTCCACTCACCGCTCGCTTTTCCTGATCTCTGATCAGCCGTATCAGCTCAGAGCGGCTTCTCTCAATGGAGCGGATGAGCTCAGTAAAGATCCTCTCACTGTCCTCCACTGCTGTCTGTGCAGAGCGCTGTTAGGACACACAGTGATTCAGGCTTCAGTGGGACTGAAAGAGACAAGAGAGTCTGAACTGAGACTGAGACAAACTTCTCTTCTTCTCCAGACTCACCTTATGAGACTCCACAGCCTCTCTCAGCTGCTGAAGATCTTTCTCTCTCTGCTGGATTCTCTGCTGGAACGTCTTCTGCGTCTTCTTCAGCTGCTTCTGCAGGACGAACAGATGATAGACAGTCTCACATAAAACTACAGTCACTAACTCATCATGTGAACAGATGAATCCAGTAAGAGTGGAGCTGATAACTAATAGCTGTAGGTTCAAACTCCAGAAGTGATGATTGGTTAAAATCATCAAAAATTAATTAACATGAAGATTAAGGAGTGTTTCAGACTGCATAGAGCCCTGCATTTCAAGTGCATGCAATAGGCTAAAGCTTGCCGCAAAGCACCAGCAAAAGTAATTACTGTGAATGTGTCATGGGGAAATAGTAAGGAGATTTTTTAATTATTTAGTAATAAACCAGTGTTTTCGGAGTCAGTGTCGCAACTTGCAAGGATGAAGTTACCGACGCTGACTCGCCATCTCCTCCTTGGATGAAAGTTTTTGTTTTCGTTTTCGTTTTGTTTTATTTCGTTAAGTGATAATTTGAAGCTTTCTGTAGATATATAATATCATGTCTGTAAGGTTGTAGTCGCTGAGTTTCGGTTCATTTTTGTGAAGCGCTCCTGTTGAAGCGACAGAAAGCGCATCATGTTTGTTTTCTTTATTTTATTAAAAGGACCGTTTGCAACGTTTTTTTTTTTTAATATTGTGAGTGCACACAAATAAAAGTAGACCCTTTACAGTTCCAAGATTATGTATTACTCTTACCTTTATGAGCAAAAATGAAGAAATATTTTAAATTGTTTCCACTAAAAAAATGCAAGTAATCGCGCTGGCGCCTCCATGTCCTGCAAAGCGCGCTTCAGCTTCCACTCTCCGCACAAACGACCAAGTATGCGACCGATAGAACACATTTATCTAGGCAAGTCGTGATGATTTAAGAAGGCAAAATTGATCAAACAGATATGATCAGTCTTCCACTGGCCGCTTGGTCGTTACTTAAAAAAAACAAAACCTATATTTAACTATAGCAAAAATGCTTCAAACATTTTTCTAAATTAACTTCATAAAAAAATGAAACAAAATATAATCACTTTACCATTACACACAAGACTGAACTATTTTAATAGCTGATACAGTGGGAGTTTTTGGGAGAGGGGAAAAAAAAAATATATATATATATATATACACTGTGTGCAGAATTATTAGGCATGTTGATATTCTGGTCATATTTTTTTTCCAAACACATTTTACCAATTCCAAACCACATCAGTCTTAATAACTACTGTTAATTTTGTGTTTAATCATTTATATGTGATATATAATTGTCCGTGAAGGCTGGAAGTGAAAAACTCCTTATATTCAGGTGTGCAGAATTATTAGGCATGTTTTCGTTTACAGCTAAAATGAGCCAAAAAAGAGATTTAACCCAGACTGAAAAGTCCAAATTATTAAATGCCCATGAGAAGAATGCAATACTAATGCATTACAAGAATTTGCAAAGTTAAGGCTTGACCATTGGACAGTGAAATGCTTGTTGAGTCTGCATGGTCAGAAAAAACAGGTGGAGAAGAAAAGATGCATGTTAACTGCAAAAGAATTAGGAATTAAGGTGAAGAATTAGGTGTGACACCATCAGGAACCGTTTCCAGTTCTCCAGCGCCACCATTTTCCAGAACTGCAACCTACCTGGAGTCTTCAGAAGTACAATGTGTCAGGTTCTCAGAGACTTTGCTTGGTAAAAAATCCGAAAAAATGCCCCTGACTTAATAAGAATAACAAGCTGACGTCTTGTGAAATACATTTTCACATAGAATTTATCTTCTAAAATCTGGCAGTAAGTTTTGGGAGTTCATTTTAGTCCATCTCTGCAAGTCAGACTTTTCAGGATAAGAGACTAAACATGAACTTACTTACTGCCAGATTTTAGAAGATAAATTCTTGAATCAGAGGTACAAGAGGATGTGATGCTTGTCCTTCAAGAGTCACTCTCAACTTATCTGTCTCTAAAGCATATAAAAAAACTGTCTTCATGTATTTCACAACACGTCAGCTTGTTATTCTTATTAAGTCAGGGGCATTTTTTAGGATTTTTTACCAAGCAAAGTCTCTGAGAACCTGACACATTGTACTTCTGAAGACTCCAGGTCGGTTGCAGTTCTGGAAAATGGTGGCGCTGGAGACTAAACGGTTCCTGATGGTGTCACACCTAATTCTTCACCTTAATTCCTAATTCTTTTGCAGTTAACATGCATCTTTTCTTCTCCACCTGTTTTTTCTGACCATGCAGACTCAACAAGCATTTCTCTGTCCAATGGTCAAGCCTTAACTTTGCAAATTCTTGTAATACATTAGTATTGCATTCTTCTCATGGGCATTTAATAATTTGGACTTTTCAGTCTGGGTTAAATATCTTTTTTGGCTCATTTTATCTGTAAAAGAAAACATGCCTAATAATCCTGCACACCTGAATATAAGGAGTTTTTCACTTCCAGCCTTCACGGACAATTATACATCACATATAAATGATTAAATACAAAATTAACAGTAGTTACTAAGACTGATGTGGTTTGGAATTGGTAAAATGTGTTTGGAAAAAAAATATGACCAGAATATCAACATGCCTAATAATTCTGCACACAGTGTATATATATATAGACGGGCTCGGGTCGGACACGGCTGAGAATTCTGACCAGCTGTCAGACAAGGGCCGATTACGCTGCAGCTCTACATAAAATATAAACAGACTATTAGATCACGACGCTCAGTATTAACTTGATTACTAGTTCTAAATACCTGTTTCTCTGTTCTCTGTTTTGCAGCTGATACGGTGTTGTGGTTTTTATGTTCCTCCATCGCACACTGCGTACATATACATTTCTGGTCAGTGCGACAGAAAACCCCAAGGATCTTCTGATGTTTCTGGCAGATCATCTCCTGCAGTCGTCCAGTGGCTTCAGTCAAATTGTGTCTCTTTCCTTTAAAGAAAATCTCATGTTGTTCAAGGTGATTCTGACAATAAGAGTTCAGACACATCAGACAGGACTTGACGGCTTTGTATTTTCTTCCAGTACAGACGTCACACTGCACATCTCCAGCTCCAGCGTAACAGTCAGCAGGAAGTTTGGTCTTCTTCAGTTTCTCCACCAGTTTAGTCAGCATGGTGTTTGTAGCTAAAGCAGGTCTTGGTCTGAAGGTCTGTCTGCACTGAGGGCAGCTGTAGACTCTCATCTGATCCTCCTGATCCCAGCAGCCTGTAATACAGCTCTTACAGTAACTGTGTCCACACTGGATGGTCACTGGATCCTTCAGGAGACCCAGACACACTGAACACATGAACTCATCCTGAGAAAATCTGGCTTCTGCCATTTTACTGCCTGAATACAGAGACACCAACACACGACAGCTCAAACACACTTTCACTTTCCCAGGAACTCATGTGAACTCACCCCTGTTTCCTGGTTCTTTGTTTGAGTGACGTTTGTAAAACAGATGTGTCTGTGAGTGCGTTTACATGGAGCATTGTCCCAGCTAAGAGAAAACGTTCTCTAAAGGTTCTCTCAAAGTTATCGAAAAACGTTCTTGCAGTAACATTAGTAGAAGGTTTTCTCAAGGTTAAATGCCATTGATAAACGTTCTAAACATGTTAGCATAAAAACGTTTTTTTGCATTGTTAGTGGAACGTCATTAAAAATACGTCTTGACAAAATGAGACAATTTGTATAGCAACATAATTTGTGTATCGGATGACACAAAGACACATTCCAGTGGCCTTTTTCCCCCTGGCATGAGAGAGAGCAAAAAACTATCTGATTAAAATTAAAATCTTACAATGTGTTTAAAAGTCAGAAGACACTTTATTTATTCTCAAGTTGTTTTTCTGACATTTGCAATAACAGTGAATGAGAAAATACACTAGAATGCAAAGTGTATCCCAGTATCCCAGCTAATAGTCTTTGGTTAACAGAACATTCCCAGATTTTATTTATTTATTTATTTATTTATTTATTTTTGCCAGGACGTTCCCAACATTCCCGGAATGCTAGTTTTTGGTTTGTAGAACATTATTATAACATTCTTCAAATGCTTCTAGAATGTTCGTTTTTGGTTTTTAGAACGTTATTATATCATCCCCCTAACGTTAGAATATAATTATAATGTTCCCCTAACATCTTTACTCCAACATGATCACTCTGCTGTTGTTACGAGATGAACAAGACGAGAGGCGAGCGGATCCATATGCGAGCTTTTATTGGGACGAGACAAAGACATGGTCGTACAGGCAGGGTCGATACAGGAGCAGACAGGTGTGTAACCGGCAGACGAAGAGAATGATCCGACAAACAAGGGCGATAATCCACAAGGCAGGCGGCTAGACAGACGTAGACGAGAAAACCAGGCGGGAGATCAAAAACCAGAAACTAGGAATACAATAACAATACAACGACACAACAATTCAACAATCCATGAAGTGCAACTGGGGAGGACCGGGGTTTTTATAGAACGCCTGATTGGTCACGGGGGCTGACGCAATCAGAGCGGTGGAGGATGGGAGATGCAGTCCGAGATGCAAAGTAACAGTCAGAGTGTGTAGGTGAAGCGAGAGTGACATCTGGTGGTGAGTGGACAACGGGACACCGACCAGATTCGTGACAGCTGTATGTCAGTAATTATCCAGCACAATCACGACCCAGTATATTAAAAGACGCCTAGTCAGTATTATAAAACACATATCTTGTTTTTATCTGTTGTTTAATTAATAAAAATAATCTGAGCACATCAACCACACGTAAGATCAAATACGATTAAATCTGTCCATTACGGGGTACCCAGAATTTACATTTCTTCAGCACCAAATAAAAAATGACTTTAACACAATGTAAGGTTTATAAAATATGATATTTATTCACAGATATGAGTAAATGTTTAGAGCGTGCAGTTTCGAGTTCGCTCTTGTCGCACACTCTTTTGTCCACATGTGCTGTGTTTTGTGTAGCTTTTTTGATGTCTTGTGTCGTTGTTGCATGCAGCTGGTGTTTTCAGCTGAGTGTTTTCATGCTATTTTATGTTTTGTCTTGTGCTGTGTAGCAAACAGCTTGTTTTTCACTGGGTGTGTGCTTTCATGTTATGAGTTTTCTCATTAGCTGTGTGTTCTTGTCTTGTTTTACATATGGTCGGTGATTTGTTTTGCTGGACATGTGCTTGTGTTTTTGTGTGAGCACATGACTTTTTTTCTTGTTTCCATGTGCCATGTGCTCTCATGTCTATTGTCTTTACCCTGCCCATCTTGTTACCTGATTATTGGTTCATTTGCCCCACTTCCCTCATTACCTACCTCATTTGCTCCCTATTTATTGTCCTTGTATTTGCAGTCCTGGGCCAGCTTGTTGTCAAATGTTGCATGTTCCTGTTCTCGTCTCGTGTCTGTCACGTTGCCAGCAGTGTTCCAGCAGAATAACCATTAGGGAACATTCTCTGTTTGTTATTTTTAGGTTATTTTAAAAACAACCACCCTGCAATGTTCTGGAAATGTTATTTTATGGTTATAAAAAATAACCTAAAAATAACCATTAGAAAATGTTCTCTGCAAGTTATTTTTAGGTTATTTATACATTCTGGGAACATTATTTTATGGTTATGAAATAAATATAACCTAAAAAAAACATTCTTCTAAACAAAAACAAAGGGAACCAAAAACTTTAAAAACGTTAGGGGAACGTTTTTAGAACATTAAAATAATGGGGAATGAAACGTTCTAATAATGTTTTAAATGATGTTCTTAGAACATTAATATAGCAACAGACTCTGGGGCATTCGTGGGCCGTACCCCCCTGTCCATCCTTTTTCCTCCTTGCTAAACGTGATTTTGAAAGCGAAAGTGAAACTGGTAAAACAGCACGCATAAGAAAGCGACCAAAGTTTTTTGATCATCAGCAATTCTACGCGATCACAACTCTTGGTAAGAAATTGTGTATTCATTCCATTTAAGTACCATAAAACTTAAATTCATTTCAGAGCTGCCTTACAGAGGGTCACACTCTAATTTTATCGCTTAATGCTTTAACATTAAGAAATTAGGGTGTTATGATGATATGTGTTGATCACCTGGCTGAGATCAAGCTATACTGTGTTTATTATTTTATCTGGTAGATATATCTGTGCAACTTAGTTATTATAAACTGCAAACAAGAAATTTATTTGGTTTTGTGTGTGGTACGATAGAAGACAGCCGTATCATTTCTGTGAGTTTCGTGTTCTGGTCAACATGACCGAGCACTCAAATGAACACAAGGGATTCAAATATTAGATTGTTTATTTTAAGTAAGTGCAAGCAGCTATTCAAAATATTAACGTAAATACTGGTGTATTTTCTTCTGGTGACTTGTACACTATTAGCGTGTCCCAAACTTGGCACCAAAAAAGGTGCCAGCACATACAATAATAATAATAATAATAATAATAACTTTATTTTTATATAGCACCTTTAAAGCAGTTTCTCATATAAACACCATATCGGATAAGATAAACAATGCACCGAATCTTTCAATCTGAATGATTTTAATCTGAATGATGTAAACGTGGTTATATGCCTTCTACAGACTGTGCAAGGGATCCTCAAATCTGGCTCATCTGCCTCTTTCTTGCAGAGTTTAGCTCTAAAGCCTGGCTCACACTACTGGATTTTTAGCCTGATTCTCCCGAGAATCAGAGCAAAAATCTTGTTGAGCACCTTGTTCGGTCCCGATGTTCGGCTCAGATTATCTGGTAATGTGAGGCATTCACAGATCAAATTTTTCACCTCCCGATCTGCTCTCACACAAATCGGGGCCTGATTAATATCAAACATGTTTGATATTTAGGATTGTAAATCGGGATGAAGATGGCTAGATGATTATGTCAGTATTTTCACAACAGCCAATGCGCAACTGCAAAACAGCTGCTGTATGGTCCGATGGATAGTGGAGATGGAGGAAACTGCTTCTTATGTTTTTGTAGTAACACTGTCTGTATAATATGTCGAACACGTACCACAACCGCATGGAGTAAGAGAAGCTCTGGGGTAAAATTGTCTCAGTTTTGAACATACCGGGTGAGTGCCCAAAGCTGCTAGCACACTAGCTAACAAACGTAAACATTAGTTGCTAAAATAATGATCTGTTGCATAAAATCACATGAGGCGCTCCCTCCGTCATGATAATCTTAATAATATCTTGTAGTGTGTGATGCGCCATGACTTTCAAATCTTGTAGTGTGTGCGTGTTTAAGATTTGAGGGAAGATAATCTGCAAAGATTCTCCTTATGTGTGCGCTGCAACCAGCTTTCATAATCAGTTAAGCCGGGCTCACACACTACAGGATTTTTAAAATCCTAACCGATTATGAAATGTGGCTGCAGTGCACACATAAGGAGAATCTTCGCAGATGATCTTCCCTGAAATCTTAAACATGCACACACTACAAGATTTGAAAACTGTAGTGCATCACACACTACAGGATATTATTAAGATTATCATGACAGAGGGAGCGCCTCACGTGATCTTACGCAACACATTGTCATTTCAGGGACTAATGTTTACAAATGTTAATTAGTGGGCTAGCAGCTTTATGCACTCACTATGTGGAAAACTGAGACGATTTCACTCCAGAGCTTCCCTTGCTCCATGTGGTTGTGGTATGTTTTTAACATATGTGACCCAGGATCACAAAACCAATCATAAGGGTCATTTTTTCAAAATTGAGATTTATACACCACATGAAAGCTGGATAAATAAAGTTTTCATTGATATATAGTTTGTTAGGATAGAACAATATTTGGTCGAGATACAACTATTTAAAAATCAGGAATCTGAGGGTGCAAAAAAATCTAAATATTGAGAAAATTGCCTTTAAAGTTGTCCGAATAATGTTCTTAACAATGTATATGACTAATCAAAAATTAAGTTTTCATATATTTACAGTAGGAATTTCACAAAATATCTTCATCAAACATGATCTTTATTTAATTTCCTAATGATTTTTGCCATAAAAGAAAAATCAATAATTATGACCCATACAATGTATTTTTGGCAGTTGCTACAAATAAACCCCAGCAACTTAAGACTGGTTTTGTGGTCCAGGGTCACATATTGTACAGACAGTGTTACTACAAAAACATAAGAAAGAGTTTCCTCCATCTCCACTATCCAGTGGACCGTACAGCAGCTGTTTTGCAGTCGCGCATTGGCTGTTGTAAAAGTGCTGAGGTAATTATAGCTGTGATCATCTCGATTTAAAATCCTGAATATCAAACATGTTTGATATGATCGGGGCGGCCCCAATTTGTGTGAGAGCAGATCGGGAGCTGCAAGATTCTATCTGTGAATGTCTCACATTACCAGATAATCCGTGCCGAACATCGGGACCGGACGAGGTGCCCCACAAGATTTTTGCTCCGATTCTCAGGAGGGGAAAATCCTGTAGTGTGAGCCCGGCTTTACCCTAATCAAACACACCTGAGCATGCTAATCAAAGTCTTCAGGATCATTATAATCAGATAAAAGTTGGAGCTAAACTCTGCAGGAAAGTGGATCTCATGAGCCAGATTTGAGGATCCCTGGTATAGGCGCTTTTGCTTTTCAGAGGCTGATTGAAAATGCTACTTTCAGCAAAGTCCTTCTGATTCTGAAGGTGATAGTGAGATGAAGGTGTGGTTGCTGAATTCAAGAAACAGAGCGGTTGGATGGAAGGAGCACCACCACCGTTTGCTGACTAGTTAAGAGACCTCGGGGAAGAGTGAGCTTTGCCAGTGAATACTTGAATACACCAAAACATATTTTCAGCAAAAGTCAAAGTAATAATTTGGTATTTTTTATCTTTACGTTAATTTGTATCATTTTTCTATTTGTACACATAATTTCTAGTCCCTTCAGAGTGTTAGATTAGCAGTATTAGCCTGAATTTAATGTTTTCTATTTTGTATTTAATAAATCCATTGATTTGAAATCCTTTTGACTACTGTGTAAATGGACTGCATCCATTTCAGATGCATAACTGTTTTCCCCAAAGATCTAAGTTATGGTAGCTGAATGCTATGGTAGTATTTATAGTGAAACAGATTAATTGTTGTAAATTAATAGTAAATAGAAATCACTGCTCTTGCAAAAAATAGAAGTTTTGTCAGGGTGCTCCGAGAGCGCTGTGGCAGTGATTTCAGGGTCATGTCAAGTGGCCCCCTACATTTTATAGAGCTTTATATGGTAGAAATTGCCTGAAGTAACTGCAGTATTGGCATTTGACAGTATGACTACAGATGTGGCCATTGAAAATGAACTTTCAGAGGGAAAGGATCACGTGTGACCACACTGTGGCACGCATAACCACAGGGGATGCACTAACAAAGAAAAGACATGATCAGTAGGGGGCAGTCATGTAACTTACTGTACAGAAGCGACAGAGCACATTAAAGACGGCAAGTCAACAAGTGGGTATAAGACAGATTAAAACTTTCTAATAAATCAAAATAAAAAAATACAACGCTAAATATGTCAGAATGAAGGCACAAGGAGCAGAAAAAATGTGTGCAAATTGCCTAAAGTGCAGGGGAACATATATTCATAACATAAGCCACAGTTGGTTAAATTAGATAAAACTGAGTGATCGATAAATAAAATTAAAATGAAGACATGATTAAAAAATCGAAAGTATAGTCAGAATTGTCAACTTTGTCTTTTTAACTGCAAAGCCAACAATAAATCCTTGGCGTGCCAATGACCTGCAGAGTTTAGTTCCAGCTCTATTTAAACACATCTGAACAAGCTAATCAAGTTATTCAGGAATACTAGGGCTACAGGCAGGTGAGGGTTTTTTTCAGGGCTGGAGCTAAACTCGGCAGGATATCGGCACTCCAGAACTGAGGTTGCCTATCCCTGTATCAGCCTAACATGCTCACAGAACCAAAAAAATAAAATTTGAACCAGCTAAAATGTTTTGAATTAACTATCCTACAAAAAAAATCCAGCCTTTCACTCTGCCTGTGTCCGTTTGAGTCTTTTCAACTTGTGTGCAAGAAAAACCAACTTGTTGAGCCTTGGAGAATATCCTTTCTGATGGTGTGGAGGTAGATGGGATGCAGTGGATCCTCTTTGTGGCTCTAGACAGCTTTGGGTATCTCTCCTCATTCTTTCCTCATTGCCACCATTCCAGCGGTCCTGTATTGCTTTTTGTGGTGTCCTTTAAATAAGCCTCATCTTACTGTCCTCTGATGGTTGCTCCTCTTCATCACTGCACAACATCATCGACACCATTCGGTCCTTCTCTTTTTGTTTTGAAGGGCCTGCAGGGACACGCTCCTTCACCAAATCACTGCCCTCACCTACCTCCTGTACAGGCCTGACAGCCAGATTTTTCCACCGCAGTATACGCCTCATTCCTTTGTTCATCAGTGAAAAATGAAAGCTTATTGAAACATGGGTCGAGAACAACAGCCTTAATTTAAATACTGCTCCTTAAGCTCCCATCATCTTTCAGACTTTTGGGTTTTAGTAGCAGCGTTGATTCATAAAGTTTAATAAGCATTTCAACAGCGGGAGACAGACATGCGTTCATATCTTGTGAGCTTGAAAACATTGACGACATCCACTGCTGTTCTCCGCTGTGAGCTCTAGATCACGGTCGGATCATTTGCTGACACTTGAATCCGTCAGCACAGCTGAAACTGGCCCTCTTTGCTCTAACAGGTGATTGAGCGTCAGAAAGACAGAATTCCACTGAGTGGCAGCATCTTGCTCAAGTTTATGCTCCACTACATTTAGTTCCCCTTCAGGAACTCGAGCGCTCTGAAACACGTGTGCAATCAGACCAATAGAAGAACGAGATAGGCGGGTGACGGGTGACAATAGAAGAACGTCATAGGCGGGTGACGTCACTGACCAGGAAGCATAAAAGCACGTGCGCCAGAACGAGCATCAGCTTCTGTCTTTCAGCAGCGCTCTGTTTTGTCTGTGCTGTTCCCGTTTTGGTTGCTAGTTTGCGCCACTTTTCTTTTGGAACAGATGTCAAAAAAGACCGAAAAGACAAAGAACGTTAGCAAGCCAGGTTTTAGAGCGTGTGTTCCTCCCTGCTCTCGTTACATCTCGAGCGGGGATACACACGCTCTATGCGTGGCTTGCTTGGGAGCGGAGCATGCGGCATCTGCCCTCGAGGGGGGCGATTGCCCGCATTGTGACGTGCTTTCCATGCGTCTGCTCCGCTCCCAGAAGGCTCTCTTCTCTGTGGAGGGAGCCTTCACCAGCGTTCCCCACAGGTCTGGTCCCGCTTCCGCCGAGGCGGAGCGGCGGCTGCAGTCGTGGGGTTCGCAACTGGATCTGGTGGAGGGTATGGAGACGGGTGACCCCCTATCTCCTGCCTCACCCACCAGATCCGCTGCACGGCCCTCGGGATCGGAAGCCCGCGCTGCGGTTTCTTCCCCCCGGGGGTCGGCCTCCACGCTCCCCATATCTTCCTCTGAGGAGGTTGATGTGGTGAGTGTTGATGAGGCTGCAGCACCACAGTTTCCCCAGTACGAGGAGCTGTTGGAGGTGGTGACTCGGGCGGTGGCCAAGCTAAACATTGATTGGCCCGCCGAGCCATTAGTCGAGCCGCAGAAGAGTAAATTGGACGAGAGGTTTCTGCGGTCTCGACCACCTCCAGCACACCCGAGCCTTCCATTCTTTCCTGATCTCCACACTGAGGTGTCGAGATCATGGAATTCACTCTTCTCGTCCCGCTTGTTCATCCCTGCCTCGTATAACTACGGGTATGTGGCGGGGTTGGATGAGCGAGGGTATAGAGCGATGCCTCGGGTGGAACAGACGCTCGCGAGCTATCTGTCCCCCGAGTCTGCATCGTCTCTGAAGGCTCCGGTCTTGCCCTCCAAGCCGCTGCGTGTCACCTCAGCGCTGGTGGGCAAGGGGTACATGGCTGCGGGTCAGGCTGGTGCGTGTCTGCACACCATGTCGGTGTTACAGGCGTACCAGGCTGACCTGCTTAAAGAGCTGGATGAAGGCGAGGAGATAAAAGACAGCGATATCTCCGAGCTCAGGAGGACCGCTGATTTGTCTCTCCGTGCTACCAAGGAGACCGCCCGTGCCATTGGGCGGTCTATGGCAGCCCTGGTGGCCGCAGAGAGACATCTCTGGTTGACCCTGTCCGACATGAAAGAGAAGGACAGGGTCTTCCTCCTGGACGCCCCGCTTTCGCCTGCTGGTCTGTTCGGCGACGCCGTCAATGCCGTCGTCGACAGAGACCAGGAGGCCCGGGAGATCGTTCTGCCAACCCTGCCGGTGTTTCAGGGCGCAGCGGTCTCCAGCGAGCATTCACCCCAGTTTTTCCCGCCCGGCAACGTAGCGGGGCTGGGAAGCTCGCCACCCCCGCGGGGGTCTCTGGGACCGCTGGTTCAGGTGCTTCCTGCCGGGCAACCGTTTCAGGACACCGTTCCAGCGGCCCACATAACACCAGAGGCCAGCCTCGAGAGGCTGGTTCCCTTAGTAGATCATTTGGCAGCGTGGAAACTACTGCCCAATGTGTCTGCTTGGGTCCTGCATACTGTAGAGCGAGGTTATCGCATTCAGTTCGGCGCACCACCTCCGCCGTTCAACGGGGTCTCTCCCACGCTGGTGGACCCCGAGCAGGGTCTGGTAATGGAACAGGAAGTAGCTACTCTCCTGAGGAAGGAGGCCATCGAGGTGGTCCCTCCTCACGTAAGAGAGTCCGGGTTCTACATCCGGTACTTCATTGTTCCAAAGAAGGATGGGGGCTTGCGGCCCATTTTAGATCTGCGTCTTCTGAACTGCTCAGTCAAGCGACTGAAGTTCAAGCAAGTCGTGTCTCAGATCAGGTCCGAGGACTGGTTTGTCACGATAGATCTAAAAGATGGATATTTTCACGTCTCCATCCTTCCTCAACACAGGAAGTTCCTGAGGTTTGCTTTCAGGGGCGAAGCTTACCAATATCGGGTTCTTCCGTTCGGCCTAGCACTCTCCCCCCGCACTTTTACGAAGTGTGTGGATGCAGCTCTGGCTCCTCTGCGACTCCAGGGCATCCGCATACTCAACTACATCGACGACTGGCTGATCCTAGCCCAGTCGGAGATGGTGGCAGTTCGGCATCGAGATGTCGTCCTCGCTCACATGAAGGCACTGGGGTTGAGACTGAACGCCAAGAAAAGTGTGCTTTCTCCACTACAGAGGACCACTTATCTGGGCGTGGTGTGGGATTCGACCACGATGCAGGCACGTTTGTCTCCTGCTCGGATCGAGTCGATCCTCACTGCAGTTAAGAGAGTGAAGCTAGGCCGGTCACTCACTGTAAAGCAGTTCCAGCAACTGCTGGGTCTGATGGCAGCAGCGTCCAATGTGATACCTTTTGACCTGCTGTACATGAGACCCCTACAGTGGTGGCTCAAGACCAAGGGGTTCTCCCCGAGGGGAAACCCACGTCACATGATCAAGGTCACGCGGCGTTGCCTACGTGCCTTGGACATGTGGAGGAAGCCTTGGTTCTTGTCTCAGGGCCCGGTGCTGGGAGCTCCTTGTCGCCGCGTAACGCTAGCGACGGACGCATCCCTCACCGGTTGGGGAGCGGTCATGAGTGGCCACCCTGCCCGCGGTCTGTGGAGCGGTCGCCAACTCACGTGGTACATAAATTGCCTGGAGATGCTGGCTGTGTTTCGAGCTCTGAAACACTTTCTCCCGGACCTAAGAGACCGCCATGTGTTGGTCCGCACCGACAACACCTCGGTGGTCTCGTACATCTACCACCAGGGAGGTCTGCGTTCGCGCCCCTTGTACAAGCTGGCGCACCAGATCCTTGTGTGGTCCCAGGACAAACTCCTCTCGCTGAGAGCAGTTTATGTTCCTGGGCATCTCAACATGGGAGCAGACATCCTGTCGAGACAGGGGCCGAGGCCCGGGGAATGGATGCTTCACCCCGAGGTGGTGAAGCAGATCTGGAGAGTGTTTGGTCCAGCCCAGATGGACCTTTTTGCCACGATGGAGAACACGCAATGTCCCCTCTGGTGCTCTCTAGTTCATCCAGCTCCCCTGGGGCTGGATGCCATGGTGCAGACGTGGCCGAGGCTACGTCTGTACGCTTTTCCCCCGATCGCTTTGCTCCCGGGAGTTCTAGAGAGAGTGCGCCGGGACGGGGTGTCCCTCCTTCGTGTAGCCCCGTTCTCCCTGCTTCCAAGCAAACGCTAAGTCGCTGGATAGTGGACCCTATTTGTTCTGCTTATGAGGCCTCTGACCTTCCTCCTCCTCTAGGGGTCAGAGCTCACTCTACCTGGAGCATGGCTGCCTCCAAAGCTTTTCTTGCTGGGGTTCCCATGCAAGATATTTGTAACGCTGCGGGATGGTCCACACCTTTGACCTTTGTGCGGTTTTATGACCTTGACCTGAGGGTCTCGCATGGTTCCTCTGTCCTTTGTCCTAGCACATCCTAGGCAGGGACTGGGGTCTGGCGGCGTGGGCATCTCGTTCCCAAAGCGTTTTGACGCGGCTCGAGTTCCTGAAGGGGAACGTCTCAGGTTACATATGTAACCCTGGTTCCCCGAAGGGAACGAGACGCCGTGTCTCGTAGCCATCCTCCTGCATCCCTGCGAGCGCTGCTTCTCTCCTGGAAGCTGACGCTCGTTCTGGCGCACGTGCTTTTATGCTTCCTGGTCAGTGACGTCACCCGCCTATGACGTCTCGTTCTTCTATTGGTCTGATTGCACACGTGTTTCAGAGCGCGGTCACGCTGAAGGTGTTCCCAAAGCGTTTCGACGCAGCGTCTCGTTCCCTTTGGGGAACCAGGGTTACATACGTAACCTGAGACGTTTTTTCCTGCAAGTGCTGTGGTGGCCTTTGCACTTTTTTTGAAGTGTAAAACAAGGCGCCTTACAACAGCAACAGTGCGACACATGGAATCTTTCTTTAATGCACTGTTTATGCACAATTGTTGTGATGCCCCACACAACAGACTCCCTTTACAGTTCCCCATGATGGGTCCTGGGCCAGTTGATTGGTGCATGCAACCATATCTGTTGCATTGTCATGGACAACAGAAACTATCTTAGTACCTGGTATGTCCCAATCAGAAATGATCTCTTTCAGTGTTTGTAAAATGTGTTTTTCTAAAAAATTTTCCAGTTCGCAATAGTTTATTAACCTGCAAACCTCTGTGCATATGGACGTGTATTTTGCATCCACCGCATACATAACTTCTCTTCTGAGAACGGTGTATCCTGGCTCAAGGGTGCGGATTAATTCTTTAAAACCTTCTCCGTAGTGAAGGTTAGTCTTAGTCTTGGGTTACAGTTAGTAGAAGGTTACAGTTAGTCTTGATGCTGCTCCAGTATTACTAGATGAACTATCGTCATCAGTCTGATACTGCAGGTGGATCTAGAGAGAGGAAATTATCTTAAAAGTCCTAACGCTGTGTGCTATTCGTAAATGAATAGAGCCAATTATATAAATAAAAGAGTGGACAATCTTATGTTTGCCCAGAATCTTATTGGTAAGAAATGTGCCTGTTTTGAATGTTAGGCTATGTTTGTTGTTGTTGAGTGGTAGGACATGACTTGTTAGCACAACTTGCATTTTACTTTTTTTGGATACATTTTTTAACCATTTCAAAGTCCCTTCACACTTCACACACATTTTCTTATCCCAGATATTGTGTATTGATCAGCTAAGCAAACTAATCGTAAATGAAATCAGTTATTGGCTACATTGAGCTACCCTTCTAAAAAGTAGCTAGCTACACTACAAGTTAGTATGAAAAAGTTGCTAACTACACTGAAACTGACAAACAACTCGGTAAATTCCATCAAATAAAGCTGAAACACGGCAGGGCATATATATTTCTTATTATTACAAGGAAGTATGTAGACTTCACATCACATCTTCACACGAACGCCCACAATTAGTTAAACTTCAAAGATTACAATCAGGATCTCAGAAACACATGTTCATTCTCTTAATCCACATGCTGACAGGAGTGGTTTGGAAGTTTCTATCTTGCCACCTATCATCCTTTCTCAACGTTACCAATAAAGTTGTCTCCTTAACATAGCCGCCCCCTATGCTCTGCATATTTGTTACTGAATCCAAGAGCCTGCTGATTTGATGTTTGTGTTGTCCTTATCAGCAGCCTCTAGGAGGTTAATAAGACAAGTAAAAGGCAATGTATATAGTCAACCCTTAACGTTGACCTCTACAGACCGTACATGTCTGTCTGCTCCAGGGAATGTCCTGACCTCTTTCCAGATTAACCAGAGGGCCTATGGTAGCTGGGGGTCAAACAACTTTACAACAGATCCAACAGCAAGGTTTTTGGTCTCTGCATGCCATTTGTGTTGTAACTGGAGGTTAGGTAAGTAGTGTCTCGTGAAGCTTGACCAGAAATCATCAGTGAGGACTTGGCTCTGTCTCCATCTGCATCGTCCTATGAGCTCATTAGCAGGGTATGTCACTTGAGGTAGAGAGCTGTCTGGCTGCCCCATGAGCAGGAGATTTGGGGTAACTGGATCCAAGTCAGTACACGTTGGAGGAGACATATGATCCCACCGCACAGATGGTGGGTGAGCAGAGGGGCTGCCAGGAAGCAGCGGCAAAGGGGCAGAAGAGTTGAAGGCTGAAGCAGCAGTGATGATATGAGGATGCAGAAGAGGGAAGGTGGGTAGGAGTTCAGAACAGTCCAAAGGTTTTGGGACAGTGTGTGTTGCCCACACAGAATAGCCAAACATAAAAAACCAACTGCCCAAAACAAAAAAAAAACAAATAGAAACTCCCACCATCAGGAGCTCACCCTCAGCAGTGGTGCAGTGGGTGGGGCTTTCCTCTGCATCCTCACGCTCCCCTGCTTCATCCACCTTCGTGTGCAGTGTTGCCAGCTCTTTCACCTGGTCAGATATCGATTGAGGCTCTGGCTTTGGGGCGATCCTCAGCTCTGTCGCTTTCCCTGGCGATGGCTTATTGGTCTGCGGTGGGCTCAGGCTGTGGAGGCTGTCTGTGCAGCGGGGTGATGGTGGGTTGGTCTCTGGGTCCAGAGTGGGGCTGGTGTCTTTGTCCACAACGTCCACTGTGAGCAGCAATCCATAGCACACCAGCACCCACTCCACAAAGACGGCAAAATCCTCTCGAGGACCATTTCCAGACAACTGCACTCTGCTCTCGGAGTTTAAGCCTGCATGATAAAACAAGCGGCTAAACGCAGCTTTACTCTTTGCAGGTCCGGTATTCTGTCTCACTGCAGTGTATAATAGGAGCACAAAGAAGATGAATGAAGGCAAATAGTCTTTAATAGTCCTCATCCAGGTAAATCCGAGGCAGATAGGGGACACACGTAGTACATAGACAAAATAATACCGGACAAAGACACAGTGATCAGATTACAGATTAAATACACTGGCAAATGAAGACAATTGACAAGACAAACCTGAACATACTGACACAATCAAAAGGAGACAGAAACTAGGTCAGGGAACACGTGGGAATACAAAGTAAAAGTCCATAAGGTGTGACAAACACCTGATATCTCTAGACTGGATATAAATAAGTAAATTACTTTACTTGATATGCAAAAAATAAAATAAAATAAATAAATAAATACAAAATAAAATAAAACTATATATATATATATATATATATATATATATATATACACACAAAAGTACTTATAGGTACTGTAGTTGTATTCTAACTGTCACTGTCCCTCTCACTGTCCTCCACCGCTGTCTGTGCAGCCTATATACAAACACTGATTCAGGCTTCAGTACTGGCAGAGACAAGAGAGTGTGAACTGAGACTGAGACAAACTTCTCTTCTTCTCCAGACTCACCTTATGAGTCTCCACAGCCTCTCTCAGCTGCGAAGATCTTTCTCTTCTGCTTTCTCTGTCTGAAGCTCATGTTCTGCAGGACAAATGCATGATAGTGAATGTCAGAAAACTCTCAGGTTAGGAAAAGGGAACAAGACATTGCGTCCTCTAGAGTGTCTCTCCTATGTGACCCGTGTCTGAAGCCTATATACAAACACTACAGGGAACCAGGGTTACATACGTAACCTGAGATTCTGTTTTTGTCTGAAGCTGAACGAGACTAGAGGACGTGTCCTTCCCTTCTCAGGGAACCAGGGTTACGCTAACCTGGGGGTGAACCTTTAGAGGTTATGGGGAACCCACGCTGCCATGCTGAGGGGATTGCAAGCCAGACACAAAAGGCGAGCACTAAGTACCAGCTCCACCCAAGTAGAGGGAGCTGCCCCAAAAGACGTCCAGGCAGCTGTCAGTGATTTAATCCCTTTGGCCAAAGGCCTGAGCTGCATACCCAAGAACATACCTGTAAGGACCGGGCTAAAGATGCCTGACCGTAGGGCAGAGCTCAGACTTGGAATCAGAAAAGAGATTCCTTTAACCCTCTGGGGTCGAAAAACGTGCCGGCGGGGTTTGTGGCCATTTTTCTGGTAACGCCAAAAAGAACTTCAATTTCTCCGTCATTTTTGATTGTACAGATAAGAGCAATATATCAATGGAATCTGTAAGGAATTCACTTTTATTTGTGTACACTCATAATAACAACAACACTCTGTGGTTTTGTGAAATAAAGCAAACAAACAGGGTATGCAGTCTGCCGCGTGTGATCGTCATTAAGAAATGCATCACTAAAATGAACTAAAACTCAGCAAATACTCCACACAGTGACATGAGAGAGATATCTATAGAAAGCCTGATATGTCTACTTTTAAATGGAGTAAGTCTTATCGAAAACAAATATCATGTGTTAAAGTAATCTGTATGAAACCAACCCCATGTCCAGTCTTTCTCGTTAGACCTAATTATTTTTAATTTGATCACGCCCACAAGCTACTTTCGGTTTGTTATTATAATCAGCCACGTGGAGGCGCAAGCGGTGAACCGCCCACATCAACGTAAACAAAGCGGGAGACTTCACTTCACTGTTCATCTCGACTACTTGCATCTTGTTACTGGACGAAGACGCGCTGTGAGGAGAAAGATTTATATTTCCCTCAGAGGAAGAGCGCGGTGCGACGCTCGACGAGATCCACCGAAAGAGTAAGTCTTTCTTTTATTAGCCTACTTACGTTAGTTGTTCTGTTACTGTGATAAAACTTGTAGACATTATAGTATTTAGATTTTTTCCAAACTATAATTCCTGACTACATGTGCAATCAAGTGAAACGTTATGAAGTATGTTTCATTTCATTGCATCGGAATGTTTGACGATGCCAGGATGTTTTTAATGTTCTATAAAATAAAAATGACGCGATATAAAAATAATAGTGTTTACACTGTAAAACTGAATAATAGAGTCTAAGGTTGTTTAGATAAAACTACTGTCATATACTCTGTTCACGAATAGATGTTTATGACGTGCTTAACAATAATACATTAGTTTCCCAGACATAAAATGGCTTTGTATTGTACAAGACATACAAAGCATGTTTGTGTTTATGACTATAAAATCATATTTATTTATTTATTGTATAACAATAGGATACTATTAGTTTATTATTAATACTATGTTAATGAATAGATATTTAACGTGCTAAACAATAATAATTAGTTTCTCAGATATAAAATGCCATTTTTTAAAGATAGTATAAAGCATGTGTGAGTCTATGACTACAAAACCATACTATATGTATATATTACAGATGCTCCTGATATTAACATGCTTACAAATGTTTTTTTTTTTTTTTTTTTTTTTTTTTTTCTAGTGATCTGATTCCTGCACCACAGATGAATGCCACATGAAGAGTACTGTACCAACATCAGATGTTCAACTACACTGATTTTTTTTTTTACTGTAAAACAGTTTCCTGGACTACTGATGATGAGTTTTGTTTCTTAAATCCATGAAAAGAAGCAGCAATCACTTAAATATCAGGTATAATTTACTTGTTTCACTTGTTAAACAGAATCCAGAAAACAGTTTTCAGGAATGACACAAAGTCTGTTCACGTCTCTATGGTTAGATCAGTGTAGTCAGTAATGTGCTTTTGACCTTCATTATGTATGTTTTGATAATACTGTGTTGTAAATAAAATACAAATAGTCTAAAACTCCATTCTTTGAATCTCTCATTGTTTCTACCTGACAGTCACAGTTTCATTGATGGGCCATTAGAGGAGGGCCTTTTGTCTCTCAGGTGTGAATCACTAAATATTCATGGTTGTTTTCACTCCCTCGCATATTCCCTTTCAGTCACAAAACATGTTTTAGAAAATTTAAATCAATATATTGTTTTCTGTAAACACGTGAATAAGATGATTTTCACATCTTTTTGTATAAAAAACTCTAGACAACCACATCCAGTTCTCAAAGGTCTTGTGCACGAATGTTCTGAATGTGTTTCATGGTCTTATTTCAGTGACCTAAAGATTTTAGTTTTTCACTAATCACGCATAAATGTTGTTTTCTCAAAAACACAAACATGTACATTAATGTTGCTTGCATATTATTGTAGCCCAGTTTGTGCTGATTACAATGTAATCAGACTTTTGCCATTAATATGTTTTTAATGAAAAAAGCACAAATGTGAGGGCATGTCAAAACTTCTCCAGGGCCCCAAAACACCCTCAGACCCCAGAGGGTTAAGGGATATAGCCTATAGTTTAGGACAGTAGCCTAGACCTCAGCTTGTCAACAGGGGGTTTACCTACTGCTCTGTGTGACGTCGCTCGAGGAGCTGGTCGGGCAGGTCATCGGCACCCTGTTCAGAGGTATCGATAAGATACATAAGACGAGTGTGGCCCAAGGTTCGGGGGCCGAACATCTCAAGAAAGGGTACGAAGCTAAACGTGTGATCCCCACCATACAGGATTTTAGAAAGAACACAAGAAGCTAGTGTGTGTTCTTACCACAATGTGGATTTTAGAATGTGCCCGGCTAGCCTGGACACTGAAATACCATTCACAAAAAGAGGCTCTGGGAAGCAGAGAACACAAATCCCAAATTAGGGAGGTTCTAAGCTCTCAGGGAGCAGAATCATGCTCAAAATGACCCTTCTCGAAGATGGGAGCACTGCAAAGCTTAATACTGAGCAGCCTGAATGGGATACCCCGGAGCAGAGGAAGTAAACTCTCTTAGGACAAGAAGAATCTTAGTTGCTCAACAGGGAACAGCATGCTCATAGGAGACCCTCATACTTTGAGAGGAGCGAAAGAAGGCTGGTTTAACATCCCACCAGGGGCTTCCATCTGGAATAACCAGAGCCATGGGGAGCGAAGGCCCTTCTCTCGATACAGAGAGGTACCTATGAGCTCCAACTAGGAGTGACACGCTCACAAAAGACCCTCAGTGAGGGGAGCATTGCCAAGCTCATGCAATGTCAGGAGAGACTTCACAGGGGCAGAGAGAGAGGCCTAAAGACCTAAGCTGCTGTCTATGGAGCTTCCAGGAGACCAAGGCCTATAAGGCCCTAATAGGTCAGTGCAGCCACCCCATTTAAAGTGGCGAAAGGCAAAACACATCGGGCGACAGCAAGCAGCCGATTTATCTGATGAGATCGTAACAAAAGTTCAGTCCTAATAACCAAGGTGAGCATTCAGCAGCCGCAGGGTAGATACCTCACCAACAGTGGGGAGGACCTGTTCGTTCTGCCCAAGAATGGTGTGCTTAAATTACCCTACTTAGTGAGGGAAGCACTGCCACGCTCATCTCCTGACAGGAGAGATACAAGGGCAGAAACGAGGTCAAGTGACCTAGGCTGCTGATTCTATGAAGCTCCAGCAGGCCAGAGGCCTTTAATACCCAAATGGGGTAGTACAACTTCTGTACACACTGTGACAGAAGCAGAGACACATTGGGTGGCAGTAAGCAGCCGACTTATCCAAGGTGACAGCAATGGAATGCACAGCAGCTGTAGGGTAGGTACCTAACCTAATATAGAGAGGAGGACCTACCCCTTCTGCCCAAAAAACGGCTTGCTTTAATGACCCTGCATTGGCGAGGGGAGCACAGTCCTGCTCATCTCATGTCAGGAGAGACATCACAAGGGTAGAGAAGAGGTCTAATGACCTAGGTTGCTGATTCTATGAAGCTCCAGGAGGCAAAGGCCTCAAGTACCCAAATAGGGTAGTGCATCTTCCATACACACATAATGTGATGAGAGGAGGAATACATTGGGCGGCAGCAAGCCGCAAGCGCCGTCGTCGTGGAGCGCCAGCAGCCATAGGGAAGGTACCTAACCCCAAGAGGGGGAGGAACTACCCACTCTACTCTACACTACTGTATCCTGGGATGAGCATTCCAGAAGGAGGTGTAGAACAAGATCCAGCATCGAGGGGGAGTCGAATCGTTCTTAGAGAAATGAGTTGAAATCAACTCATATGCGATAAAGTGCTCTAGTACCTTCAGCCTGTAGCTGAGGCGAGCACCAAGGCTAGCCCTTCGTGGAGCCTAACCAGGGCAACCAACAATGGCTAGAAAGAGGCATCACCATGCCCTGCCACAGAGAGGCAATAGCTATTATCAACCCAAGTAGTCCATGTTTTCTTTCTCAAAAGAAAGCGTGGGCCCTGTTCTAGCCAACCCTCAGGTGTGCACAAACAGAATGGGCCTAATCATGCCTGGCAGGCTGCTGCTCCTCAGAGCCAGCACTAAAAAGGGTTTCCACAGAAACGCCTTAAAGCATGAGGATTGGGTGAATAGCTCAGCAACAAGAAGCCCCTCAAGGTGAGGCATGAGAAGAGTGCGATGAATCCAGCCAGAGATGTCCAGGGGCATCCTACCCTGAAATATAAGATGAACACAGAACCCAGCCGCAACATACTGCAACACAAGCCTAAGTGGCTAATAACAAATACCAGTTCTAGAGAGATAAAAGAAAAGGATCACACTCACCACCATGGATCCCCAGCATGATTCATCCACAGACATACTAGAAGGGCTAGTCTGAAGACTGAGTCCGGACCATTAGTTAGGCTGCTCTATACATAATAGAACATAACCCTGCACATCAAGGTCAATGTGCCAGAGGGGGACCAGCTGAGACAAACACACAGAAAGTGTGCTATCTACTTACAACCCCCAGCAGGGGAGACAGCACTGTCTGGATAAAAGCCCAAGAGACCACTACTTAAAAAACCCTTAAAGGAGAGCAATCACAGAGCTATCAGCAGCTAGTCCCACATAGCCAGTTCGAAGAACCCAATATACCCTCCTAAACCCAGACCACCAGAGTGGGCCATCTACTTACAACCCTAGCAGGGGAGAAGGCGCTATCTAGGTTAGGGCTCAAGGAAACCGCTACTTAAAAGATCCTAGAAAGGAGAGCAGTCATTGAGCTAGCATATAGATATCCTCAGATACCGATGTGTGTAGGAAGGGCTATCAGGTAGAACTGAATGAAACCACCCGGACTACAGAAAGTAAAAACTAAAAACTAAAACTAAAAACTAAAAACCCTAGGAAGGGGAGCGATAACCGAGCTAGGACATGGCTATCCTCAGATAGCTGGTTTTAAGAAAGGGGACCATGTAACCACCAGGACCATTTCCATTTAAATATAAACCTGAAAAGGGAAGACAACACCATCTCAGCAGGGCTCCAGGAAGATGCTATTGAGAACACCAAGGAAGGGTCTTAGTAAGCACATAGCTACCCTCAGAAAGCTATGCTTCCAGGAAGGGGCAAGTTGACACACAGCTAACCTCAGATAGCTGCCCTTAAGTAAGTCTGTCCCACCATTAACATGGCTGAACTATACCCACCCCCAGATGGCTGTGTTAAGGAGGTGTCCTTTTTCTATTTTTTGTCCATACACCAGAGTTTTGGCAAATAATTAACACCGCAACGCGCAGCATATATTCAGCTCCCGCAGGAGCTAAACACGCCCCACCCACGCGCTAGATTCCCCCAGGAATCAGGCGAGAATGGAGCCACCGCTGCCGTGAATGCGCTGTTAATGCCGCGACAGGCGAATGCACTCATGCAAATTCGGATGTTACAACTCAGGTAAACAGTTGAAGACTTACCTCCGTTTTTTTGCGAATGCATTGCGATGAGCACATCCAGTTCCTTGAGAGCAGGGCATGCTGCTCTTAAGCACACACACACACAGAGCCCACAAGTTCGTGAAAGCGGGTATGAGAGCATGCCTGTCTCTCGCAAGAAACAGGCATTGAATGCGACGATCACGTTCAACTCCCTGGAGAGCTGATATTCGCTTACTCCTCACCATACATACACAGCTCGTGTAGCCGTAAGGAAAGCTGCGGTTATCAGAGTGTGCTTGCCTCTCGCAAGAGACAAACAAAGAGTGCAATAAACTCCCTCGAGAGCTGAAAGCGCTTGCTCTTTACCACACATCATCACAGATGAGCCGTACTGGTGAGAGAAATGCTCACAGACAAAAGGTCAGAACTGAAGACGAAGAAGAGGAAGATGTGTTCAACTGGCGCCCTTTTGTACTATGTGGTCGCACCAGCAGTGACGTCATAGGCTGTCACTGGCCAGTACTGTGTAGTTTTTGTATATAGGCTTCAGACACGGGTCATGTAGGAGACGTTTCCCCATAGCAACCTCTAGAGGACGCAGTTCGAGTTCCTCGTAAGGGAACTACTGCCACTAAATCATCATGTGAACAGATGAATCCAGTAAGAGCGGAGCTGATAACTAATGGCTGTAGGTTCAAACTCCAGAAGTGATGATCAGTTAAAATCATCTAACATGAATTAACATGAAGATTAAGGCTTGTTTTATACTGCAATCATAAAAAAGTTAAACAGATAGAGACATAGAGCTTCAAACTGACAGTGTTTCTGTGTAATTAATCTGCAGCATTAATGCCGCAGAAAACAATCTGACTATTAGATCATTATACTGAGTATTAACTTGATCACTAGTTTTAAACAGTTATACCTGTTTCTCTGTCCTCTGTTCTGCAGCTATTACAATGTAGTGGTTTTTATGTTCAATAATCGTGCACAGCATACATATACATTTCTGGTCAGTGCAACAGAAAACCTCAAGGATCTTCTGATGTTTCTGGCAGATCATCTCCTGCAGTTGTCCAGTGGCATCAGTCACATTGTGTCGTTTTCCTGTGCGAAACTCCTCATGCCTCGCAAAATGAGTTTGACAGTAAGACTCTAGACACACCAGACAAGACTTGACGGCTTTGTATTTTCTTCCAGTACAGACATCACACTGCACATCTCCAGCTCCAGCGTCACAGTCAGCAGGACGTTTCCTCTTCTTTAGTTTCTCCACCAGCTGAGCCAGCATGGTGTTTGTAGCTAAAGCAGGTCTTGGACTGAAGGTCTGTCTGTACTGAGGGCAGCTGTAGACTCTCATCTGATCCTCCTGATCCCAGCAGCCTGTAATACAGCTCTTACAGTAACTGTGTCCACACTGGATGGTCACTGGATCCTTCAGGAGATCCAGACACACCGGACACATAAACTCATCCTGAGAAAATCTGGCTTCTGCCATTTTACTGCATGAATACAGAGACAAAAACACACAACTTAATCACACTTTCACTCTGTCTTTCCCTGAACTCATGTGATTCCTGTTTCCTGGTTCTGTGTTTGAGTGACGTTTGTAAAACAGGTGTGTCTGCAAGTCTGTAATGCCTTCCACATACTGTGCAATTTCAGCAGTCTTATAAGATCATGACAAGCCACACTGTGTGATGTGGATCTAATAAATTCACAGCATGTATGTAGACTATATGATGATGACACCTATTGTAGACTATGATGTAAGGTAGTATAGAAGAATAAAACATCATAAACATGCACTAGTGGTAAAAAATGGCTCCTAGCTCCCTCCTCTCCGCCATGGCCCGGCAGTCATTTGGCTCCACTGGGTCTTCCTCATCCCTCCGGCTCCGCTTTGGTCTGTCGTCAACCATCCTGCTCTTCAGAACTCCCCGCCTTAGCAGAATCATGACAATGAGATGGTCATTCAAAATTTCTGACACTGCCAGAATTTTTTTTACAGGTCGCAAAACTATGACAACAGCCACCTTTGAACCTCTCTCTCAGTCTAAGCTGGGTTACTAAAGCCCATATCAAACCCTGTACAATAAATATATAAATAATCTGCACATATAAACATGATGTTCCATATTATTTTAATGTGTGACTTATTGTAATTTATATATATACCAACTGATTCACTGATTATAGAAAAAGAGCAAGGAACTCAATCTCCAACAGTGGGTGAAATTATTTTTTTGGGCAACACATTTTGATGTTGATATGAGCTCCACTTGGCAATGAGCACCGCTCCACATTTGATTCCTTTTTTTGGCCTTTGCTAAGCCAAATGTTATGACCAGTTATTGTGTCCGTGATAAACTGCTAACCTGCCAGATCCATGCTCCAGTTTTAAGATTTTACTTCTTTCTAGCATCCATACATTTGTCCTGACAACACTCTACATGCTTTCATTCATTTGTTTGCATTAATTAATTATTGCTTTATTAATTTCTTGATGCACTAAATTCTTTTGTTGAGCTTATTCTGAGCCAGGTGTGACTCCTTAGTAACAGTCATCTGACAACAGCATGACAAAATAAAGAGAAAAACACATTCTGAGATTGAGTTGTATCTTTGTGTGCAAAGCACATGAAATATGAATCATATTGATATTTTGTGTTTAATCATGCCACAATAAATGCATTGTAACTTTAATTTAACTCTCATACCTGTTTACCATTTCCCACAATGATATTCACTACACCACCTGTATAGGAACTTACACTGCTACACTCTCAAAAAGGATGTTGGTTTTAAACACATTTTTTTGTGTTGACTACTTTAACATGTGTCATTTTGTGTACATAATTGACACAAATTGTGTAACCATAACATATTAGTGTGTAGAAAATTAGTTTAATTGTTGTCCTTAACTAGACAAGGAGGTGTGTTAAGAAACAACACACGTTGTGTTGTTTTTAACACATCATTTTTCAGAGTGTATTTTCAAGCCAAAATCAAAAGAAAAAGCAGTTAAAGAATGACATGCTTGTAATTTAATTACAAGTTCTTTCACAAAATATTCTGAAGGGGTAAATTTACAATATTCTACAATTCATTGCATGTGTTCTGGTTTTAATGTTGCAGGTGTGCTGTATTTTATGTCTGAGAGGAGACTGAGGGTCTGACATGTCTGAATGCAGTAACAGAGAAAAATATTTATTTGATTTGCAGTAAACTCATCTGATCATTATATAAAATTAATCAGGACTTACATTTGCTAGAAAGACAGTTTTCAGTTTGGTTCTTGGACCTGTTCTTAGGACAGCTATATGAGACTGTGTTTATGGTTGCTGGGTTTATGGTACCATTAGTTGTTATGTGTTATACTTTATAAGTATGTCAGCTCAAGTTTACTCTGTGTGGATGTCTTGTTCCTGCTCTCTTCCAGTAAGGTCCTGACAGATCATTTTTAAGATATTGGTGTCTGCAGTGCTTGTTTAGGGTTATGAGAGGCATGTGATCATGGAACATGAGAATCAGGTGTATTTGATTAAGAAGAGTTTGAAACGTATAAGGTGTGTTCGACTTCATCTACGGCTACAGACAGTGATCAATGAGAGTAGTCGAGAGCAGTCGGGGGCGGAGTTGAAAACGGAACTGTCAAGTCGGACACTTTCTGCTACTGTTAGTGATGCTCTCGCCGGTGTTTGCATGCGCTATCACAGATGAAGTGAATTAAATGCAATATTTATCAAATACACAGACTTTTCAAAAGCGTTTTCATGAGCAACAAACATGTTTCATATACTGCTTAATGCAGTGCCATCTGAACAAGAATAATGATGAACATAAACATATACTATTTAAATACTAATAAAGTGGGGTTATATATGCTTTTATGAGTGTTTTATGAATAAATGTGACTCAATATAACATTGCGACTACAGTAAAAACACTTTTATTGTTCTAAAAACACAGATTTGTCAGCATTATCGGACTTGAGGATGTTAGAATAAACCCAAAACACACAAGATCGTTGACATGCGGTGAATCTGGCCAATCGTGAAACAGCCATGTGGTCATCAGAGCTCCTGCAGCCGCTCTGAAGAAACTGCGCCGGCTGAGTCAGCCGCTGCTCTCGAATCGCTATTGTGTTACTTTGATGCCACACGTGACAGTCACGAGGCATTGGCGCCGCCTCAAGTCGGACAAAATTTCTAACTGGCATGCACTGCTTCAAGTCAGAATTTGATCGAGCTGCACAGCGCTGTGTTAAGTCGAACACACCGATAGTGTTGTGCTGCGTCCCAGTGTGCCTACTTATACTACACCCTTAAAGTATTTACCTTTTTGGTGAAGAAAAAATACACGTTTTTGAGTGTGTAGTTGTCAGGCATTCACCACAGCCACCTCCACCTGCCACGTCACCAGTAGCACCACCCACCCACTCTCAGTCACCGGAGTTCTAATCCTCCACACCTGAATCCAATCATCCACGCCCTATAAAGGACACTCACTCCCAGTCGATCACTGTCTGGTCTACCGTTCACATTCCTTATGCTAGCTCCGGACCTCTCTGTGTTTCTTCCATTGGACTCCCGTGTGACTAACCTGGTCTCATTGTGGCTTTCTGCTTACGGACTCACTAGCACAGCTCAACTGATATAAGGACTGGCAGATAAGCTTATTATTAATTCATAACAGGGCACTACGAATATATAATTACGGTTGAAGTCGACGCTACAACTCCAGTGGTGGAAGCAGTGCTCTCTCAAGCGGTCAGTGAGCCTCCTCTCCTCCATCCCTGTGCCTTTTTTTCCTGGAAGCTGTCTCCGGCGGAGCAGACTTACGACGTGGGAAATTGTGAACTACTGGCCATCAAGTTAGCCCTGGAGAAGTGGCATCATTGGCTGGAGGGGGCAACACATCAGTTCACCATCATCACGGATCACAAAAATCTCCAATATCTGTGAGAAGCCAAGCGTTTGAACCCCAGACAGGCCTGATGGGCCCTATTTCTGACCAGATTCAACTTCAAGATCACATACCGTCCTGGTTCTAAGAATGTGAAGGCTGATGCCCTCTCTCGCCAGTTCTCCATCGACTCACCTACAGAACCAGAACCCATCATACCACCTGACTTGATCGTTAGTCCCATCATTTGGGACATAGACAAGAACATCCGTAACACCACCCTCCAGGAGCCTGCTCTGCCGGAATACCCAGAAGGGAAGATCTACGTCCCTCACTCCCAAAGTCAAACCCTTCTGGGCACAGCTCACAAATCTCTGTGCTCTGGACATCTAGGCAGCAGACGGACCCTCTTGCTCCTTCAAACTCGGTACTGGTGGCCCAGTATGCACCGTGATATAACCAGGTACGTACAAAGCTGCTCAGTCTGTGCCATGTCTAACTCTCCTCGCCAGTTACCTGCAGGAAAACTGGTAAGTCTCTGGAGACTGCCAAACAACTGTTCCAGCAAGTATTCTGTCATTTTGGTCTCCCGGAAGAGATTGTGTCGGACCGGGGTCCTCAATTCATCTCCCATGTCTGGAAAGCATTCTTCAAGTTACTGGGTATCTCTGTTAATCTCTCTTCTGGTTACCATCCACAGACAATGGCCAGACTGAGAGGAAGATCCAAGAGCTTATGCGTTACCTCCGGTCATACTGCCAAGAGACATTGGACTCCCCTGTGACTAACCTGGACTCATCGTGGCTTTCCTCTTACGGACTCACTACCACAGCTCAACTGATACAAGGACTGTCAGATAAGATTATTATTATTATTATTAATTCATCCATTCTTGCAATTCATTTTACAATCCTGTCAAAGCTCTTGTTTGGTTTTGCCCCTTACCTCTGCCTCTGGTCTCATCCCTGTTGTAACGTGACAGTAGCAGAAGATTAGGCAAGCTTTGGGACATACTATCACGTGGCACAACTGTGTCTTTTATGGACGCTCTGTCGCATCGATACACACACCCTGTCACTGTAAACTGGCCAGTCAGTGATCTTGTCCACATTTCATTTAATTTAACTTCCTACCGCATTGGAGAGAAAAGAATAGCACATCGATTAGCACTCAAACCCCCTTTTTTAACATGCCGGTAGTGCACATATGCCATGTTTGTAGTGTGGTTTTTTTTTATATATATAAAAAAAAATAATAATAAAACACATTTTATTCATTTTTGTAGTTCTGGATTGAATCCTTCACCAAAGCGTGATGGATTGTGGGCAATATCAGCCATTGGTGTGTGCATAGATCCACACTTTAAAAATCGACCTGAAATGGTAGACCATCCAGGGACTTTTGGCATACTCTTTTCAGCAGTCTTTTTGGGACACACTTATTCCAGTCTCACATACTATTTAGGATGAATAGTATGACCATTGAGACGCAGGGCAGGTGTTTGTCCAGGAACAGGGTTGAGAAGCACTGCTCTACTATCTCACTGGTCACAGCCAACTCCAGTCCAGCAGTTTTTACTAATGAGCTGATGAGTTGAATCAGGTGTGGGGGTTATCCAGTATGTGTAGTGGTGACTCCAGGACAGGTTTGAGAAGCACTGAGCTATAATATAAATATAAGCCAAAAACAGGTTCATTTTGCCCAACTTTGAATATTAAGCAGTGAATGCATGGGCTCTCAGAGTGTTTTCTTGTTTGTTTTTTGCAAAGTGGCTGACACATCATAAAGCCAGCTTACATATCATTAAAACAACAATTACGATACTATGGTAAATGATACTATTGGAAATGGTGAAGAATGCTTTGTGTCTTAAAGGGGTCATCGGATGCTAAGTTCACTTTTACATGTTGTTTGAACATTAATGTGTGTTGCCAGCGTATGTACAAATCTACGCTATAATGCTAAAAATCCATGCAGTGGTTTTTAATTAATCTGTAAAAATAATATCCCCTTTTTCAAATTGAGCCATTCTCAGATGATTCTCTGTGTCGGTGTTACACCCACAGAGGCCGCTCCCACCATAGTTGATTGACATGAGCGTCTTTACCTCATATTTACTCCCAACATCTGAGCCGCTGAAGATGCAGTGGATTACGTTTGTTTGTGAATGGAATGTGCCTCCCGATGTACATGCATCCATCTATGTTCACGCAAATCATTCATGATCCATCAACTTGTGGAAAATGGGCATCCGATGACCCTTTCAAAATATGTCATGGCATTTGTATTTTATTGATTAGAAATGCATACCCGTGGCTGTAATAATCAACTACGTTTTAACCATTTTATGATTTTAATTAATATAAACTTGAATATAAGCAATGCTCCAGGGAAAATGTTTTTTAAGGACATCTGTCTGTCAGAAGTGAAATGTGGTTCTTTTAGTGGGATTTATTTTTTCTCTCGTGTAGTTCCATATGTTCACCACTAGATGTCCTATATAGTACTAATAGGTTTGTCTTGTAACCACTAGTCTTCATTGGTCCTTCATGTGTCTCTCATTCTCATACTCTTCAGCTCTCTGTATTGTAAGCTGTGCGTTTCAGAGTTGTTTATTTTTTTAATATGTAACACCTTTTTTTCAGAATATTGCAGAAATTATCCACAAATAATGATTTTTTTATGATTTATTTTTTTTCACTCAGAAACTAAGGTGCTTCATGTTAGGACTGAAGGATGACAGCTTTGTTAAGTCAGCTGTGGATGAGTGCGAGTGGGATTTGTATTTGAGCAATACGTTATTTTACTTTAAGGTTAAAGGGACAGTTCACCCCAAAATAAAAACTTGTCATTTACTCACCCTCAGGTTGTTTCAAACCTGTATGAGTTTCTTTTTTCTGTTGAACACAAAAGAAGACATTTTAAAGAATGTTAGTAATCAAACAATTTATGATAGCCATTGACTTCCATAGTATTTTTGTTTGTTTGTTTGTTTTTACCATCAGCTGTTTGGTTACCCATATTCTTCATAATATCATCTTTTGCTTGTTAATATGGTATGGTATGGTTCGAGTATGTGATAGCTACATTTGACAGAAAAAAAAAATAAAGCCATACTTTAGGAAACCGCCATAGATATGGCTGGACAGAAGTCTGATGTGTTAACTGTTTCACCCGCATATTCTTCACTGATAAAGGAGAAAGTGCTGTCTAGTGCTGATTTACCTGATGATGCGCCGCTGTCCAGTGCTGAACTTTAGACTCGCTCATTTTTACAGATAGCGCTGTTGGTCGCACTTGAGGGGGAGGTTGAGGCTGTTGAAATAAGTCAGAATTTTGAATCTTAGCTTTTTACATTTTACCGTTGCTGAACGTATTGATTAATGTAATGAGGACTAACCTGATATATGATGCTCCTTCTTGTGCTGTTTTGACATAACATGATGTCAGTGTTGGCAATTCTTTGGTCATAAAACAGCATGTTTGGAAAAATTTTAATTTGGTCGAGACTTGATAATGTATCTGTGAAATGGTGTCAGTGATGGGCAAGTTCAGCCTGTTGAGTCTAAAGTGGATGTTGTCGCTCATTTTCCCAAGCCCAATATGCATTGTGAGCTTTGGATATGGTAGGATAACCCTAACCCTAATTTCCTCAGTTGAAAGGTATGGTTTAACTGGTCAGAGATATGTCAAGCATACTTCTGGTTAATTCCCATATTCTGTTCGCTCCTGAATTTTCCACTCCATTGCTATTTATATCTCCAAATTGAAAGTTACTTCACCACTGTGAAGCAGGCATTTCTACAATTCTTACAATTGATTCAATTTAAGGATGAGTGTGCTGTGTGTCTGGACATACAAGATGTTCAGTTTGTGGTGTGTGTATTTTATTCTGTAGGTGGAGCTGCAAGAAGGAAATTCTCAGATCCTCAAAAGTGGAGTGATATCACTGTTCCTTTTTTTCTATAAAAGTTATAGTAGAACTTTGACCATATTTATATGTCAACTCTAGATTGCCATTATTATTATTATTATTATTATTATTTTTTATCTTTTATTTATTAGAGCTTATATTTTGTGTACCTTTTGGATTGAATATTGTGGTGTAACTAGATGTCTGAAATCTAGGTATATTGTAAATTGTAAAACACCCAGCTATATACACTACCGTTCAAAAGTTTGGGGTCAGTACATTTTTATTGTTTTTTTTTTCTTTTTTTTTTTTTAGAAATTAATACTTTTATTCACCAAGGATGTATTAAGTTAATAATTAAAAGTTTATTAAAAGTTAATAATAAATAATTTACATTGTTATAAAATATTTATATTTTGAATAAACACTGTACTTTTTAAACTTGTTATTCATGAAAGAATCCTGAAAAAAAAAAAAATTACAGGTTCCAAAAAATATTTGGCAGGACAACTGTTGATATTATCCAACATTGATCATTCTAATAATAAATCCGCATATTAGAATGATTTCTGAAGGATCATGTGACACTTAAGACTGGAGTAACAGCTGATAAAAATTCAGCATTTCATCACAGGAATAAATTCTATTTTAAAGTATGTTAAAATAAAAAGCATTATTTTATATTGTAAAAACATTTTGCAATATTACTGTTTTTTTTTTTTTTTTTTTTTTTTAATTAA
The DNA here is from genome assembly GCF_022985175.1 of Labeo rohita. Taxonomy (NCBI): domain Eukaryota; kingdom Metazoa; phylum Chordata; class Actinopteri; order Cypriniformes; family Cyprinidae; genus Labeo; species Labeo rohita. Next base: position 32,853,031 of record NC_066882.1, on the reverse strand, counting down.
ATAAATGCAGCCTTGATGAGCATAAGACACTACTTTAAAGACTATTACAAGTCTTACTGACCCCAAACTTTTGAACGGTAGTGTACGTGTACAGGTATAATATAATGATACAATAATAGTATATAATATACATAGAGGTAATATGCTGATCATGCTAATTTTGATATTTAGGCATCATACATTATATATATATATATATATATATATATATATATATATATATATATGTGTGTGTGTGTGTGTGTGTGTGTGTGTGTGTGTGTGAATATATAAATATATATAGCAGGACAAAAATTTTAGGCCAGGAAATCTCACACTCATCCAGGCCATCATATTCACTGATAACAAATTCCGAAACCACTGAAAACCCTATTTTTTGTATGGCCATCACATTTAAAAAAAGGTTTAAAATCTTAGGCTTGGGCCGTGCAAAATAATTAAAGGTTCTCTCTTGAACTGCACCTTCATTTGCATTTTCCTTTTGAGTCTCTTCATTTTCCATGATCTCTCTCTGCATCTCACTTTGTGTGTTTACTTTTTTCCACAAATTTTCTTGTAGCTGTCCCTTTTCCCATCAGTCATCTACTGTTATGAACAGAACTGTCTCCACCTTCCTGCAAAACATCCACCTTATTTTATTCGGTTTGCAATAACATAACTTTATTTTAGTTCAGTTTAAGGTATCACATGATGACCATGTGTTGTTTTACCATAGTTTAACTACAGTAATCATGGTTTTCGGTTTAAATTGTCTTAAAGGTTGTGTTGTGCTATCTGCCCATGCTCCCTCTAAATCTATTTTAAAACAATGTCTTATAACATTTGTTTGCTAAATTACTACTGTAACTTTACAGTAGATAATAATGATGTTCTTTAGCATACAGTATTTTGAGTGATGATGGTAATCAATTTTGTTTAGTCTACAGTAGCTATTATTAATCCTCTGGCTACTGCTAAGAGTTGCTAGCACTTAACTAAGTACACAAATACAAAACTACAGTAGCCTATTTACAGATGAAACTGACCTGCACTTAAAGTCCTGAACAGGTCAGTAGTTTTGCCTCTTGATTTTGCCTACTGATTTGATGATTCCTGTGCACAAGCTGGAAATAAATTCATTGTATTCTAAACTTAAATTGGCAATCAATTGTTAAAGGTGTGCTGACCCAAAAATCTTTTAAAAACCTGGGCCAAGTTTAAACCAGTAATCAGGCATCACAGCTGGCAAAGGGGCATGTCTGACTTTGACTTTTATATTGCCATTATTATGTAATCAAAATGAAAATTATTATTGCTGATATGTCATATATGATAATGTCACGTTACTTTAATGTATTTGCACCAAAAAATGATAGGAATTTATGTTGATATCATCCACCAGGGGTGTTCCCAAAGTTTTGGAGGGCAGTGTATGTAAATGTAGACCTTTCTACCTAAGAAAGAATGTTAAACTAAATTAAAAGGACAGAACAAATCATGACATAAGACTGACATCACACACAATGTACCAGTGCGTTACCCCTCATGAACAAATATAACGTCTGATGACATGCATACCAGTGCACCATTATGACATCCTTCAATACATATGATATCTAATGTTTGTATAGGTATACCAACATACCATGCATCAGATATGCAAATATAATTTTAAATACAGCAATTTCATTGGCTGATGTGCATGTTGTCATGTTAACATACAGATCTGGGCCCTTCTGCCTTACACTCCTAAACAGCCAAATGCACACAGTCAGTGTGGTCTAGTAGTGGGTTGGTTCTACATGTTCTTGAATCCCCTCATTATAACAAAGCATAGACACAATGTAAATAAGAGATTCACTGTGTGACAGAAATATGCCAAAATGCCTGAGAAGTCACATAAACATTGATGTAAGCACCGTGTTGTTCTTCACTCATGCACAAGTCATTCCATTTTGCAACTAGTTATATATTCTTTGTTACATTTTAGTTTGTTTTAGTTGTAATAAAGTTACTATGTTATTGATATGTTTTGCAATAATTAATAGTTATATATTCTTTGTTATGGCTCTTTTTTTAATGCATTTTATGTATTAAGTGATAAAATAACAAAAGGTCAGATGGGTCATATAATTGTATTGTAACCGAAAATATTGTTGTTGTGGTTTTTTTTTTTTTTTTTTTTTTTTTTGGGTTACTTCATTTAGAAGCTGCCAGTAAGTCAATAATTTAGATCTCAGCATGTGCCCAAACATACAGAAAAGTATATTTTGTTCCTGTGAATGTTACCTGTGAATACCTGCATATAAACAATGAGACTAGACTGTATAATCTATGTTATCGAATCTCAGCATGATGTAAATTTGCTTTGAAGACTACATACACAAAACACAACTATTTCAAAGGTCCAGACGGAAAGAATCATTGTTTTCAAGTCATAAATAACAGTATAACAATCAGTTAATCACTTTACATGATTGTTAAAAAAAAAAAAAAAAAAAAAAAAAAAAAAAAAAAAAAAAAACTGTTTCATATTGTAGGTTTGAGACTGGGAGTTTCATTGTTCCAGTCCTCCTCTGAGATCCTATTGGTGATTGGAAGTTTGAGAACAAGCATCTCCTCTTCCATAAGCAAAGGAGGAGTTCGACTGCTTAGACTTAGCAAGATGAGAAATGAAGAGATGAGACATGAACACAAACCCGCTCAGAGGACAGAAAGATGTGAGCTCTCTGCAGGAGCTCTGAGGAAGCGCGTGCTGCTGACACACTCTCGTCTCATCTGATCTCCGGTCAGAATGCAGCCGACTCACGCGCTCTCTGCGGATGCTTCGGGGAAAAGTTGCAAGAAGATGAAGGTGGAAAATATGAAGAATGAGAAGTTGCAATGCGTCTCTGAATATGACAGAGATGCACCGACAACAACTTCCATCGACACACAGGGTTAGTGTAGCAAAACCGAAAGGAAGAAAAAAAAATTGCAATGTTCGACAACTGTTTTAAGTATTTGTGTTGCATTGCCATTTATGTAATCCATGTCATTTTGATGACTTGTGAAGATCAGCGAAAAGACAAGAGGAAAAAAAGCGTCAAGTCAAGAAGGCCTGCAAGCAGAGAATGTGAAGCTGCGAGAGAAGTTCGAGTCGATCTTCAAGGATCTGACCTGTGGAAGAGTTTTCATGAGATCGGCACAGAGATGATCATCACCAAAGCTGGAAGGTAGATGACAATAAAAATCAATCTATTTAACAATTTAACTTTGCAGCAAATTACAATTACTACAGCTAGCCTACTAGAAACAATAAACTCGTGACCAATCAGAAGAAAAAAAAAAGTTCTGTTGTGAGGATTTAAAAGACGTCGTTCAACAAACTGGATCTGAAGAATGTGTGATGAAACAAGTGTGTAGCGCTAGTTTGGATAATGTTAGCCTACAGTTGTGTTGACCTCAGGTATGTTTACCTTTAAGGCTAGATTACACTAAAATGAGGCTTTTTGTTTGTTTGTTTGTTTCTGTGAGAGTCTGTTGTGTTTAGAATGACAGTCTGTTAGTATGTGATTCTTGCTTAATGTAGGGGAGACGGGGATTGCTGGTTAGTTGTAACACTGTCAGTCAGAAAGGAGCTGTGGTGATGTACCACATATCACACACTCCATTCACATCTTTAATGTTACAGGAGAAGTGGCATGTGAATGTGAGCAACATTGTAGATTTACGTCCAGCATTTTTTTTTTTGTGTGTGTAATATATATATATATATATAGTATAATGTTTTTGCCACTTTAAATGGTTTACTTTATTAAAAAAAAAAAAAAAAAAAAAAAAAAAAAAAGATTATTCTTTGTTTTGTTCTTCAATCAAGTTTTTGCATAAATTGGAAGTGTGGGTCTTATTTCAGCAAATTACTTCCCACTGTAACATCTGTCTCCAGCCTGTGTTACAACTCACACCAGTAGTGGGGTCGGTTGTAACAACGGAACTCTTTGTATTTGACATTAACTCACATAATCTGTGATTATGCAGTACACATCCAAGTGAGATTTATTTGTAGTAGACAAATGTGGCTGCCATATATCAAAGTTGGAGAGATCTAGCACAAACAAACACTGAGCTACTGATGCTCAAACAAATAAGTGTTATTTCAATCCCCAGTCTCCCCTACAATGCCCAGTTTTTCTCTTTAATTATTTACAAAATTGGCAAGCATATGATGCCTACTGCAAAATCTGCGTTTAGATTTTCAAAGTTGCATAGTGTATTCCAGCCTTGTTATCCTTTGACTGAATTAACTCTGAAGCAAAAAGAAAAAGAAGGAAAAAAAAACTGACTGCCCAAAAATCTTTTGGCAACTAGCATCAGCTTGGCAGCCTGAAGTTTATGTAGCAACTATTAGAACTATGCTAATTATATTAGACTATTCCGTATGTTTACCTGTAACTAGCCAAACTGCAGTAATGATGTTCTAAAGCGTTGGTTGTGTATCTGTCATCTCTTCAGGAGAATGTTCCCCTCTGTCCGAGTCAAGGTGCACAATCTGGATCCCGTCCAGCAATACTCCATTGCCATGGACATCATGCCTGTGGACTCAATGAGATACAGGTGGACTCAAATATAAATACATAGTGAATTACATTTGTAGAAAAAAATAAAAAATAAATAAATCAAAACTAGAGATAAGGTAAATCCTTGCTTCAAATGATGTATTGAGTTTAAGTTATTGTTATTATCATCTGTGTCAGGTATGTGTACCACAGCTCTCAGTGGATGGTGGCTGGAAACACGGATCATTCGTGTGTCCCTCCTCATCTGTACGTCCACCCGGACTCGCCGTGTTCGGGAGAGACCTGGATGAGACAGGTGATCAGCTTTGATCGTGTCAAACTCACCAACAATGAGATGGATGACAAAGGCCATGTGAGTCCCCTTTTTTGACATGACTACCTCGACACTACAACATAAAACAACAACAGTTACGATATATATGTAATGTGTTTAATGTGATTTGAAATTCAGATAATCCTGAAGTCCATGCACAAGTACAGGCCACGCATACACGTTATTCTGCATAGTCCTCTTGAACGCCTGTCACAGACTCTCGTGTCACTGCCGGCGGATGACGTCTACACCACCTCCTTCCCTGAGACTCAGTTCACCACTGTCACAGCATACCAGAACCAACAGGTAACTCATCTCAACAGTTAACTCTTTATTTGATCTTGGATTCATTGGAAATAGTTTTTTTTTTTCTTACTGCATTTATGTTGGAAAATTTGACACAGAGTGGGTAAAAGCCTGGATTTCCATACTGAAATTTTTGAGTTTTCTTTTTTTCCTTAAACCTTAAAAATAAACAGAAGTTTTAGAATTGTGTAATATGTGTATGACATATACGTATTTTCTACATTTCGAAGAGACTGACCCAGATGTAGAACGCTGATGAGTACAAATAATTATTTGTAGATTACATAATAAAATGAAGTTTTTTGTTTGTTTGTTTGTTTGTTTGTTTTTTTGCCATTAGTCATGTGGCAGTGTAAAATTATATATGTGTATGGAGAAACATATATTGACTGACAGTGAATTTTCTGGTATCTTTAAGATAACAAAACTGAAGATCGACAGGAATCCTTTTGCCAAGGGCTTCAGGGAACGAAATGGGTAATAAAAGTTATTGTCTGTATGACTGCCAAACTATAAAACATTTTATTGCCCTGACGTAACATTAGCAGAATAATCTGAAATAAGCACATAATAGATGATGATTTTTATGACTCTTGATGATGTTGTACATTTGTTAGCAGATTTCTGAAAACTCATCCTCTCATTCTTCTGCAATGCATTTCAGAGGCGTGTTGGATGGGATGCTGGAGTCGTACTCGTGGCACAGTCCCTTTAACCTCGATTTCAAATCTTTTGCTACGGAGCTACAAGGTTAAAAAAAATATCTTTAAATCTGTTATTTCAGTCTTAATAGTTTTAGCTGAAATGCTCATTATCAGAATAAAGTTCCGGTAAAAGTCATCATGTATTCATTTAATCTGACTGCAGGCAGATGTTATGGACCTCCGGCAAGTTTCGGTATCACCTCATCAGTGCCATCCTTCTTGCCCAGCTCCTTCTCTCCAGCAGCCCTTCCCATCACATTCACAAGCCCTCAATGCTGCAACATACTCCCTTCAAACAGTTTTCTCACATACAGAGCGTACTGCAGCATTTGCCTGAGCAAACTCAGTAGTTGCACTGCTCTGCGACCCGTGTTAGATCTGCCCTTCATGACGGCTCTGCAGGTAAAGAAAGGAGACAGCTGTAGGAGTCGCTGGCTCCAGGATTCTACCACCAGAAGTACTTCTGAGCATCCGGTCCACAGCATTTCAGCTGGATGGGACTCTGGAGACTATCAAGCTCAGAAAGACAACAGAGAGCCAGCCTTTGTGTCATCCTACAACTACAGTTTCCCCTTGAGCCATCACTTCCCCTTGAGCATGTTTACCAAATGCCCATGATCTGCTCTATCAGTTTCTGCCCCGACACCAAACATGTCAAAACAGGAACTCTAGTGCTCCAATACAGCATGATCTCATGAGCACACCTACATTTACTTACGTTTACACAGACGCTAAACTATAAATATTGACAGCATGTGAATAGTACCATTTTTGTACGATCAGCTTTAGAGAGATACAAATGTTTATGAATCCTTTTTGAATCTATGAATATTAAATTCATGGAATTAACCAGTTGTATTTGTATTATCAATTGTATTGTATTTATTATCAGTTAGATTAATAATGTTTTTAATGCTGTTTAAAAAAAACAAAAACAAACAAAAAAAAGATTGCATATTGCAACTATAATGTTTTGGTGCTACATTCAAAACACACTTTTAAACATGACTCATTCCTAAAATGAATCAAAATGAATCTTATCATGAATTTTTCATTTCTTTGATGTGGGACACAAAATGAGTTTTCTGAATATGCACTGGTCCAATAAACTGTCTATAAAATACACAGCACAAAACACTTTTCATAAAAGTAATTATTTTATATTTGTGGAACTGGTTGTGGCATGCCGTTATAGTAGAATTAGTAGAAGCTCAAAGGCTGGATACTGTCAGGAGTTAGCAGCCCTGCTCCTGGACGGCACCTTCCTGCAGACTTCAGTTCCAACAGTGTTCCCACCTGCCTGTTATTGTGAAGTAATCATGACAGTCTCAATCCAGACTGTCCTTCTCCAGCCACGCACAGATCACTCTCGCTGGACATTAATCTCCCGCACCTGTCAACAATTACAATCAAGGGCAGCTTCCAAAATCACCCCAGTCATTTTCTGCTCTCCGTCTTCAGCGCACAGACCTCCCTGATCCCTGTAGGTATATTTAAGTAACTCCCGTGATCATCTTCATCATCATGCCTGGATGAGAGTGTTCAAATCTTGAGATTTCTTTAACCCTGTGTCTGCTTCAACACCTGCTTAACCCTTACAAAAAATAAGTTTATTCAAGTGTGCTATTAGTATACTTCTTTTAAACTAAACATAGGAAAGTGTACTTGTAGTCTTCTTTTTATGTACTTCTCATAAATATACTTAAAATGACATTTAAGTATACTTAGAAAAAAGTACACTTAGAAAAAGTCTAAATATATTTAAGCAATATTGTTCTCTGGGAATCCATGTTTGCATTGTTATATGGTAGGGGGCGCTATTACACATCTTCTGTACAGAATTTCCAAAACAAGCAAAAAAAAAAAAAAAAAACAGATGCTTCCACACGTTTTTAACACAATCGTCATAAAACAGCATCAAAACTGTAACGTTATGGAATAAAATGTGACCCATTAAGAGGTAATAATGACTGTCAAGCTTTGGGGTTTTGATCAACTCTCTGAATACAGTTCATAGTCTTTTTTCATCTTTTTGTTTAAAATGTTGTTTATTTATTTATTATGATTTATGAAACTTACCCACATTCAAGTGTTTATAAAAAAGAATGCATGAAGCTAGAATAAAATGTTTTTGTTTACAAGCAGATACCCTCTTCTTTCTTTTGATATTTTGTATGTTCAGATATTCATATATACAAATTAATACCTAATAGGGACACAGTAGTATACTTAAAGTATGATGTAAAGTTCACTTAAAGGAACGCTCCACTTTTTTTGAAAATAGGCTCATTGTCCAACTCCCCCTAGAGTTAAACAGTTGAGTTTTACCATTTTCGAATCCATTCAGCCGATCTCGGCGTCTAGCGGAAGCACTTTTAGCATAGCTTAGCATAGACCATTGAATCTGGTTAGACCGTTAGCATCTCACTCAAAAGTGACCAAAGAGTTTCGATATTTTTCCTTTTTAAAACTTTTAATATCATTGCGCCTGCTGCACCCATGGTACGACATTATTATTCCGCCGGAATGAGAGTGTAGTTCCGAGTCATAACGGTCTAGAAAATCGCAACTTTTCATTTTCCGTCAGTCTTAGTACACGATGTAACTACAGAAGGGTCAAGTTTTAAATAGGAAAAATATCGAAACTCTTTGGTCATTTTTGAGTGAGGTGCTATCGGTCTGATCAGATTCGATGATCTCTGCTAAGCTATGCTAACAGTGCTACCGCCAGACCCGGAGATCGGCTGAATGGATTCGAAAACGATAAAACTCAACTGTTCAACTCTAGGGGAGTTGGAAAATTAGTCTATTTTCAAAAAAAAGCAGAGTCTTCCTTTATAGAAAACTTACGAGTATACTTGCAGTATAAAGCTACTAAACTAGTAGTTTACTGAAACTATACTTCAAAGTGAACTAAAAATGCTACAAGTATTTAATTAGTAAACTATCAGTATATCTATAAGTTCACTTTTAGTATAGTTGCAGTAATAACTAAAGCATAGTTAAAAACTAGTTGTGTACTCAAAGTTTACTACTGTTATACTTAAAGTATACTTAAATGTATGCTTTTATAATTGGGCCAAAGAGTATTGAAATAGTACACTTACAAGTATACTATTAGTACACTGATATTTGTATACTTACTACATAAGGTATACTTAATAATATACTTGAACTACTTAAGTATACTTAATGAAACAAACTTGAAGTATACTTCTTTTTGGTAAGGGAAGGCATACTGCTGTAAAGCTCCCACATCTGAGTTCACCATCTGAGTCTGGTTCTTCAGGATCACATTTTTACAGCTTAAAGTATTTATAGAGTGTTTTCGTGATGCGTCATCTATCGACCATATAGAGATTTATCATGTTACATCTTCAATCCAGAAGTCGACAATTGTGGCAGCACTGAACGTAAATGATGCCATTGAAGTGAATGGAACTTGTGCATGGGCTTGGCGAAAAAAAAACCAAAAACAAAAGTAATTCACTATGTTGGGATAAGAAACAGAAGGAAGAATATTGAAAGTAACTCCTAAATAATGAATTGGGGGTAGGAGTTTAAATGAACTATGTGTTTGCAGAAAAGTTTACATGTTGTCTTCTTTTCATCTAGCATATAATGCATTATAAAGCAGTGTTAATAAGCGTAGCACAGCTTTGTGTACACTAACGCTGCTTACCCTTACCAAAAAGAAGTATACTTCAAGTTTATTTGTAAACTTGTAAGTCAAGTTCAAGTATATTTTAAGTATACTTTATGTAGTAAGTATACAAATATCAGTGTACTAGTAGTACTATTTCTATACTCTTTGGGACTAAATTGGCCCACTTCCTAGTATATAAAAGTATACTTTAACTCTAACAGTAGTAAACTTTAAGTACACAACTAGTTTACATCAATGTTTTAAGCTTGCACTGCAAGTATACGAAAAGTGAACTTATAGGTATACTGATAGTTTACTAATTAATATTTGTGTGCATTTTTAATACACTTTGATGTATAATCTCAGTAAACTACTAGTTTGGTAGTTTTATACTGCAAGTATACTCATAAGTTTTCTATAAGTGAACTTTACATCATACTTTAGGTATACTACTATGTCCATATTAATTTGTATATATATGTTGTTTCATGTCTGACGAGTGTGTTTGATTACATGTGGAAGCATCTGTTGTTTCGGTGTCTTCTTCGCTTTTTTTTTTTTTGTAAATTCTGTACAGAATATGTGTAATAGTGAAAGTAATAAGTGCAAACCCTCTATCGTGTTCGTTAAATATTAATTTAAAGTGCCCTGAACAGTATAATATATCATAGTCTGTGCATTTATTCTTGCATTTAATTACAGCTCTCACAAGATGTAAGATATAACCATAATATTTGTTCATTTTGTTACATGTGATGGTGAATTGCAGCATGCATTTGTGGGAACCTTTGATGCTTTTACCTCAATGAGAGTGAAAACAGTCTGAATCAGAAGCCACAGTTGTGTTATTTATTTCATCTCGTCTGCTCCACTCCCCAGTACAGCAACACTTTTTCAGCAGTTTTAAAAGCTGTGCTAAAGTGCTAAAACAGTGGGTTTCATGACCCCATCTTCATGCCTTATAGTAAGGTTTCGAGCTAGATTTGAGATTAGATTTGCCATATAGTATATTTTGCTTGATGTGAATGTACTGTATGCATGTAGATAAAGCTGGATGTACTATGTATATGTCGCTTGCTGATAATAAAGTTGCAACAATATTAAGCAGCTGAGATTTTCTATATAGTATGTATAGCTTGACGTGAGCGTACTGTACGTATGTGAGTTTGTATTTGATGATGTGTATCACTGACACAGGTAAATGAGGCATAAGGGTAAGATTTTGATCATATCATCCCTAAGTAGTTTAACTGATGAGTTCATTCAAGTCATGGCATGATACTTTTACACATAGTAGTAAACTAAAAGTCCTGTTTAGTCCCCAAATGTGAAAGCCAAAGGAGACTGTGGCAAGAAATGAAAAACTTAATTTGATTTTGGATAATGAAAATAAAAAAACCTCAAGGTGGCAAGTTCCCAGATATAATGTTGGTAATCAAGTCGATATGTTACTACACTGATTGAGCTGTAAGATGAGATCTTAAGATCCACCCAGAATTAAACAGCAGAGTGCAGACTGAGTGTTTGTATTGTTTGTCATATTGATATTGCTTCGCTGTTGTGGATAAAAGGAAAATGATTTTCTGAGGGCACCTCGGCCCAGGAGTGCCTTTAGCCAGTTTATCCAGAGTCTGTCCGCTTCCTGTGTGTGACATTTATCCATTTGATCCATCCGATCCGCGTCGCTCTCGCTGGAAGATCGTGGGCCTCGGGATCAGGTGGCTGAGCCAAACAGGTGATTTAGAGCCGCTGCTCTTTGAAGCTCGTCTGTGAGGTCAGTGGCGTCAGGTGCCTGCAGATGCTGCTGTCCGTCTGAAAGCTGACATACAGGATGTGTTCAGCATGTCTCCAGCACCCCGTCCCCCCTGTGCAGGTAATTGATTTCAGGGCACATGCCCCCTCCCACCTCGTCCGTTGAGTGTTTAGAGTCCACAGCCCGGCCTGTGGTGTGCTGTCAACGCTAATTCAATTAGAGACGCAGGACTGTGACTAACTGCAACCTGCCAAGCATCTTTCCATATGTGTGCTTATACCCCTCTCTCTCTCTCACACACACACACACACACTCATGCTGAAATACCTTTGCATGCCACACTTATGCAGTGCTGAACATCTTGTCTTTTGTGGACTTTTTGCTTTGTGACATTATTTTTGACAAGTAAGCAAACCTTTAAGTGTTTTGTTTGTTTGTTTTTTATGAAATTTGACCCATACATTTATTCTTGCGATTCATCCAGTTGATTTTCACCTGACATCTGACATGAAATGCTATCATGGCCTGCTCTTTAATATCAGTGAATCTGCATGGGTTTAACAAGGAGCATCAATATGGCCTACAAAATGGTACATCTGGATTAGAATAATCTGGATTTGGAAATCCTGTGTTTTGCTATTTTTGTTTGGATTTGACACTTTTTCAGATGACCAAATCCAGAGGATTAGTTTACTTTAGATTAATTTACTTTCAAATAGTTTAAAACTGAAATTAAAATGACTAAAAACTAGAAATATAAAAAAATAACTAATACAAATGACATATATATATATGTGTGTGTGTGTGTGTGTGTGTGTGTGTATACACTGCCGCTCAAAAGTTTGGGATTAGTAAAACTTGTAATGTGTTTTTTTTTTTTTTCTTTTTTTTTTTTTGTTTTAAGAAGTCTCTTATGCTCATCAAGGCTGCATTTATTTGATCAAAAAAACAGGGGAAAAAGCTGTAATATTGCAAAATATTATGATATCAAATAATGGTTTTTATTTTAACATACTTTAAAATACAATTTATTCCTGTGATGCAAAGCTGAATTTTCATCAGCTGTTACTCCAGTCTTCAGTGTCACATGATCCTTCAGAAATCATTCTAATATGCTGATTTATTATTAGAATTATCAATGTTGGAAACAGTTGTGCTGACAAATATTTGTTTGGAACCTGTGATTTTTTTTTTTTTTCTTTTTTTTTTTTTTTTCAAAATTCTTTGATGAATAACAAGTTAGAAAGAACAGCATTTATTCAAAATATAAATCTTTTCTAACAATGTAAATCTATGCTGTCACTTTTTATTAATTTAACACATCCTTGCTGAATAAAACAATTTTTTTTTTCCCAAAAAAAAGAAAGAATAAAAATACTGACCACAAATTTTTGAACAGTAGTGTATATTGGGAGAAAACCTTTCTATTTTAAATAAATGCTGTTCTTTTTAACCTTTTATTGATCAAAGAATCCTAAAAAAAAGTATCACAGGTTCCAAAAAATATTAAGTAGCACAACCGTTTTCAACATTGATAATAAATAAGCGTATTAGAATGATTTCTGAAAGATCATGTGACACTGAAGACTGGAGTAATGATGCTAAAAAAAATTACATTTACATTTATTACATTTTTTTTTCTTTCTGTATTTTGATCATATAAATGCAGCCTTGATGAGCAAAAGTAACGTAAATTGACATATACATGTAAAAATTGACTTGTAAATTTAAAACAATTAAACCACTTTTGAGCGGCAGTATATAATAATACATATAATAAACTAAAAATAAACTATATGTGTGTATACCTGGGTAAACATATCAATGATATTAAAATAACACTGCTATGGGCTACGTATCACACATATTAGCTATGTAAAAGGCAACAGGTAGAATAGTCAGCATGGGGTGACTAAGTGTTTTTATTTGTAGAGATTAAAAACAACAATAAAACAAATCAATCAGTTTCTTAAACAGTCAGACCCCACATCTAACACAACTAAAAACAAATAATATCTGATGGAGTTATTAGAAACTTCTGGTTCATCTCTGATGATTGTGTCATTGTAATTAAAATACTAATTAAATATTGTTATTGATAGCTGTTTGAAAGGTTTTATGGGGACAAAACGTTTTTTTTCTTTGCTGTACTGAAAGGCTTAATAGGAGTCCTAATGCACTACATCTATTCTCAATCCACACTTCTCCTGGGATCTCTGATACACATACCCATGATTTGTTCCAAATCAAAACCAACATTGGATTATGATGTAATTCAGTTTCAGAATCCTTTTTTCTGTCTTTTCAACAACCCATTGTCAAGATTTGATCCAATCCAATAGCCGAAACCCGATCAGATTACTCCTGAACAGACACACAGACACCATCTTCCCATCAGACGTGCTCTCTGTCTGTCAGTGATACGACGGCGATGGGTTACCACCGTTATATAACCAGACTGTAGAGTAGGAATACAGAAAAGTTTAACCACAGTTACTGTAGGATGCATAAACTCTCATTCACACACAGATCCAGTGCATTCTGAAGTCAGTTCCAAACTATCAGACAACGCTACATTATTAAAGTTGAAAATATTGTGTTTGTTCTTATAAGTTGAATTCAAAGTCCCTTCAGTCTGGATGAGTGTGAGGCTTGCATTTGATGAAGTTTCTCTCTCTGAGCATGTGAGAGAGCAGGACGAGAGCTCAGCTCTTTAGCTGTGGACTCCAGACGCTTTGAAAGCGGGAAAGTGATGGGGCCAGCTGCAAAATGCAATAAAAACAAATTAGAAGCATTAGCACATATGTGAGGAAACACTGGCTTTGGCAGATGACAGTTTGTGTGTGTGAATGATGGAGGTTGGGGAAAGACTTTTATGGCGCTGATTGGACACACATGCCCCGGCAGATCAAGCAGAACCAATGCGCTCCGCTTCCTGCTCGTCTGACAGCCGTCAGCCTCAAGAAAATTGAACGCTTCAACAAGGGGGAGCAGGAACATGAGGATTCAAACCATCTGCCAGCAGGACAGCTGTATCATCAGACAGTACAAACACTTAGTAAGAAAGTATAACATTCGCCCCTGTGTTCAGTATCACACAGTTCATCCGTGCTGGCTCAAGCGTTAAATATGCACTGTTTGCAGAGCTTTCACAGCCAGATCATACACAACGATCTTTCTAAAGAGAACATACAAATACTATGTTGTCACAATTCTAAGTAAAGATTAAGCACATTCTTTCTGGTCCGCATGCCAGTGAAGTGCACAAAACGCTTAAACAGGCTTAAACAAACTAGCATTTCATCTGCTATGTGGATGATTGCAGTCCAGCAGAGAAGAAGTGATCACTGCTCTGATCAAGCCAAGCCCAGGGCACAGCTGTTCAAAAGATTTAATCTGGTTTTGCTGTCCAGGATCAGGTCATTTTTTGTGCTGGTTTTTCAAACCAGCTTTGGAGTGTATCAGCCTAAAATAGACAGAGACTCATTCAGAGTGCTCTACATGGGATCGCATATCAGCTATGTGGAAAAACAGCAGGTAAAGCAGTCAGCACAGGGTCTTACTCATCTCTGATGAATACATCATTATAATTAATGTACAGCAATAAATGTCCCTTAAAATCAAACTTTTACAATTGATTTTGACAGACATTTCAGGGATTATATTAGAGGGTAAATATTTATTCAGTTATTTAGTGAACTGCTAGATTTAATAGATCACCTAATGTCACTGTTCGGCAAATTAAATGCAAACCAGTTTGACCAATTTAAAGTTGTAACACTTTATTCCTGAAATCCTCCCTCAAGCCCCAGCTTTTTGCCCTGGATTAGATCAAATCTTGAAAGAAAGAAAGAAAGAAAGAAAAGAGGAAAAAAAGAGATTCTGAAACTGGACATTAAACATAATTCAGTCTTGGTTTTGATCTGAATCAAAAACTTGGTACTGGGATACATTTGAAAGAAACAAACAAAGAAGAAGAAAAAGAACATATCTGAATCCCCGGGTGATTCAGGTTAAAATACTGGTGCAAAATGTAATAAAAATGTTTAAGGTTCATTCCACGAAATCTGTTCATTTTCCACTTGGAAAAAATAAAAAATAAATTTTTTTTTTTGAATATCCATGAAATGAAGACACCTTAAAATGACAAGAAATTGTATTGTGCCATCTCAGGCTCAAATTTATCATTTGCCGACTATTTTTATACCTCATTTTTCAGTATTTTTTGTCAACCCTGTTACAGACAAAAGCGTTACTATATATTATAATTTTAATTAGAATTATGTGATAGTTTTTACATATATGAGCAGCATTTTAGTCCCTCTTTTCACTGGGATTGATTGACATTTTGCCTTTTTTAAATATTTTTACATTTATCATTAAGATGACCAAGAACATACTAATTTTAGACAGTGACCGCATGTCACTTAAGGAACGTTTATATTAAAATATAGAGATATTTTAAAAAAACGGGCTTTTTCCAAAATAAAATGTTGTTGAAGTTACAATGGAAAAACCTGGAAGGTTGTATCAAATATAATTTTCACAATTTTCACAATTTTTATGAAATGAATGACAGCAACAAGATTGACATCATAATCACAGGACTGACCAGAGTAACAGGGATGACAAGACACACATTCTTCAGCACACTGCACATGTTTGTTTACATAAAACTGTAAAGTATTACCATTTTAAATTGCATTATATTGTTTTGCACCTACTTGGCACAGTTGTATTAGTCAAGTCATGTATTTATTTATTTAGTGTGTTATACTGTACAAGACAGATTGTGTCAATATAATGTTAAACAGGAAAATAGTGCCAATAATGTGGGAGGACAATAGTAAACAGTCCATTTTTCATTTAAATGGGGGGGGGGGGGTAATAATAATAATAATAATAATAAAATGTTTTATTGAGACTGATCATCTTATCTAGGTCATTAACAACAACTATAGCAATAGTAACAATACCAGTTAACACTAATTAAAAACGTAACTGATGTTCACATGCCACAGGCATTAGCTCAATAATACACCCAGAGTGACCTTTACAATGTTTGAGTTTTACACAGACAATCATTAAAAACAGGGTGGCACCTAATCCATGTCATCCCTGTTACTCTGAAAAGTAACAGGGCTGACAGTAACAGATTTGATGCTAGCTAATAGTCATGTTCACAAAAGCTCTGTTTAAGTCTGGAATCCTGGTCAGCACCGATTGCCCAGTGGTTAGTGTGACGACATACAGCACAGCTGTGCTCCTGGTACCCGAGTTCAATTCCAGTCTCGAGGTCCTTTGCTTATTTCAAATAATATTTAATTGACTTTAATTTGATGTAATATTGATGAAAGCATACATAGTATTGTATCACAAATTATTTGTTATATTAATTCTATGTTTGATGATTTCTTAGGCAAAAGGCACTAATTTCATGGAATAACACTTAAATAGGTTAAGTACTAAAGTGAACATTTTAATAAACTAAACAAAACATTACAAATAAGCTTACTGTTTATATCATGTAGCATATATACACATTAACAATTTGTGCTTGATTTATCTTGATTTGACAGAAATAAAAAATGATTAATCCTTTCAGTACAAAAAAAAAAAAAAAGGAAGCACGACTTAAAATGGATAACCCTGTCCTGGACATCAAAACATAGGATTTCCTAATCTGAAATATTCTGATTCAGATTAGACTAGTGCCAGGATATTTTTCCCCCAATGTATTTATTTATTATGATCAAATGTCTTCCAATCTTACTAAAACATTTTGATCAACACGTACTGAAGGCATGAATCAGTACCAGTGCCAAGACTGAACTGCATTATCTAATTCCATTTCAGAACCCTTTTCTTAAAAAAAACAAAACAAAAAAAACAAAAAAAACAAATCTGATTAAATTAGTTTTGAACAACTGAACTTTGCATAACAACAGTTAACAAACTCATCACAGCGAAGTATCAGCTCATGCATCGGTCAGGGACTTTTGATTGTAATTACAAAAAAGAGGTTTTCTGGGAGCAGGAGGTTGTGTTTGTGTCCTGGCAGCACACAGGCAGCAGCTGAAATTGGTAGCAGATAGCACATAACGGTAATGAAGGCTTGGCATGCAAAAGACAGCTTCCGTCCTAGATGGGATGTTTGATTTTCATCTGTTTCTTATTGAGGAGCTGGAACTGAGGAAGGAAGGAACGAACAACAACTGTTATCAAATCTGACCATTTCAGTTCCTCAGATTTGTGAGAACAGATATATAATAAGTAAAATAATGCTACATGTCAGAAACAAATTCAAATTAGCATTCAGTGTTAGAAATACATATGCAGTATTTTTTATTGTTGTTGTTTTTTACAGTGGGTTTTCTGCGGATAAGCAACATAAAAAAAGGCAAACATACATTGCATACATTTAATAACATAAAAGAACGTGTGACAGTAAAACAAATTAAAAACTGATTTACTGAGTAGAGAAAAACCTGTCTGACTCTGCTCCATAATTCTGTAAGATTTAAAGTCTACAGCACCATCATGAGGCAAAAGGGACCATCTGCACACGTCTGTTGAGGTTTAGCACATTTCACATTCATATGGCACAGGCTTTTGATGCAAACACACAAAACATACAAATGTCTTTAAAAAGCGAACTCAACAACAAACAGTAAATTACAAAAAGCATGTGTTTGTGACTACTCTTTAAAAACACTGTGTACTTTAACATGATCACACTCTACTTCTGAAATGTATCTCAAGGGGTCTTTTGATAAATGTTGCAGATTCACTAACTCTTGCTTAGAAAAACAGCGACTAATTTGTAATATCTTAAGTGCCTTTGAAGACTCGGCCATGTGCATGAGTCACTGCAGCACTGATGCAACACTACAAATGCAATATAGCTAGACCTAAATCTGGAGGATCACTCATAGCATCGTTATATATTGTCATAGTACTTTACCACAGGGCAAGTTTTAAGATTGGGCAATAAGACAATATAGACAGCCTGACTTTCTGTAAAGATGCTTTGAAATATTGTCTATTATGAAAAATGTTCCATACATATACATATAAATATACATCATACATAATTTCCTATGCACACATCAGAATTTGTGCACCATTTGCACATTCTGGACCATACACTCATTCACCAACTTATTCTCACTTTCCAGACAACACAAACTAAAGTGTGGTCAAGCATCTTGCACAGCACTTTTCACATGCTAAAGGTGTGCTAGCCATCCCTATAATATAAAATTCTACAAAACTCTTGTTTTGCATATTTATTTTACAAAAGGTATTTGTGTCAGGAGCCCAGAAACCTCTTGTCCCTTTTATCTATTATAGGCATGTTTTCTTTTTAATTAACTTTTAGTGCAAGTATTCATTCATCCAGTCACCAAACCACTTCATCTCTGAAGGGTCGTGGAGATATCCCAGCGTCTTGGGCTTCATTTCACCCCAGCTTTTACATGTTCACCTGTACCACCTGTTCCACACACATTCATAAGGTTTTAAGTGTGGATGTGGATTCAGCCCCAGGCTCACATGTTCTTTCAATGTAGCCTGTGGACAGTAACGTGTACATAGGTGGAATTAAATGCATTGGGACAAAGTTATTTTTTTTAATTGGCCTTTTTTTCAGATAGGACAGTGGAGAGATGACAGGAAAGTATTAGGTAGAGAGAGGGGACCTCGAGACGGGAATCGAACTCGGGTCGCGTGAGCGTGCGTATATGTCGGCACACTAACCACAAGGCTATCGGCACCGACGGATTGGGACTTTTTGTCTGAGACAGTTTTTTCACAGTTTTTGAGTCAGTTTTTTCACTTGAATTAAAATTAAGAAAGACTGGTTGAACCTATACTCGTAATGCATGCACTCTGTTTAGCATGCGGTAAATAGCTCATTTCTGCTATAAATGCAAACAACTCAATGGAAAGTTGTTACAAAACATACAGTATTTTAACTTATCACCTAACATGAGTGCATAATACAATAAAATGACGATGAAGAGACAATGTCTATGTTGTCCATGGCCATGGAAATCCTGAGTGGAATCTGCCATACCCTTTTCAACCCTATTGACTTTTCTCAAAAGAAGAGAAACAACACCAAGAAAACAAAACAAAACATCACAATAACCTGATATGCAGATCACACAAGATACTTTAAATATGATGAAGATTGAAAACTACATATCCTGCCGATGAAAAAAGTAAAACTGCATTTTGTATGAATACTAAATAGACACTAAATAGACATTGCCTAGCTTTCTTTTATTCAGTCTACAGTATAATGAAAGTTAAAGAGTAAAAATCAAATTTACTTGTACCACAACCAAAAATAATGGTTGGAGGAACATATCATTCACCATGGGTCTAACAGCTAAGCAGACCATAGTCACCAAAGCATCGCAACTGAAAAAAATCACTGCACGTCCAAAGCACCCTCAGCTGGCCGTTTTCAGAAGAGTGCCTGGAATTTTTTAGCTGGTTAAACAAGGTAGAAATGACATGCTGAAGTACAGTTACAGTAATTTACTCACAGTAAAACTATAAATGCTGTAATAACAAAAAAATAAGCACATTTATCTCATTCAAAAGGCACATCCCAAACTTTAGCATGCTATCGTTGATCACAAGACATACTACATCCAATAACTCATCAAAGCTGACATAGGCTTCTTCAGGCAGCAGTTGTTTTATTTGAGAGTTGTAGCAGATGAGACAGTGATCCGATTTGGACCTGTTTCTGACACAAAGCAATTGTCTGGCCTTGAAGGACTTGAAATAGTTGTAATTTGAGATTTGTACCTGCCAATTTTAAACTGTGTTTTTATAGTGTGATGGTATTGGATCGGGTTAGGTGCACAAAATGTCTAATAGAATCTCAAAGAAATAAAATTTCTGTGGCTGTTCAAAATGAAGATCATTCCCCAATGATGTCATAATGACAAAGTGATACCCCATTATCTAATTTCAAGTTGATAAATTTCCCAAGCCATGTCTTTGCTTTGACAGAAAAACATTTTTTTTTTTTTAAATGGATGTGGAAACTATAGTGCCTTGTAAATCTCAGCTTGTAAATTATTTAGATGGGTTGTCTATGTACTGGTTAAACATAAGCATAAACAGAACCAATTGGCATGCTAAGCTAACATAGCATAGGACAACAAACACAGAATGTTAAACATGTAAATATCAAAAATCTCTTCAGTCTTTTCTGTGCAGCTCAGTTCATCAAGTTTATCTGAGCATTTGTTTGGACAACAAGCAGAAAATAAAATGTTTTTATACACTTAAATAAGGCCGATGAGAAAAAAAATGTTGTAAAATGTCAAATGAGATATAATTATAAAGTTATAAACTTTTTATTTAATCCTTACATCATCTACATGTGTCTTCGAACATTTCAGGTACACTGAGGATAAGCTGCCGCTGGTGTATACCAACTTCTGTGCTGATACACCAAAGTGTCTTAAAAATTTAGCAATTTACGATCATGGTGCTGATTAAGTGTACCAAGTTTCAAATCAATTGATCAAAGTATTATTGAGCTATAGAATCTAATTTCATTTGGGGTTGGATCATCTGAGACCATTTTGGTAAAAATCTGACAAAATTAAAAAAAGGAGTTAAATGTTGGAGGGTCAAGTTATGTTTTTATAATAAATATAAGAAAACAAGTAGCTAAAATAGAAATAGAATATGGAGGGCTAGTGTTATAGAAGGTAAAGTATTCTTTATAATACATAAAAATAAAACAAGTAGACAGAATACAAGCAGAATAGAGAGTGCTAGTGTTTGAGGGTGAAGTGTAGATGGAAGAGATGTAATCTTGAAATGGCTAAAGACCTAGCTGCTCAGATTGAGTTGGGCAGATCATTCCACCAGGAGGGAATAGTAAAAGGTAAAAGTGATTTTGTGCCTCTTTGGAATGGCACTATAATGTGATCTTATAGTGCCTGATCTTCCTGATGATGAAGCAAATCTGTAGGACCGGGCAGTTCTACCAATGTGGTCTGTGAAATTCAGCTGGTCATCAATCACAACTCCAAGGTTCCTGGCTGTCCTTTAAGAAGTTATGGTTGATGCCCCTGTCTGTGATAAAGTAATGGGTTGGCTGAAACCACAATCAGTTCTGTCTTGGCAAGGTTGAGCTGAAGGGGATGGTTCTTCATCCGGCAAGAAATGTCTGTTATACAAGCCGAGATGTGAGCAGCTATCAGCTATCATCGGGACAGAATGAGAGGTAGAGTTGAGTGTCATCAGTGATAGCAGTGATATGATAAGCCATGTTTCTGAATGTCAGAACAGACAGTGAAGAGAAGCGGTCCAAGAACTGAGCCCTGAGGCACCCCAGTATTTAGATGTTGCGACTTGGACACTTCACTTCTCCAAGATACCTTGAAGGACCTATCTAAAAGGTTAGACTCAAAGTCCAGTTCCTGAGATGCCCATTGGCAACAGGGCTGACAGGAGGATCTGGTGGTTAACCGTGTCAAAAGCAGCGGACAGATCCGGCCAGATAAGCATTGAAGATTTGGAAGCCACTCTTGCCAGTCTTAGTTTTTCTTTGTGAGAAAGACAGAGACTCAGTTAAACACAACATGTTCAAGTGTTTTTGCAATGAAAGGATTTTGTCTCAAGATGCACACCAGTAATGTTTTTTCTAAAGCATGTTTAAAAAAAATTACTTTAATGCCCTAATTGAACTATGGCCTAATCCTGGCTTAGTCTAAGCCCTGTCTGTGAAACCAGCCCTAAATGAAATAAATACAGACTGATCCTTATTAAAGCTACAAGTTAATAAAACAAGAGAATGAAGGAATTTCTCTTATTATTCTTTGATTAACATTCCAATCACTTTAAGATTTAATGCACTGATCCAATACACCGACACAAATCTAAAGTGTACAGAATGTGTGATGACTTTTCTTAGCATAGCATGTATCCACTGATACATTGTTTGTCACAATTATTAGATCCATTTTTCTGAAGTCTAATAGAAGACAGGACTGGAATTTTACAAATGGAGAGCTTGATTGTATCACTTTAAAAGCAAGAATAAAAAGCCTACACTTAAAGGAAGTTGTGAGTATAAATCTGCAATGCATCATTTCTAAAATGTCCATTTTATGATATAATTTTATAATATATATTATGATATAACTACCTCTGCACATACAAAGCAGTGTGTCATACTGGTGTTAGAAACACATTGCTCACTGTACTGAATACTGTACCAGCACACAAACACTTCTTAACCCTTGCAGCAGATCCAGTGTAATATCCAGTATAATATAATCTGGTTCTTTTCAGCAGGGAAGTTGCTCTTATATGAGCTTAAGGAAGATGACAATGTGCACACAGGGGGGAAAAAAGCTATATTTATATGACTTTTATTAATATACATTTATAAATTATACAGCATCTAATTTGGCCAAGCAGTCTTTCAAAAGTGCCTAGTCAGGTACAGCAACATAGGCGTGTTTCTTTGTTCATTTGTGCATGTTCCATCAAATTTACACTTCTGCAATCAAATAATATTTTGGTGAAGTTTTTCATAAACAAAGTTGTTACCTAAACTACTCATAGGTGATGTATTAATCACACGACATTATGCTTTTCATATGAATGAATCTTACTATAAATAAATTCGACTATAATTAGCAGAGAACAAAAGCAATCTTTTGTTTATGACTCTTTATGCTTGTGCAAAGCAAGACCAGAGTAATATTCTTTAAAACATTTATTTAAATAATTCTCAAACAAAAGCTTTGTGAGAGCTAAGGGCTTATGACTACAAAGAGATGGCATTTTAAAGGTTAACTGAGCTTTTTAATAATTTTAATACGCCCATTTACACAGATTGTAAACAAAACCCAGTCCTCTCACAGGCATTCTTATAACCCCGCCGAATTACACCGTCAGTACTGGAGTGCCAATTGCGCTTCCTCGATTGCCATTACTAGTTTTTTTTTTAATCAGAAACGCTTGTTTTGGTTTCACCGAGCAAAATCCAGCAGATACGTAACATCCGCGTCATCGACGGCGTCCTCCGTGACATCACGCGCATTTGGGCGGGAGCTCAGCGAAAGCTCAGGCGCCAACAAGACATTTTTAATATACTGTGCTGGAGTCCATTTAGGTACGAGCGTAGTGACGTCGGATTTATTTATGGAAATTCGCAAATCGCCATCATCTACTGAGAGCGCTTGGCTGAAGCACTCCTAATGTCCAGCAAAACGTAGCCATAAGTCATTAAAGATTACTGTTAGTGGAGAGGGAAGATGTAGATATAACCAATTTACAGGCTAGGCTACATATAAAACTCTTAGCAGTTTTTAAAGAAGAAAAAAAAAGTACAGTCTGTTTCGTTCCAGTATTACACATTGGAGTGTTTGGTCAGGCTGTAATCTATACTCTGGTGGGCTGGTTATGTCTAGAAATGTAACTAAACTAGAGTCTCGGTGAGGAGTGTCTAATACATTGGACATGACAAGTCTGCCCGGGCTTTCACTGCAGAGATCTATCCTTGACGTGTACCGGAGGGAGGGGTTGATTGATGCTCGGTTTTGCGTCTCTACATCATGAGAGCAAGAGAGGGATGAGTCACTAACTGGCTGATATAACATAGCACTGCAGCGCCTGTGCGGAGCATCCTCGAAGATCACTGCCAGTAAAGAGCCTCACACTACACGCATCTGTGTGAGCAATGAAACATCTACACTGGGCACATTCATCTGTTACGCACATTTGACCACATGATTCATATTAAACTATATTAACGGTAGTTATTATTTCAGATTTTAGCTGAAAATAAAGTGGGGGATGTTATGTTATATTGCAGAATAATCAATGACAGCGTGGGTATTACGAATCAGCTTTGTAAAACAATATCTAATTACATGTTTACAGTTAAAGATATCCTCCGAATTCCCTGAACATTTTACCTGTGTAATCATCTCTAGTTGCGCACAAGTCACCGAGGCTTGTCTTACTGCAAAATAATATTTACTTGACACAACAACCGCCTTCGCGCACTTACAAATGTAAACTTTGATTCCTCTTTGTCCTAGATATATATTTGTATATATTTTTCACAGGCCTAAGGACATAGTGGTCACCTGCTTTTATTTTAATGGACTTTTTTTTTTTTTTTTTTTTTTAAAAAAAGCCAGAGTCTCCTTAGTTAAAGACGCACTATCTCAAATGTCATTTTCGCTCAACGACACAACATGCACATACGTGTGCGCGCACTTGACACCTGTTAACTCTCGCTCCGCGGGCTTTTGATATGTGCCATTGTTGTGACTCGCACTACGTGGACTACCTCAAAACTCTGACGCCAGGTCGCCATGGAAACTGCTTTAAGCTCCGGGCTCTGAGAGAGCAGAAGGTGTGGGATATTTAAGAGTTTCAGAACCACGATCTGCCTGAACAGCGATCGGCTCCTGCAGCACTTCCCAGCTTTGGAATTCAGCCTAATGAACCCTAAACGATTGACCCAGCGACCAAATCACTGTCGGATTAACCCTGGAGATCAGCACTGACGCGCCGCCACTCTAACGTTTCTGCTCATCCAGCGGTGAGTTGAAGAGGTCCCATCTTTGTGTGGACTTGAACTCATTCGAATCGGCTTCTAATACCACCACATGACTAGATAAATCATTGTCATTTAGTGATGCATTAGCGACTGTCAAGTTTGAATTACAGTGCACTGTGTTCATTGGCAAAGTTTGAAAAACCCTCGAATGATTTTGGACTAGCAACGCAACTCTGATGTATGGAAATACCAGTCAAACAGTAAGTCAGTACTTTTAGGAGAGCCGAGTGATGACGACACCATGTTTACTAATACATTGTATACACGGAACATTTTTAATAAACACCGACACAAACACATAATAAAAACAATGTGCTAATCGCCGGAGCTGTTTGGTTTAACGCTTATGTTATCCATTAGTGTGTCACGCGCGTGAACTCCTCATGTCTGCTTTGCTTCCGACTGATCTGAACTTTAAATGTACTTGGTGTACATGGCGAACAAAGAGATGCTATATTCAGCACAATACAGGCAAACTGCGACTCAGTAGTTAAGTTTAAAATGTACCATACGCGTTAAAATGCACGAAGAGGCATTATGCATTAGGAAGAGTCTGCTTTTTTTCTGGAAGCTGCTGGCGTGTAGCTGTGAATGGATGAGCAGAAGTACTTGGATGACTCACAGCGGTTTATTTGCGGGAGAGTGCGCGCATGAGGGGCGGGGGAGGAAAACATCATCGTGCTGCAGCGTCACAGCCAGTGTCCACATTTATGTTTGTGTCTGAGAACAGATGGCACCAAAAATACGAATAAAGCTCTTTTGCAGAAGAGAAGTATAATGGGAAAAGCTATTTGCGATATCTGACTTTATATCTCCGTGGGATTGAACTGCCGTGACGTGTCGTTAATGACGTCATAGACACCGGGCCGGCGTCACGACGCCCCCTCACCCGGTCTATCCCGCCCACTCAGTCAAGATGAATTGCCAAGTTCGTTGGCTGTCTGGTGTAAACCGGCTACAGAAGCACATTTCAGTTATGGCCAGTTGGTTTTATTTTGATTGCTTGTCTGGTTAAGTATGTTCCCACACATTAGGATACACTGAACTTCCTGTGCCACTGTGACTGCAGCTCTGTAGAGCATTTCAAGGAGGTAAACAATGACGAAGAAACTACAGTGCTACTGCGCATGTCTGGTCCTGAACATTTTGGTTGTGGTGTTTTTTTATAACCCAGAATCAACTTGATAAGTTGTGATGTTAGGGTCCAAGCCTCTACTCGTTTCAAATAAGAATCTGGTTATGAGCACTGCTTAGGCTGTACACACATTTAAACTAAGCTTTTATAAAGTCTTTCAGATTTTTACAGTGGTATTACAGCACATTCTAGTTTATTTTATTTTATTTTGGCATCTGCTAGAACATTTTAACTTGGCAACAGTGACATCAGACTTAACAAGTGGATAAGGATGGCGAGGACGATTCATTTCAGCAAACTGGTTGTTTCTGTGGGTTAGTAAAAAGAAAAAAAAAACGATGATGACACTCATATGTTGTTTTCATTCACTTAAGTTACTGGTGTTTGTTGTCACAGTTTCGTTCTGTGATCCTGGCAGTCAACATCTTAAACAAGTTTTTGCACCTGTCGTAATACAGCACCATCCGGATATTGATGCACAAACGTGGGTATGTTCTACAATTCTAACCTTATAAATCTGCTTGATTTAGCTGAACAACTTTAAATATATTATGCATGCCTGACAAACTACAGTAACTATTATTTACATCTTTCAACAAAAAGGTTTTTAAATGTTTCAGTAAAAGTTCATTTAATAATACTAGTCATAAGCATATTTCCAGTACGCACCTCAGGCTCACATGTGCATAGCATCAACAACTTACTTCTCAGACTCCTTGAAAACATTGATATTTAGCAGCTCATTCAGTTCTTTTTGAAAAGGCTTGATTCGTTCATTTCAAACCAGTTCATTGGTTCAGTAACTAGTCTAGTGAGAGCTATGTTGTAACCTGCCTGTAAGAGTCCAGCTCATTCATTGTGAATTCTCAGGCTCATGGCAGCACACAGAGGCTCAGCGTTGCTGATACACCAATGATTTTTTAATGTCCTTTAAACAAAATCAGTCTTGTGGCATCCAGGAACAACGATGTCACTTTCCAAACCGATGAACACCATTGCTGGCCCAAGTGTTTAAGCGTCCGCAAGTGTGTGTAGAACTTTTGATTAACCAATGGGTCACACTTACAACTTCAAAAAGCAAGTAAAGTGCTGTAAAGTTTTACAGAGCTTTATTTACACATTTTTAATATTTTGTCCTTATATAAATAAACTTCTTAATGTCTGTTCGGTAGTTCCAGATGACACAGTTTAATTGTGCTACTTCTATTTAAGTGATTAAAAGCATTTTACATAACATTTTACAAAATGTGCATACTCATCTCTGCACTAATAGAATGTGAAACACCCATGTTTTACTACTAAATTACATCTAATTCAACAGGAAAGCTTTTCTTGAAATCTTGCCATTTGAGATAGTCTTGCAAACACACTTCTTGCCTTGTGCATTGCGCTCTCTAGTGGTCAAGATTGAAAGTGTGGGTATTGGGACAGGTCCTATAAAATGGTCTAAAACAGGGGTGGGCAATTCTGGCCCTTCAGATCCACTTTCCTATAGAGTTTAGCTCCAACTCTAATGAAACAACCCTAATCAAGTTTTATTTACAGCACATTTGTTTACAGCCAATCAAACATGTTGAGGAATGGGCCACATGTTTTGTTTTTTTTTTTTTTTTTTTTTTTTTTTTTTTTTTTTCCTAGCTGGGAATTCTTTGCATAACGTGACTAAACGTTTACATGACCCCCTGACTGAAACAAATCAATACACTTGAATGTATGTAAAATCACACTTGAATGCATATGTAATTTGTTGCTGTCTTCTACATTATAGTTTAAGATTTTTATTTAGTTTAGTTTAACATTGTGCTGCTGCAGGTGAATAAAGTAGGCAGAAAAAAGAACAGAGCTCCTGCATGTTCTGATGAAAAACTCACCGCCGAGGAAAGAGGAAAGGGAGAATGTGAGGTGACATTACTGCTGCGGTGCTGAAGAAAATAAAAGGCAGAAAAATATAAAGAGCACTCCTGCTGCAGCAGAGGAAGAGTTAACTATTACAGGAGCGAGGAAATGTAGAAAAAAAAAGAGAGAAACAGAGCTCTGATGGGAGTGGAGGGAGAGATCAACACTGAAGTAGTGATGAAATTAAAGATGAGAGAGAGAGAGAAAACTCCCATGGGACCATCAGGAGAGTTCACTACTGCTGAAATGACAAAATTAAAGACAGAAGAGAAAAAGAGAATGAGCACTCCTGCAGGAGTGGAGGAAGAGTTTACGAATGTAGTAGTAATGAAGTTAAAGATAGAAGAGAAGAATAGAAAGAGCCCTCCAGGTTGAAAGTAAAAGTGGTAGAAAAAAAGAGGCTGTAGTGGGAGAGAATAAAGCTTTTTACTGTAAACAGGCATGTTAGTCAGTTGCTATAAATAGAGTTTGTTGACTATAGACTCCTTTAACTCAGGTCATTAGAAGATTATGGCCTAAGCCTACTTATGAATCATAAGGATAATGCTCAAATGACCAAGCTGCTGTTTAAAGAGGAATCGATTATAGTTGTTGACGTCTTAGTCAGTGTTATTTCAATTACGTAAGATAGAACAGGGTTAGATGAAGTTTGAATTCTCACAATCTCACACTCTTAGCTAGTGAAGTGTGGAAGTTTAGCTTCCCAAACAATAAGCCACAAGCAGGCTACCTCTTGAAAGCAGTTAAGTTAGACTAAGGGCCAGATTCAGATTTACTAACAGCTTGTGTCAGCGCAAAACCTCCTTTAGTGTTAAAAAACTACTGTCAAGATTTACTAAAGATGCCCACTGACCTTACTGCATATGCATTTGTAGGAGTGTCCCTTTCAGATGCAACATTTAATGGGAGGAGAGTATTTAAATAAATCATGCAACATGATTTACTAAGGTTTCCTGTAGTCTGGTACTGTACCAGTACTGGTAGTCGCACCATTATTTACCACTCAAAGAAGCACACCTTAACCCACTTTACGCTTGACATGGCTGCGGTTGTTGCTGCCAGGAGAAGGTGACGCAGAGAACAGAGAGCACGCTGTAGAAGGGAGAGAATTCATTCCACTCGTATTAATTCATTTGGAATGCCAGAGAATGATCCAAATATCCTTATGATAATTTGTGCTGCTCTTAGTAGATTGTGTTGATCATCATGGAAATGAGGTGTTGCATCTGTGTTCTTTGATTTGCACATTGTCAGTAGCT
This sequence comes from Labeo rohita, assembly GCF_022985175.1. Classification (NCBI taxonomy): domain Eukaryota; kingdom Metazoa; phylum Chordata; class Actinopteri; order Cypriniformes; family Cyprinidae; genus Labeo; species Labeo rohita. The sequence continues at coordinate 32,823,863 of NC_066882.1, read as the reverse complement.
CAACCGCAAAACTTTCCACTCCCATCGATGCACTCTCGGGCTAATTTACCTTGTTTAGTAAATCTAGCCCTATGTGTAGTACCCGACTATGTCAAAGCCGTTTAATGAAGCACTATTTCTGAGATCTTCTACCTAGTTCCAAGAGACCCACTGTCCTACAAATTTTATTTCCAACCTGCTTTAACACACCTGCCTGTGATTTTTCAAGCAGTCCTAAAGAACTTGATTAGCCAGTTTATTTGTATTTATTAGGGTTGGACCCAAACTCTGCAGGACAGTGAGTCTCCAGGAGCAGGGTTGCAGACCTCTGTAATAGCTTGTTAAATATAATAAGGTCTGGTAAAAAGGCTCTTGAAACTCATTATTTGGATGTAAAACTTCATTTGTGGTTAAGCACACATTAAGTGCTATTGTCTATGTGTGTGTATATATATTATAGCGGGCTCTTGCCATCTCTGGGCCCCAGACGCTTGCCTACATTGCCAATAGGACAAACAACTTTGGAAAACATTCAGGGCTGGCAGCTGAAATTATCTTTAGATTAACGCCAGAGATATATAAATACTGGATATGTCTTGGGTACAACCATTCCTGGAAGCAATGACGCCATATCTGTGGGTTGCCAGACCAGTCACCGCAGTGACAAGGGAGTCCCATCTCCCTTATGGCAAAGAGGACTCCTGTTATCAGAGAACTGGGGTTATGACAGTAATCTGAAATTCACTTTCTAACATGCTTGGTATCTTGCTATGGGCTATAGCCAACTCCCATATCGTCAGGTTAGGTTTATTTGTGTAGCATTTTTCACAATACACATAGTTTCAGGGGGAGATCCACCGGGGGGGTTGGGGTGCATGGTGCATGGAAAAAGTCTTGCCGCCCAATCTACCACCCTAGAATTATTCCAGCATGAAACACCAGTGTAAGCACCTTTTTTATGTACCTCTTTTCAGCAGCATTGCTTTAATGTGATGCCATAAAAATGGAGTTTGCAAAATAATGGCAAATAAGCTGTCATAGAATAATTAATCTAAAATAATTCTATCTGCACATGCATTTTTAAGGTAATACATAAGGATGTAAAAAAAAAAAGTGTGCATTGCATATGGTCATTCGGATTGATTACCATTAGTATAACCACAGGTTTGATACAAATGCCATAATTAAGCTATGTTTGGAGTAGTAAAACCATGGTTAAATTGTGGTTACTTTAGTTTAATTTTTTTTTAAAAAAATAAAAAAATGCATTTGTTGCATTTTAACTTTCTTATGCAGATTTGAGCTGTTTTGTCAAACCGTAGTTTCACGGGGTCAGTACCGGAGCTCTTCATCACTCAAGTGCAACGGCGTATTGCATGAGCTACCACTGGAAAACTCCTGCATATGAAGCTGTATATGTGACGACAATGTTCAAAAGTATCAGCTGTCAAATCGTGCAAGATGTTAAAATTGTCATAACATAATATTCTGAAAGTGTGTAAAAAATGGGCTTTATTAATCAAAACTCTATACCTTGTGTGAAAAGGAATAAAAGTTTTCATCATTTTACTGCCTCTAATGTTAATTTCAACTGGAACGTGCAGTACATATAGGCACTTTTTTTCAGTTTTTCAGAGCCTATGTTGTGTATTTCTCAGAGGATTTTACAGTTTGCCAAAAAAACAGTAGGTAATGTGCTCTGGAATTATTACAGATTAGGACAGGACTAAATTCGCAAAGTACATTTGTAAAAAACAAATTTCTCTAATGTTGCCCTGTAAAACAAGTCCTGTCCGAATAAGGCTTAAATGTCAGTGTCTAGAGACAATAAAGATTTTTTAAAAAATGGTATGGTATTGGTTAAACAATTTGAATGGTAACTCACACTCTGTTTGATGCAGTGTCTGAAGCACGTGTCCTAAACACCTGTAGTACACATCATAAGTTTCAGGAGCCGTCTTCAGTACCACTGTGGACAAACACCCAGATAGTGCTTTATTGGTATCTAGCCAAGAACAGCTGGATGTGGTTGAGTAGAGCAAAGATGTTATGAGTGAGCCCTCCTAGCCTGCCTGCCCCGTATATGAAGAGCTGTTAAATGTTTTGGCCCGTGCCACAGACAGACTACACTGACCTTGGTGGTGCGAGATACGGGAGTTCACCTGTGGAAGGCCTGATGAGCGATAACTGTCCTGCTCCTGTGAGTCTTCTGTTTTTCCCTGATCTCCACACTGAGGTAGAGAGATTGTGGAAGAAACCATATTTAGCTCACATTTATCCTTTTCAGCACACAGATTATGTGAAAGTGGAGGGACTCTGCCATCCAAGCTCTTACATATGACATCAAGTTTGAATGGCAGGGCACATGCGGCAAGATTTTGATCAGGGCCAGGGTTAACCCCAGTCTTGCCTGCAGAACTTTTTAAGTGACTGTAACATTGTCTACACACCAGCTGGCGTAAGACTGCCAATGTGTGGTTTTCGTTGGAAGTATTAGAGTCAATTGGAGACATGCTTGCAAACAGGCTCTAATCAGTGTTTTCAAACAAGTCACAAAAGGAACATTAACACTGTTTAAATTAGTTTTAGTGCATATCCGTCCTTGTTTGGATTCTTTACAGCTTGAGCTGTGTTGTCATAAAGTTAAGACTATGAAACTGTTTAAAGTCTTACTCACAAAAGATTACTGAACAGTTTGCCCTTCAAGAGAAAATATATGAACCAGTGTCTCAATCTCCCGCAGACCTGTTTTTGTACATCATGTGAAATATTGTACCAATGAAATTATGTGTATTTATACACTGGATGTATATATGTTGTTCTGTACCTGAACACATTTAATTTAGCATGGAGATAATTACTTAAAAAGACAACAAACAAATATGGACACTATATTGTATTATAGTGTAACATAACTAGAATGTTATATATGTTGTTCATCTTTAATCATTTTTTTTTTTTTTTGTCTGTATTCTTCACAGATATTGCGAACATAATAGAGATGGAAGATGACCGCCGGTTTCACAAACTGACACAAGAACAGGTGGAGACTTTAGACCAAGTTCTTACAGAGGTCATTCCCATTCATGGTAGGGGTAATTTCCCAACCCTTGAAATCAAGCCTAAAGACATAATCCATGTGGTTAGAGACAGACTGATTTTGAAGAAAATCAAGGTGAGAGATGTTCGTCTTAATGGCTCTACAGCCAGTCATGTGCTGGTCAAAGAGAATGGCACCAGCTACAAAGACTTGGATATCATCTTTGGTGTGGAGCTTCCCAAACCAGAGGACTTCCAGATTATCAAGGAGGTGGTTTTGGGCTGTCTGCTGGACTTTCTACCTAAAGGTGTCAACAAAGATAAGATTACAGCTCTCACCATGAAAGAGGCATATGTACAAAAAATGGTCAAAGTGTTCACTGAGCATGACCGTTGGAGCCTTATCTCCCTCTCAAACAATAGCGGTAAGAACGTGGAGCTCAAGTTTGTCAACTCTCTACGACGCCAGTTTGAATTCAGTGTGGATTCCTTTCAGATCATCCTGGACAGTATGCTACAATCTTATTTGGATGCTGAAAGGAGGAAGATTTTGGAAGGGCAAGAGGGCCGGGACTCTTCTTTAGCTTCGAGTCAAGGAATTCAGACAGCCCTAATGAATGAACCATTCCTCAGCTCGTGTGACACAGGGCATCACCAAGAAAGTGACACTGACATGTCCTGCAAAGCCGATGACATTCAGACTTTCTGTGACTCTCAGTGTTATTGTAAAATGAGTCAGAAAGAGCAGTCTAAATATTCAGATCAAGAACCACCTCTTGAAACAGACAATGATGCTGAAACAGAGATGGTTCAAACTACAGCTACGCCTATGGAACAAGTATCAGAGCACTCTGTAATGGTGCATGTGGAGGAAAAGAATGAACTTAATGAAAATGTGTCTTTGCCAACGGAGACGCTGCTCGAAGTAAATGCAAATGAAACAGGTGTTGACTCAGGGGAGGGAAATGAACTAGTTGGGGTAAAAACTATATCTGTTAAGGAAACAAGTCCTACCGTTAAAACATATATTAATGAAGCAGATTCTGACAAAACAGAATACATGTTAAGCATAGAGCCAGTTAAATCGCAACCATGGCTTGAAATGGTACATGCAGACTTTTCTTGTCTTTCAACAACAGGGACCTTTGGTGAGCGATGCACATTCCAACCTGCTCCTATTACATTTCTTTCACAATCAGCACTAGAATCATATGCGGAGTATCCTTTACCACCCCCTGCCAAGAAAAACAGCCAAAATTCACAAATGGTTGTTCTCAAGCATTCCTCACCCAAACCTCCTCGGAAAATGTCCAAAAAGACAACCCTTGTACCGTGTTCACCAGAAAAATCAGCGTCAGATAATTCAGATGTTAACACTTGTCAGGTTTTGCATCCACCTAAAGCTTACCCAAAAGAATCATTACCTATGCAGGTTAAATTGTCAGGTCTTACCACAAAAAGCTTTGAATTATCCAGTGCCTCAGAAAATGACTCTAAAGAGTCTAAAGAACTAGCCAATCGTACCGGAGCGTTTACTGTTGCTGCGCCAGAGAATGGTATGCATTCAGAAGAGACATTGTACACGAGTCTGTCACCAGAGGAAAGCCTTCAAAGTCAAGTGCAAACTTCAGAACCAGAAACTGGTGAAGCTACTCACGTCACTATTCTAATTCCTACGCCCAATCCCAGTAATCTCCCCAAAGATCAAAACAGGATAAACCAGCCTTTTAATGAAAGTGTTCAGACAGCACCGTGTCAGGCAACGGTACCTCTTATTAATGTGAATTCTGAGCCTTTACTTCAGGCAAATGACAGTCATGACCTCAACTCAGCCTCTCCCAAAAAGAAAGATACCGAGCCTTGTGCTCAAGTGGATGATGCCACATCGCCAAAATATCTTACTGAACCCTCAGAATCAGTCACTATGGCAACAAATTGTGCCTCTCAAATGTTAAAACCACTGTCTGCAGACCTTACTATTGACTCACACATGGTAGGGACTAATTCTGCAGGCTCCGAACATGTTATATCACCTCAAGTTCACAACTACCCCGTGTCCACTCTGCAGACTCAGGAACTTCTTGTGCCAAGTCCACCGACTGATGAAGCCCCAGAACTATTACCCCTTGTCTCTTTACCAGAAGTTCAAAGCCTCACAGAACCTTACCTAGAACCTTCCATATCCTCGACAGCAAATCTAGAATCTCCCACAGTCTCAGAGCCTATTTTAGAACCATCAGTTATGTCTCTGGACGTCATAGACCCCTCTGAAGTATTCTCTGAAGTTACAGAACCATCCGAATCACTTTCACAAGGTTTGCAACCTTCTTCGGTATCTATGTCACATGTCACATTAGAAACGTCCATGTCATCGGTAAGTGAGGAGGTGGTTTGTAAGATATCAGGCCCATCAGCCTTAGACATTAACGAGCCCATACGCGCTTCAAAAGAGCTGCCTTGTGTTATAGTGTTGGCTGAGAGCATGTATGGTGACTTTGAGCAGGCTATGGACCACCTGCGTTACAGGCTAATAGCAACACGTAACCCTGAGGAGATCAGGGGTGGAGGCCTGCTCAAGTACAGTAATCTGCTTGTCCGGGACTTCAAACCTGCCTGCGAAACAGAAATTAAGACGCTTGAGCGCTACATGTGTTCACGTTTTTTTATCGACTTCCCTGATGTGAATGAGCAGCAGCGCAAGATCGAATCATACCTGCGCAACCACTTTATCGGAGAGGAGAAAAGTAAATACGATTACTTGATGACCCTTCGGAGAGTGGTCAACGAGAGTACTGTGTGCTTGATGGGGCATGAGCGGCGTCAGACTCTCAATATGATTACCATTCTAGCACTTAAAGTCCTGGGTGAGCAAAACATCATTCCCAATGCCAATAATGTTACCTGCTATTACCAGCCTGCACCATACATGACAGACCACAACTTCAGCAACTATTACATTTCAAATGGCCAGTCCCCACTTATATACCACCCCTACCCGCTACACATACACATGCAGTCTGGATTAGTTTAGGTATAGTACGTAACATAGATGAGAAAATGCACAGGGAAATCTCTTAATCTTGCAACCTAAAATATCATCCACATATGATTTACCCTTGAGCATGTGTCCCAACACTTAACTGAAAAAAAAAAAAAAAAAAAAAAAAGGTAATTACCTAGGTGTTGAAGTGTTGAGTGTAAGATCTGGTTTGACTACAAACATTGGAGCCATTGCACTAGCAATATGAAGGTTAAAACAAAAAATGTGTCACATGCATTTACTTGAAAAAGACAATGGCAAGAAAAACAGTATGACGGAAAAGATGATATTTATATATATAGTAAAATAAACTATAAAATTAATTTTGACCTGCTCTTAAAATAGACCTGTTCTTGTCTCATCGGAGGTAGCTGAAAGTCCTGTTGTAACAAAGAAACAAACAAAACATTAGAAGCTTAGAAACACTATTTTCAATAATTTAATGCTTTATTGGCATGACAAAGAAGTGCAAGAGAAATAATCAGCATGCAGCCAATGCTTTTTACATAGTAAGATACTTTTGTTGTCTGAAACAATTAAACTGATTGTTCCCGTCTTGTTCTAAGAAAGTTCAGTAAGGTCAGTGTTCCATTCCTTTTTTCTGATTTCTGTTTGAATTAAGTATTTTATATGTTGTGATATTTCTTGGTACATCTACTGGGTGTCTGTATTTTTATTTATAATATATGCTTATTAGTAGATTATGAATGATGATTCCAGGGGTGTCCAGTCGTGCTCCTGGAGGGCCACTGTCCTGCAGCGTTTAGCTCCGACACACCTGCCTGGAAGTTTCTAGTGATCCTGAAGATGATTAGGTGGTTCAGGCGTGTTGAATCAGGACTAGATTGCCTTCCAGGAGCAGGATTGGAAAGCCTTGATGTATTCAATATTTTACAAAAATCATACGTCTTCAGAATACAAAAAAAAAAAAAAAAAAAAAAAAAAAAAAACTCCATTACTCATCGTATGATTAAATCCGAGATTTCAGGAAAAACTGTCTGCAGTGATCTACAAATGTCTGTTTAACCAAAATGTACAACATGGAATGTACTGAACTGATAAAAACAAATCTCAAATTTGACAGGTTTCTACCAAACTTGAACAAATACAAAAAAAGCAAACAAACCAACCAACTACAAAAGAAGAAAAAAAGGGCGTTTACTGGTGTCTTTTGTGTATCTATGGCGCACAATGTTGATTTTGTGTGGAGAGTAACAAGCAGTCTTCTTTAGTTTTCTTTTTCTTATATACTGTAAATGTAGCCTCAAACAATCCATGTGAGGACATTAGATGATGTTATTTAATATTTCTTTGTATTTAACAGAACCATCAGTGGTGCTGAAGACTTAAATACATTTCCACCCTTTTTTTACATCTTTGTGACAAAAATGCATATATTTTTCCAAGAACTTATGTGTAGAACTGTATTATAGCGTACATGAAAGATTGCACCAGCCACACATACAGTATACACAGATTCAACATGAAAAGAAACTGTAAAGGTCAGGACCAAATATATAATAATGTATATCGTTGGACATCAATATGGCATGAATTGAATCGAACTGAACTGTTGTCTTCGGTTGAGTGATTATTATCGCAAAATGTATTGAAGTGATTTGCCTAAAGTAATACATTTTTCAGAAGCAAGAGAAAAACACACACAACTTGTATGACACGTTGGCTTCACTGAAATTGTATACAGAAATTTTATTTTTAGGTTATCTTGAGAACATAGCAAAAGTATTAGCAAATGTCTGACCTTGACCTTAATAAAATGCAAACGTTTAATAGATCTTACAGAGATCTCATCACTGGTATAGTTATTCAATCTTGTGGAGTTCCTTTTTCCTGTGCAGACCTACAGTTTTGTAAAGTATCGGCTTGATTGTATGATGATTTCTAGTCTAACATTCTGTTTTCCTCTTATGTAATTGTCTACCTATGAAATGCAGCCAAAACCTGTAGTAACACTGTGGTTAGAAATAGGTTTAGACTGAAATTGTTTACCAAGATGATGTACACCCATCATGAAATACTTAAAGCCGTTTATATGACCAAAATTATTTTTGCAGGAAAACATCAGTGCCTCAATGAGCAGGAGAAAGCTGTAAAGAAGGTGACAGAAAGGACAATGCTCCTGCAAATGCAGCAGTCACTTTTTATTTTCAGGTGTACATTTTCTCCTCTTCTCATGCTATTTGTGTTGATGTCAGATGTAGTTCTTTGCTGTGGCTAGTTTTGTTCATTTAATAAAAAGAACAGAAAAAGACAGACCCATTTCATTGCAAATGAGTATTGATGTTCTGCTTATGTTAAATAAAAGATTATCAGTGTTGGGGGTGACGCATTACAAGTGATGTGAGTTACATAATAATATCACTTTTTTTCAAGTAACTAGAAAAGTAACGCATTACTTTTGAATATCTAAGAAAAGTATCTGAGTTACTTTTTTCCCCATTTATTGATTGACAAGTCTCCTGTCTGGAATTTGTGAGTAAACATGATGTTACTGTATTCTAGACTAAATGTGAATATGCTTTAATTCATCTCACTCACAAAAAAAACAGATTCAGTATTCCTCAAAATGAATAAAAACAGTGAAATACAAACTCAGAATATGATGCAACCCTGCAATAATTAACCAAAATGTAGGACCTAATGGTTAGAGAGTCGGGCTTGTAACCCAAAGGTCGCTGGTTCGATTTCTGCACGAGCAGGAATTGAAGGTGGGGATTGTGAATAAACAACACTATTTCAACCTTCAATACCATGACTGAAGTGTCCTTGAGCAAGGCACTGAACCCCCAATAGCTCCCCGGTGCTGGAGCAATGGCCACTGCTCTGGGTGTGTGTTCACAGTGTGTGTGTGTGTGTGTTCACTTCTCACTGCTGTGTGTGTGCACTCGACAATACGTTGTCACTTTCACTTTTCACTTTCAATAATTAAATATGTTAAATAACACAAATATCCTTTATGTATTTATTCCCATTTTATTAACCAGTGTCTTTGCTGCTGACCTGCGATGATGCAATTCAACCATACTAATAAGCAAAAATTACTTAAGATAAATTAACATTTGTGCTTCATTTTTTATAACTGAAGAGTGATCTCCTGCATAAATGTACTTTTCTTTCAGCCTGAGGTGAATTTATTTCACTTTTGGTGTAAAAGGGAAACAAGCCCCGCCCATTTAAAAAGTAACATAACACATTACTTTTCATAAAAAGTAACTAAGTAACATAATTAGCTACTTTTTTAGGGAGTAACGCAAAATTGTAATGCATTACTTTTAAAAGTAACTTTCCCCAACACTGAAGATAATGTGTGTGTGTGTGGCTCAGTTATACACTATGTTAAGGGGACAAACGTCCCCATAAAGATGACAATATCCAAAATGTTTGGATATTGTGGGGACATTTATGGCAGCTTATAAATCATGCAGAATTTAAAAAGGATTCACATTTAATTGTACTTAACTATTTAAAAGTAAACACTTTTCTTAGCTTTTTGAAAGACTTTTGAGAGACAGCGATCACAAAGATTTTCTCATTTTAGTATTTTTATCGCAAAACCTTTGTAAAGAAACCTGTCCAAACCATATCATTCTTTCTTATTGTTCTGTGTAAGACTCTAAAAGACATCAGGTATTCACATGTATACAGACTTAGATTTCCCAAAGTAATACGTAATGACTTTACCATCAGTCAAACTTGTAGCACTAATGCTATTACTCAAAAACTTCAAACCTCAGCCTTAGCAGATCCACCTGTCATATTCCTGCTGTTTCAAGGGCTGTGTCACAGCTTTTAAGATGGTGTCATTGGGATCTTTTCCGGATATGTGTATTTTTCCCTTTTCATCACAGAATTAGCAAATTGTGACCTATACAGGGATTTGAGGACAAGCTTAAGAAAATAAAAAAATACACCCACAACACTGACTGAGCTCACAGGACTCCCTATATGCATCAGAAGCACGTACCATGAAGCCAGCTAAACAAATGAAGTGTTACAGGATGGTTTTTAGTTTGATGAAACCAATAATGTACAAGTATGTGCACACGTACAGTAAGTTTGACGTGTGCCGCAAGTCGGATGAAAGAATAATATCCAAACAGCAAAACAAACTCAGACCATAGTTAAAAGTCCTCAGTGACGGGAGGATTTCAAACACTGAGGAAATTTCCTTTACATAACACCAGGATCATGTGGTTGAAATTTGTCACTTTATTTTATAAACTGCTATGAGCACATTGGAGATTACACGTCAGTGGTACGAGTACATAATGCTTTTGTTTGTTTCTTTTTAATTAATTATCATGTGAACTCAATACAATCTAATTTGTTAAATTCAATCAAGAGGTTCACAACATTTATCCTTATTTTAACTTTGTTACGCATTTTAATTCGCCTCAAAAGACTAAGATAACTTCAGTACACCTGCCACTGATTTGGACATAAATTGGACATGGATTATTAAAGTGGTTAACAGACAGACATTCTGTGCAACTGGGAATTCACATGGACTCGAATTCATCAATGCGCTGTTTGGTGTTTCCTTGTCGGATTTGCCGTAAGGTCTTGTATTTGTCCCTCCCTAACCTTACGTTCTCAGCATGGATCAGATCATTCGCAGTCTTCTTGCTTTCATCACGAGCATCTGCCAGCTCAGAGCTCAGAGCCTGCAAGGACATAAAGAAACAAATCATATTCATCATTTTAGTGGAGTTTGGAATTTGAATGTGTCCTTGGTCTAACGCATCATTTTTCTGCTTATGAACTGATCCGCTGTATTTGATTAGGAAGACACACAAAATGTGCAGTGTTAAGAGGGTATTGGAACAACCCAATGACAACTCCTTTCTATAAACATGACTGTCTCTTTTACTCACCTGCAGGCGCTTCTGCAGACGTTCATTTTTCTCTGTTTCTGTTACGCGCTGCTCTTCACTGCGGTCTCGATATGTTCCGGTGGACGTGAGCTCCGCGCTGGCCTCGGCACTGCTCTCGTCATTTTCATCATGGTCATTCTCCGTCTGGGATATTTCCTGGATGTGGACCCCAACTAGCTTAGTCTTCAACTCTTCTTTTGTCTTCTCCAGGTCTACCTCAACCATAATCGCCTGCCAAGACACTCATACAGAGAATGCTCAGTGAACTATCATGAGACTGCTAACGTGTTTGCTTCAGGCTAACCATATGAACCAGATGCAACAGTACATTTAAACTCTTACCCTTCTCTGCCATTTCCTGGCTTCATCCTCTTTCTTCTTTTTGGCATCTTCCAAAAGATTGATCTTGGATGTCAGCTCGGCCAACTCTGTCGCCTTTAAAGACATAAATGTTAATTCTGTGTAACTAAAACAAAGTGTTTCAGACAGAAGGTAAAAAGAGGTTCTGCAGCAAAGTGCAGTATGAGAAAAATAAGATGCATTTTGAACTTTATAATAATGTATATATTCATAATATATTCTAGGTGACTCCTAAATAAAACAATTAACTCATGAATGGGCACAATATGGACACTTCAAGACTGAAATTTGGAGTTGACCTCATCCATCCCCATTATATGGAAAAGAGAACAGTCTCCTTTAGAGGAAATAAAGATAGTCTTAAGTGTTTGGAATGTCGTGAGGGTGAGTAAATGAATGAACCATTTAAGATCATGAAGTATTCATATTCATATAAGATACATATTCCTTAATACCAGATTCTCCTGGTTCTTCATCTGGTTCTCAGATTGCTGCAGTAATGCTGACTTAACTTCTTCTGCAATCCTGCGGTCCTTGTCCAGTCGCTCAGCTTCCTCCTGAGCAAATTTCCTCTCCCGCTCCAGCTCCAATGCTCGCTTGGTCTGCTCTTCCAGTTCTGGATGAAACAACTATAATGTTATACAAATAAACTTTTCTAAAAAGTAAAACATGATAGAAATATTTAAGGTGTCTCTGTTCATTTGAACATCCAGCCTTACATGGCAACAATGGCTCAACCAATAGCTTCAGTGTGTGGTTGGATTATGTGACTAATCGCAGGACAGGTGGTGTATTTAGGAAACCTATTCAACAATAGCTACTATTTTTCCAATTTTATTTGGTAAAACTACACACTTTACTAAACCCATACACTATTAATGTGACATTTGTAGTTCTAGGTAGACATTTGTTGTTCCAACCCTCTTGAGCTTTTTTGGTCTGCTCTTCAATTTGTCGAAGTCTTTCCATGAGCTCCAACGTCTCTCTTGCAATCTTCTCAGTTTCTTTCTCTGCATTTTCTCTTCGTTTTTTCTCATTTTCCAGAAGCGCTCTAAAATTAAAATGCATTAAAACATTGTCACCTCTAGAAGAACATTATGCTCTGTTCCAAAATCTAGTGAGCTGTCTTTTTTCTAAACGTCCTTTCATGTTGAATACAAATATTACTTCCAAAAAGATTTTGATTTAAAATGTCTTGGTTACATATGTAACCCTGGTTCCTTGAGTAGGAAATGAGACTCTGCATCAGTAACTGACACTATAGGAACGCCCTAAACATCTGAAGCCCGAATATGACCATACCAGTTCATAGGCTGATGGCACTAGCACCATCCTCTAAGAACACACAACAAGAATCACACCTCATATTTCCATAAAGAAAGTCAAAACAGTAACTAAAAAGTATGGCCAAATTAAACAACATTCCCTACTCAGGGAACCAGGATAACATATGTAAGTGAGACATTACCTTTCATAGGTTCACTCAGTGCTGCATAGTAGGCATGTGGCTCCTATATAAAGTTCCTATAGCTCCTTCTGTCTCCTTCAAAAACACACATTTGGCAGAAATTTCCACACTGTCAAGTGAACTATTTATCTCCCTACTGGTTGTGGCACATAGAAAGTGCAGGCTAGCAGCCACAAGCTTCACACCTTCCTACATCTACCCACTCTTATGAGTCTACATAGATCCTCCAACCACCCCAGCTGACAGTGACAATGGAGGGGAGCATCTGTAATACACATTACATCACATACATCAGTTTAGGTGGGTTGCCCCAGCACACAGTGTAATTTAATGGATTAAGCGTTCCAGTGGTTCCAGAATCGGCCTTCCCAGCATGAGTTCTGCTGGTGTCTGTCCAGTGGTTTCTATTGGGCAGTGTTGATGGCATAATGGAATTCTGGTAGCCACTGGCCCCAGGTTTGATGTCGTTAACTCAAATTTTCACTATTTTCTGTGTCATGGGAACATTTCCACCCACTAAGTGTAATAATAAACAATGACAACAAGGAAAGTGTTGTGTTTTTAACTGCTGGAGAATGGACTCATTAGGTCCATCCCTAAAGTGTGTCCAGGCTCAGTGATCTGTGAGCTCTGCAAAAGTCCAGATGGTTTTGTATTGTTGGGTTTGTATTTCTGGCATACCTCACAGCATTTCTAATGGATGGGCACCATGCTACCTCTTAGATTTTCAGCAAGGTTTTCAAAAGCACCACTGACACTGTGTTCTTTGCTTGTTCTCTCTATATAAGTTATTCATTGTTTGAATAAACATGGAAATTAAATTAACAGGCCTAACTTACAATGTTTTTATTAAATTGTGATCACTTTAAATACAGTGCCGTCGTATTATAATCATTTCATGACATGACACCTGTTATCTGGTACTTGCCTAAAAAGACAGGTTTGACAGGTGATATGCATTGTTAACAGATTACACTAACATAAGGTTACTGGAATTGGGTCCAGCTCCACCTATGGAGAGAGAAAAAAGTTTCATACCCTGCCTCCCGGTAATGCGTCCACACAACCAGAGCTAGGCATTCTCTTTCAGAAGTAGTATAGTTATTTTCTGCTCCTGTTAAGGTCACATAAGCATATGCCACCACCTTTCACCCTCCTCAGAATGCTGAGTGAGGATGGCTCCCAGTCCTACATCACTCGCTTTAGTGTGGACCTGAAAGGGTTTATTGATGTAGGGTTGAATCAGTACAGGTGAGTCTTGTAAAGCTTGTTTAAGTGCATCCTTGTTATCCTGACACTTTGGAGTCCACTCCCACTTGACTTCGTTTTTGAGGTGGTTCAATGGAGCGGCAATGTCATTGAAATTATGATACCAGCCCACTAGGCCCAAAAAACGTTACAAGGCTTTAAGATCTTGAGGTGGGGGAAACACTACAAAGGCCCTGGACTTCTCTCAGTCAATCTCACACTCCTCTCAGAGACTACATGGCTGAGGAATTTGAGCTATCACTTGAAGAAGTTGCATTTCTTCATATTAGTGGGTTCTCTTGAGCAACACAACAAGATCTGGCATCCACAGCTGGTTTGGCCAATCTTGAACTATAAGCAGGACTCTGGCTTGTGACTCTTGAATCTTGGCCAGTAATGGTAGCGGAAGTGAAAAAGGGGGACAGGCATAAAGAAGGCCCAGAGGCCAATTCTATGCTATGGCATCTACCCCATTGTTCCCCTTGGGCCCACCACTTGAAACAGCCAATTTAGCCACGTGCCCCCAAAAGCTAATACATCATTATTCTTTACCTTGAATAATTCTGATCCCAAAAGGCCTCCTGCTGGCCTGGCTTTTAAAACCACCACATTATGGCTGAGATACACTCTGGATCCTTTGGCAAAATTCTCTGACCGTCTTCATGTGCATTCACTCTGCTACTTCTGAACCACTGTCGTAAAGGGGCCCCATGTGGAGTAGACCTAGTGGCACTACCTCAGAGGTTGCTGCCATAAGACCAAGAAGCCTCCGTCCACGCTTTACTGATTTTTAAGATTATCCCATTACATGGGATATCTTCTCCTCAGCAACAGAAACATCAGGACAAGTCTGAGTCTTTATCGCTTCTCACCTGCTGTTTGGCTAGGGCAAGGGCAACAGTCAGTCATCCAAGTAATTCATGAAGTACATTAAGCGCTTCACAACTTTGTAAAACTACAAGTAGCTAGAGACAGCCACAGGGAAGAACCTTGTACTATGACCTCATTTGCTTTCATCGATCTAAAAAGACATGAAAAATCTAGTCACCTACTTCAAACATTCTGGGCTGCAAGTTAAGCTGATTAAGGCTCTAAAATAGTCACAAGATGGAATTCTAACTCTGAAATGCTAGATTCTGTTTCAACAGTAATTGCAGCAAACCTGTTGGATACTAAACAGTACGACAAAGAAGGGTGCATCAACAAGATTCCTTAACTGTGTCAGTTACAGATGATTGATGATAATAAAAGGCAATCTGTGATCCATGCTGTCAGTGTGCTAGTTGATGAGTTGGGGTTTGATGAAGAAAACACAGAGGGAAACCTACAGCTGCCACCAGGAAAATAAAAAGGCTGCTTACAATGTATTTTACATTTCAGCAGGAGAGTGCTTTCAGTAGCTGTAGTGCACATGCCAGAGCAGAGACACATTAATCTAACTCCCTCATCTGTGAATGACATCACTGAATGACATGGACACATTAAGTAGGCCAACACACACACACACACACACACACACACACACACACATATATATATATATATATATATATATATATATATATATTGAAGGTAGGCCTGTTTTGTTATTAGGGCATATGAATAGTTATTGTTTAATGTTTGGATAGGCATGGCTAAAGGCAAATAGCCTCTATGTATATTCTTAAATTGTATATAGTTAAGGGCTTTTCTGTTACTAAAAGTTAAAGTGATAATTAATCATTTATTTTTGTTCTTAGTTTCTTTTTTATTTTATTTAACATGGCAACAAGTGGAAATGGAAAGGAGAACTGGCAGAAGTAAAAGGATCCTGAAGAATCAAGCCTATACATTTAGCTGTTAACTTTTGTGGGTGGAAGTGGGATAAAACGTGAATGTCATAGGTGGTAGTAGGAGAACGCAACATATTTTTGCAGAAGCAGGACTGAACAAGCCTAGAGAAAAATTAAGATGACCAGTGAGCACAATAACCTCAATTTTAATTGAAGACCAATGTCTTTTTATCTTTACAGATGGTCTTGAGGCACATCAGTGCAGTAGTTGTAGTTATCCTGGCAGAAATTTCTTGCCTGGACCTTTTATCAGAGACAATCACTTCTAGGTACTTGAAGCTCTGCACAGACTTGAGTGTTTGCCTGTGGACTCTAATGTCAGTATTAATGACAGTGATGTTACAGATCATCACTTTTTCACTGCACCATTTTATAGGCTCGGGAGAGGAGGAAGTGGAGATTTTTCAGTTGAAAAATGTTGAGCATGTACCACTGGCATTGATGTGACTCTCAAAGTTGACTCTCTTGTAACATCTTTTGTTACTAAAGGCATACTGAGTGGCCATTGTTGAATAAATAATAATAATTACAAATTAAAGAGAACACAGAAGAATTTATGAAAATTTAGTACTTAACATCTATGCACCACTGCTGATATCTGCTTGCATGATTTTCCAAGCCACCTTTTGAAATTTTAAGAAAAGTTTCAATAGCTCCTTACAGCTGAAAAGAAATGTCATCGAGGCCATCCTTGCTACAGCAACCTGCCCATTCTTCAAGTTAAGTTGATTGCATCCCATACTCTGTGGAGAGAATGGTGCTCTGGCTATGGATGCCTGATATGACACTATGTCAGTATTAATGCCATTGATGTTATAGATCATCACTTTTTCACTGCACCATTTTATAGGCTTGGGAGATTGCAGATGGCATGTTGCTGAAAGCAATTTATGGCTGTGAGACCTGAAAAAACACAGTGCCCATTGCCCACAAGTTGGACGTGTTCCTCCAGTGCTGCCTCAGATGGGGTAGTAGGGTAGAAGCCACATGCTGTGGCTGTGAAGGGCAAGGCAAGCAGGCACTGGCTCCAGGA
The DNA here is from genome assembly GCF_022985175.1 of Labeo rohita. Taxonomy (NCBI): domain Eukaryota; kingdom Metazoa; phylum Chordata; class Actinopteri; order Cypriniformes; family Cyprinidae; genus Labeo; species Labeo rohita. Next base: position 32,806,969 of record NC_066882.1, on the reverse strand, counting down.
TGGGCAAGGCAGCAGGCAGTTCCACTGAAGGCTTGTGTGCTGGCTCTAGGTACATGGTGGGCTTGTGCACTATATCTAATAGATCATCTGTTGTAAAATAAGTAATCTGTTAAACTCTACTGCACCTGGATCACACACATGGATCGTCAGGAGGAACAAATGTTAGTGACAGGTTGGACCGTGCAAGCCTTGGTAGCGCAAGTGTCCGAGCTCACTAAACAACTGCAGCAGCTGGGATCTCCCATTGCGCCACCCCCACCACCAGTTCCCTCCCCTTCAATGAACATCGGACATCAGCACGAGCCTGAGGAGATGAGACGGGTCTTTTAATGCGTGGGCCACGAGACTGCACGCATGTTGGCCGATCTACGGCAGGAGAACAGGACCTTCTCAGACTACTCCATCGAGTTCCAGACATTGGCAGCTGAGTGCAAGTGGAACGAGGAGGCGCAGTGGGACATCTTTAGGTTGGTTAGATTTTCACTATTGAATTACTCACAGATTTTGATGGACTCATCGGATTGGTGATCAGCTGATCGTGTTGATGCACGTCTACAGATCAGCTAGCCCGCCACACTCTAGTGTCGGAACTCCCTGTGATTTCTGCCACCAATTCCTGCAATACGGTCAGTCCAACATCTGATTATGAACCCATCCAGGTGGGTAGAGCTCAGCTTTCCTGGGAGGACAGGGACCATCGGAGAGCAAAGGGACTTTGCTTGTATTGTGGCATTGTGGGCCACTTCCTGGTTGACTGTCCAGTAAAAAGTCAAGCCCGACAGTAGAACTGAGGTTACTGGCAGGTGGGTTATCCTTGGAGAAATCCACATCCACAACTCTCCTCCCAGTCATACTGCAATGGGCAGCCGGAGTCCACAACTGCCAGGCCCTGCTGGATTCCGGAGCTGAAGGTAATTTTATGGATATTAACCTGGCACAACACCTTCAGATTCCCATAGTTCCTCTCATCCATAAGATCTCTTTCAGTGCACTCAATGGACAGTCTCTTCCCAACATAACACACACCACTGGCCCGGAAATCCTTATCACTTCAGCAAATCACACTGAGAAGCTCACACTCCTGCTCACGGCATCCCTGCTGGCTCCTATTGTTCTTGGACATCCCTGGCTTGTTCACCACAATCCTAAGGTGGACTGGGGTCATAATTCTATCTCGGCTTGGAGTGACTTGTGTTATGCCTCCTGTGTTATGCCTGCTTGTTCGTCTGCGTCTTGTTCTTTGTTGCAGAATGAGCCGGTGAACCTGTCTAATGTGCCTAAGAAGTACCTTGACCTGAAGGAAGTGTTCAGTAAGTCCAGGGCTGCTTCTCTTCCTCCACATTGCCCCCTATGACTGCGCTATATATCGATTGCCATGTACGTCTCCGCCTAAGGGCAAGTTATTCTTGCTTTCTGCTCCAGAAAGGGAGGCCATGGAGAAATATATTTCAGATTCTCTAGCAGCCGGGCTCATTCATCCTTCCTCTTCTCCTGCTGGGGCAGGTTTTTTTTTTTCGTGGGAAAGAAGGATGGTTCCCCGTGACCATGCATTGATTACAGAGGGTTGTACAACATCACGGTAAAGAATACTTATTCTTTGCCGTTGATGTCTTCAGCTTTTGAGCGGTTGCAGGGAGCATCCATTTTCACCAAATTGGATTTGCGTAACGCTTATTATTTGGTCTGCATAAGGGAGGGGATGAGTTGAAAACCGCATTTAATACCCCCAGGGGGCACATTTAATATCTGGTTATGCCCTTAAGGGCTGTCCAACTCTCCAGCGGTTTTCCAAACACTCGTTAATGATTTGCTGAGAGACATGGCTGATCAGTTCATATATGTCTACCTGGATGACATATTGATATTTTCTTCTTCTCTCCAGGAACATGTTCAACACGTAAGGCGGGTGCTTCAGAGGTTGCTTGAGAATGGGCTTTTTGTTGAGGCGGAGAAATGCTTGTTCCATGCACAGTCAATTCCGTTTTTGGAGTACATTGTCTTGTCCTACGGAATGCGCATGGATCCCGATAAGGTTGAGGCTGTGGAGGATTGGCCAACCCCAGATTCCTGCAAGGCCCTGCAGAGGTTCCTGGGGTTTGCCAATTTATACCAGTGTTTTATTCACAATTTCAGCCAACTGGCCACTTCTCTGACTGCCTTGACCTCAACCAGAAAGATGTTCAGGTGGTCCAGTGCAACCTCAAGAGCTGCTTTATTTCAGCTCCCATTCTCTTAGCCCCTGATCCCACACGTCAGTTTGTGGTAGAGGCCGACGCATCAGAGGTGGGGGTAGGTGTGGTTCTTTCCCAGTGTTCTTCTTCTGAACATAGCTACGATATTGGTAACAGAGAGTTGCTGGCAGTTAAGTTGGCACTGGAGGAGTGGCGTCATTGGTTAGAGGGTTCGGGCATACCCTTTATTGTCTGGAACAATCATAAGAACCGCCATAAAATCATTAGATCCGCCAAATGACTCAACTCCAGGCAGGCTTGGTGGGTACTTTTTTTTCGGTCATTTTGATTTTTCCATTTCCTACCGTCCAGGTTCCAAGAACATCAAACCCGATGCTTTATCTTGTATTTTTGACCATTCTGAGGGCCCGTCCACTCCTGATTGCATAATACCTGAGAGTTGTCTCTACACTCACATGGGAGGTCGAGTCAAAGATCCGCACAGCCTTAGAAGGGGTAACGCCTTTGCCCGGGTGCCTACTGCCTCGGTTATTTGTGCCGGAGCGATTACGATCCAACAATATTCGATGGGGTCATTGTTCCAACATGGCTTGTCATCCAGAAGTGAATCGTACTAGTTTTCTTGTTAAAAAGTGATTCTGGTGGCGTTCAATGGCACATAACATCCGGGATTTTGTTTTGGCCTGCTTGGTTTGTGCTCGTGGTAAGACTTCTAATCGACCCCTGGATAGGTTACTTCAACTGTTGTCTGTCCCTTCGAGACCCTGGTACCACATCACGCTCGATTTCATTACTGCCCTCCCAGGGCAATATGGTTGTTTTGACCGTAGTGAACCGATTCTCGAAGTTGGCCCGTTTCATTCCCTTGCCCAAATTACCCTCTGCCAAGGAGACAGCGGTTACTGTTGTTGATCACATCTTTCACATTCATGGCCTCCTGATGGACGTTGTCTCCAAAAGGGGACCCCAGTTTGTTTCCAAATTTTGGAAGGAGTTTTGTCATTTACTGGGGGTAAGTGTCAGTCCTTGGTTTTGATCTGCAGAGCAACGGCCGAACCGAACGGGCCAACCAGGACCTTAAGAGAATATAGCAATGTTTGGTGACACAGAATCCTTCCTCCTGGAGTCAGCAGCACTCATGGGTTGAGTACGCACATAACTCATTACCAGTGTCGTCCACGGGCCTCTCTCCATTTAAATGTAGTTTAGGTTACCAGCCACCTATTTTTCCAAGTCTGGAATCTGAACTCACGGTCCACTTTGCTTACGCCGTCACAAGAGCCCCACTCCTCCAGGTGGAAGCATGCACTAAGGCTCAGGCCGATCACCACTGGTTAATTGACAAAGGGCTAATTATATATGTCAGATGATGAGGTCTAAACTGGACACAGGTGTGGGAAATCAATAAACATTATAAACACAGGAGAAAACATGGAATATGATACAGATACAAGTAAACAGAAATGGGTGAACCATGACAGTAAGCTGTAAGGCACAATAGGGATCGCAATGGGATCGCTTGGGGTCCTAATGAAAACCTGAGGTGAATCTCATTCAACTTCAAGTGTTCTGCAAAGTGGACTTCACAGTGTATTCCACAATGTTTAGTGAGATTCCAATCTGAAGATGGAAGGGCACTGCACACCACACAGGGAGTAAGGGAACATCAATAAATCACTTCACAGGAAGTGTAGAGGGAAATTTACCCAGTTGGTCATTGATATTACTCTAGTACTCTTGACTAAAATAAATGCAATAAAACTTATTTGAGGCTCTAATTATTAATTTTAATTAGTCCCTGAACTGTTAGAGAAAGCATAATGCTTCATTAGTCACAATCACATATCGTGATGTAATTTGCTGTGAAAGTGCTATGACGGTCAATCACTGTTTGCGAATACCTTAGAAATAAATAAGAAGTGCCATAAACTGAATCCTATACCTGTCAAAAAAAAAAAAAAATGTCATCAGTGTTTTTTTGTTTTTGTTTGTTTTCTCTCTCTCTCTCTCTCTCTCTCTCTATCTCTTTCTCTCTCTCTCTCTCTCTGTCCCAGTAAACTCGAAAAATAGACAAATCCAAAATGAATGTCGAAAAAATAAATCTAATGCTACTGCCTAACTTATGGAACAGCCTTGACATTAGGAGCATTTCCACAATACTTTAAAAAGCTGTCTAGCTAGGCAGCTCACTGAGTTTTAGAGCAGAGCTATTGTGTTAATGATTTACTTTGTCTGTGCTGTGTTATTAATGTTGTCACCTCTCCTGTTGTCTCTTGTTCTTCTCCTCTCTGGCCTGCGCTTTCATCTGCTGCACCTCGATGGTGTCTGGCTTGCGGCGTCGCATGTACAGATCATGGTTTCCCATGCACAGAGCCAGGATACGCTTGTTAATGCGCAGACGAGGTGCATAGAACACAAAGTCCTGTGGTTGAGCAAAGAACATGTAATACAGCAGGTGAAAGACTATAAATTAATGAATTGAGGGTTGAATTTATGATTTAATTACTGGTGACTTTTTGTCTATGGGCTTAATGACAAATTTCTTGTCATTGAAAGAAATGTTCCGTATCTCACTCCAAGGGAATCCGATCTTAGGTGTCAGCCTGTCGAAAAATAGAAATGCTAATGTGGCACGGTCCATTGCAAAGAATTTACAGCGAATCTAATTAGTTGTATTACATTTACAAATAAAATATAGATGGAGATGTACTTGTCTGAACGTTCGTATATGTTGAGTCCCAAAGCATCAACGCCCAACCACAACTCTGATCCTTTTTTGTTTTTGATGCTGAAATAGTTCACTCCATACATCTCCAGATCCTGGGCGATCTTCAAGTATTCTATCATGGCATCCTCTCTGTGGAAATAAAGCTTTACTGACCTTGTGCTCAAACATCTAGTTTTAGGTTTAGAAGTTGTGAAGTTTTACCTGATTATGCCTTTGTGCTGCTGATGCCACACCTGAATTCGTTCTTCCCACTGCTCTTTACTCAATTTGTGTTGTTCTAGAACTCTAGAAGAAGGTATTTGAATGTAAAACAGCACCTTTCAAAGCAAGATACCATAATGCAATCTTAGCTGGTGTAAAAGAATATAGAAACACCTTTGTGGCAGCAGTTTGTCTCTGCACAAATATCCCGGCACATGATATTCGTTGCTGTAGTCACCGTATTTCATCTGCACGGCATATGAGGCCAGGAGAACAGCCGACTCAGGTGGACAGTAGATATCATCGTTCAAGATTCCCTCTTTCACCTGGAGGAAGAAAAGACGCTGCGTAGCTTCCTGAATTAGCTCTTCGGCTACGTCTTCAGGGTAGAACTTTGCTCGGAATTTAATCAGCAATGGGTTTTCCTTTCTGACATCTTGAGCGGTCACCTAATGCAAATGCATTGTTAGATGTGTTTGAATATGTTTTTAATGCTATCAAAGTGCCATTAAAGTGATGCAAAGAAACACAGTATTCACAGAAATACAAATACTACTACACATTAAGATCGTTTCTTGTTTTTGCCTTTCTTCGTAACATAACTGAGTGAGATTTTGATGACAATTTAAATGATAGGCTAAATCAATTATTATAATATTTTTAACAAAAGAGTGGACGTGGCCATTTTAAACTCGAATGTGTGAGGCTTCTGGTGTCGCTTCCAGATATTTTATCTGTGCAGAAACAGTTTATTATGCTGCTTGATCTTGCAAACTAGTACAGTATGTTATCATATGATTTTCATTAGTTATCGTTATCATAAACACACTAGTTTGTAGCACAACAGTTTTACAGTTTCCTGAACTTTAAGCGAGTTGCACACTAGATGTGATACACTGTAGCAAGGCTAATGAAAAAAAAAAAAAAAAAAAAAAAAAAAAGCCTATTTCAATAGCTTACTGCATGTAGAAATGCAGCTCCTAGGACTGTGGTTCTGAAACTGCAGCCTCGTGTATTGCAGGTTCATGCTACTTAGTAAAACACTGGGCAGTGTTATGAAAAAAGCTCTTATGGGTGATTGAAATTTTTGACGTCTGGCAACCACAAACATAAAAACTTGTTAAGGTCTATATTTTTTGTACACATTTTTGTTAAAGAGAATATAAATATTATATAGACAATATAGAATATGGATTATGGATATAGACGTTTTTTGTTTTTTAATCTACATTTAGTCTTGTCTTTTTTTGTTAAAAATATTGCATGCTGATATAGTCGCAGTTAGTGTTTAATGATGACTACTAATCATAGGGTGCATCATATACATTTTATCATGTACATAATATTGGGCAGTGCATTAAACGCACCTCTGTCTAATTGATTGAAGTTGCTTTGTGATTGTCTCAGTCATATAGCAAGTACATTATTATATTGATTCAATGATCAATGATTATAGCAAATCATTCTGCTAACTGGTTAAAATACTACAAATAATGTTTGATTTTGTTTTTAATTTATGCTGTAAATTAAGAAAAATTATTTCTTTTTTCCATTTAATGGTTCAGAGCCTTCGTTATAAGACAGATTGCTTATGGCACAAAAAAAAAAAAAAAAAAAAAAAAAGTTTAACCCGCTTGTTGAGTTTCAGCCATGTAGAGAAACCCTTGCTGTCCTGATACTGCAGTCCAAAGTACCAGATCTCTCGGAGTCCGATAGTCTTCACTACCTTCAAGAGGACAAGTCCACAGATGTCACTGATTGCTCACTCTTTATGGTCTACTGTCAATGTTGAATTGAATGACTTTTGTCTAAAGTCCATGCAAAATACATACTTGGTCAAAGAGTTGTTTACCAGTTGTACTGGGCTGAATGGCAAACTCCAGCTCAGCATCCATTGTAGTAACTCGTACGTTTATCTGAAAATACACAACGTGCAATAACACATTGAATTGTTAAAACTAATGTAAAAGCACCTGTGGATAGGGTCAGCTGCATTTTGAACAACGCAGTATAGCACCACCATTTCTTGACAAGAAACCCCAGAATCAAAGATAACTTCAGAACAAATGGGGGCCTTTGAGATGACAGATGGGCGTCAAAGTCACATGAAGTTGAAGCTAAATAAAACACTAGTATTCAGAAGAAGCGGAACAGATCTAGGACGTTTAGATACAGTCACATTTTAAAGGGTTAAAAGCAGGTTTTTGAAACAAAGTTATCCCAGCTTTAAGCACAGTGTAAAAAGCTCAAAGGATTATGATTTTAACTTTGTTTTAAAATAAACTGACAAGTTCTTCACAACAACATCCAAATTAACTAAAATGTTTGCAGTAGGCAGAAGTCCCAAGCTCTGAAAAAAAGCTGTGAACCACCACATTTCATTCAATTCAACGCAAATAACAAAATGCTTCAATAATTATGTTTTAAATAAGAGTATTTGAAAAAGATAAAGGTTGTATTAAAAAAAAAAAAAGTACCACATAGCCTCATATGTATTTCATTATTTTTTAGATTTTTGAATAGGAAAAAAATGATCTGTGTTAATGAATCTGCAATAATGAATGAATTAATCTGCATTAATATAATCAGTACTCACAGACATTTGACTATATTTTTCTTGTTCTTCACTGTTGTCTTCTTGTAATGGTCTGCTCTCGTCAGAGTCATATGAAAGGACTTGCAATATTCACCAGGATTACCCTAGTTAATGTGCTCCATTGTGCCTCTAATCCAATGGCAGCCCTGGAGTCTTTTTTTCAGATTAAAACCTGCTGTAGGAATTTAACCTCAAGAAGAAATCAACATTTATACAACGCTTACAATATGCACTTATTCATGAGGAAGTACACTGGTAGACATGGACTAAGTTAAAGAATAGTCAGCTGTTGGTAGCATTTTGTGTGCAAGTATGTGTAATCAAAATAGTTAAACACTGGAACTCAAAGGCCCAAAGATCACAGCAGAAATAGAGTGCAGAATGTAGACGATCATTCTAATCATTTAGACAAAATATATAGCAGCTTAACTGTTTCAAACATTGGTAATAATATCAGCATATTAGAATGATTTCTGAAGACGGGAGTAATGATGCTGAAAGTTCAGCTTTGATCACAGGAATAAATTATATTTAAAAGTATATTAGGTCCCACTTTATATTAGGTGGCCTCATCTATATGATTGTATTGCAGAACACTTTTGCTGTTATTGAGGTGGGATACGGGTAAGGTTACGGACAGGTTTGGTGGTATGGGTAGGTTTAAGAGTGGGTTAAGGACGGTGTAAGGGATGGGTCAACAGTGTAATTATAAATGTAATGGCAAAAATTAATTACATATGTAATTACATGCAGAATGTTTTTTTAAAATATAAGTGCAATGTAAAAGCATGTATCAACTGATTAATTTAAATGTAATTACATAGTAGTTAAGGCCACCTAATATAAGGTGGGACAGTATATTAAATAGAAAAGTGTTGTTTTAAATTGTAATATTATTTCTGAATATTGCTGTTGTTACTGTATTGTCTGTCAAAAAAATGCAGCCTTGATGAGCAGACAAAAAAAATCAAAATAAAATCTTACTGATCTTAAACTTTTGAACGGTAGCATATGTGGATTCATTAGCAGTGTTTCCATGGGCTGAATCACCAGTGCTGCAGTGACTGTACGATACCCAGGACCTTTCATTTACATTAACAGTGATTTTGGTCAAATATATATAGCTATTCTTTTTTTTCTTTTTCTATTAGAATGGCATCATGTCATCAGAACAGTCAAGGTGATTATAAAAAGGCAACAATTTCTTAACATTTTTGTTTAGCCGGAGGTTTCAGAATTCTAAGAGAGTAAGAAAACAAAAAAAACTGTTGAACATTTGTCTCTCAGGCTTTAGGTACATCAGCAGCTGACGTCATCTAGAGCTCCTGACAGCGCAACAGCTGCGACTGTGGAAAGCAAAGGAAATGACCATTAGCATGACAAAGGTACAAGATGAGATTATAACACAGTCTTAATGGCTTCAACTTTGTTGTTTGCAAACGTTTTCAGTGGCTATCGTGCGTGTATTGATGGCGTTCCAGTGAGGCTGTGATCTTACACTAACAGCTCATGTTGTCTGTGCTTGTCACAGGTCTATCACCTTTCTAATTATAACTCCATTCCTCTGGCCCTCCAAGAATGGAAGTTTGGGCTGGTCCATTTGTGGCCTAAACTTAGCCGCGTGTCTGCTCAGATCTGTCTGTGTCACACTGACCCTCAGCGCTACAGAGCCTTCATGTGTTTCTCTCTGTGGATACTTCACACTCCACAGGTAAGCTTCAATTACAGGAGAAATGGGGCTTTATTACAGCAGAAACATGGCACAACAAGCTGCATTAACTAAAGGGCCTCCAAACTTCTTTTGGTGGACTGATACTATACATGTGTTTGTTTGTTATTAGAATACTTACAGCAACAGCAACTGTTGTTAATGATGACATTTGGCAGAGTGTGATTTCACTTAAAATATAACATGGACAAATAAGAATTTACAGTGACTTACACTGGATTAAATGTTTAATTTGCAGACTTCTGTTGATAGGCGGCATTTGCTGTGACTTGAACACATGCTAAATATAGTGAACACCAGTTAGATAAAGTTGTCATTGGACTATATCTCAGTAAATCTATGGTTTTGGGTCTAACGTTCAGTTACACAAATGCTTTGTTCGCTTTAGCAGCGACTTTCAGGACCTAGTATTAAATTACGTTAATTTTGTCATTTCAGTGCACCAAATGAAAATCCATGTAAAATGAAGGTAGATCTGAATTGAAAAGTAAATTGTAAGTGAACTGGGTTCTCAGGACAAAAATATCATTCGTTAATGTCAGATGTCATCTGTCGTAAATATTGATATTTTGAGATATTTATTAATTACATGATCCACTGGCAAACAATACTTTATTTTTTATAATTTTACACATTTTAGCGCTTTCTTAAATTGCTTTGTACTTCATAAATGGGAGGGGAAAAGTTAAAATGTGTTACAACTAAACCGACCCCCACACATGAAAATATTTTGTTTATAAACAAAGCTTGTGCTGGAATATCTATAAGCAGGAGCTGTGAACGTTCATTAGATATATGGCAGACAGAGCACAGTTGTAACAGGCTAAAGACTACTGTAATGTGTGTGTTCTAGAGGGTTATGTTTTAAATTTACTTCCTTTATTTTTATAGTGAGTTAATTGTTATTCTTGATAAAGAACTGTGTGTATTGTAAATGTTCATATGTTGTTAAATTAACATGATTTTTTGGGGGGTATGCTAGTTTGTTAGGTTTCATGTTAGGTAATATCCAGTGTGCTCAGCTGTAATGCTATGTTATAATATAAGCTTACATTATTTTTATTTATTTTTTTTTTGTTACAAGTAATCAGTGTTAAATAAACAAACAAACAAACAAATGATATGTGCCAGCATATTTCATTTAAACGTTTAAAAACAATATCTTATTTAGCACATTAAAACTGTACTAGGGTCTTTGTCTTCATCCATTAATTGTGGAAAATAGAAATTCTATATGTAGAAAAACAATCCATGTTTATTCTGGTCAGTATAAAAGGCATAAATGTTTCAACTGTACTCAGTCAATATATTCAACAGTACGTATCAAATCGGTAACACTTTAGATGAATAACCACTATTCACTATTAATTATCTGCTCATTAGCATGCATATTGCTAGAATATTAGCTGCTTATTTGTACTTACAAAACACATATGTGACCCTGAAGCACAAAACCAGTCTTAAGTATCACGGGTATATCTGTAGCAATAGTCATCAATACATTGTATGAGTCAGAATTATCTATTTTTCTTTTATGCCAAAGATTCTATCGAAGATCATTTGTAAATGTCCAACTATAAATATATCAAAACCTCATTTTTGTAATTAGTAATATGCATTGCTAAGAACTTCATTTGGACATTTGTAAAGGCGATTTTGTAAATATTTAGATTTTTTTTTCTTTGCACCCTCAGATTCCAGATCGTCAAATAGTTGTATCTCGATCAATTATTATTATACCTATCCTAACAAACCATACATCAATGGAAATGAATTTATTCAGACTGTAGATGATGTATTAATCAGAGACTGTTTTTTGACACTTATGACTGGTTTTGTGTTCCAGGGTCACATATTAATGCATGACTATATTCTAGATCCTTTAACCCTACCCAATACCTAAACATATCAGCCTTACTTACTATCAATAAACAGTAAGTGTTCCCTAATCTAAAGTGTTGCTTTGTTGTGCCACCAGTGGTTGAGAACAGGTGACAGTCACTCCAGGAATTTACTCAAAAACACTCATTCACTGAAACAGAGACTTTGTGGTTTAGAGACGTGCATCCTGTTTAATTTGGAAATAAAGTCAAAAGTAACTGGCAGTATAGTGTCTAAAAAGTAAGCTACTAAAATATGAACTCTATTAAAGTGATATGTGACCCTAGACCACAGAACCAGTCTTATGTTGCACAGGTATATTTGTAGCAATAGACAAAAATACATTGGATGGGTCAAAATTATCGATTTTCCTTTTATGGCAAAAATCATTAGGATTTTATGTAAAGATAATGTTCAATGAAGATATTTTGTAAATTTTCCACCCTAAATATATCAAAACTTAATTTTTGATTAGTAATATGCATTGCTAAGAACTTTACTTGGACAACTTTAAAGGCGATTTTCTCAATATTTTGATTTTTTTGCACCCTCAGATTCCAGATTTTCAAATAGTATTGTCCTTTCCTAATGAACCATACGTCAATGGAAAGCTTATTTATTCCGTTTTCAGATGATGTATAAATCTTATGACTGGTTTTGTGGTCCAGGGTCACATATCATGTTCATAATCATACTGATGGTCTGATTATCAGGCTATTACCTGTGGGCTGTGAGACTGGAAACAGAAATTAATGAATTAAATGCAAAAACAATGTTTCTTTTTTTATGTTGTAAAACTTTGTAATTAATGAATGAATTCTTTCTTTTTTGCTGACTAATCAAATGGAGACCTGAGCAGTTTGGAGCAGTCCACCAGCATGAGTTTGATGGACATATCTAAGATCTTTTCTCTTCTCCAACCCAAAGAGGATGAGGAGGAAGACACCAGCTGCAGTCAGGAACTCAATCAGGCCGTGTTTAAGGATGACGACAAACTCCTGTCTGATCTCCTGTCTCAGGAAAAGTACAGGAGGTGCATCAACCACCGCAGCGGCTGGGGCGTCCCGGTCACTCCGCTGCGTACGGCCGCCTCTCAGGGTCACCTGCGCTGTCTGGAGGTGCTGCTGGCTCACGGGGCAGAGGTCGACAGCCTGGACGTCAAAGCTCAGACTCCACTTTTCACGGCCGTCGCCGGCAAACACCTGGACTGTGTTGTCGCGTTATTGAAAGCTGGCGCCGACCCTAACGGCAGCCCGTATAACAACTGCTCTCCTGTGCTCACCGCGGCCAGAGAGGGCGACCTGGACATCCTGAGGGAGCTCCTGCGACACAAAGCCGATGTAGACGTCAAGCCCAAAATGCCCGACTGGGCCTCGAACGCCACGGCCTGCCGAGGGCCGCTCTACATTTCAGCTTGTTACGGCCATCTGGAGTGCTTCAAACTGTTACTGCAGCATGGAGCAAACCCAGACTACAACTGCACTGAAGAAAAGATGCTGAGCCGGATCAAACAGCCTAAAACTGTGCTGGAGATGTGTCTTAAATACGGCTGCGGGCCCCAATACATTCAGCTGCTCATAGACTTTGGAGCAAATGTCTATCTGCCCACTTCAGTCGCAGATAAAACAACCAGACAGAATGAAGCAGTGATGCTTCTGCTCAAAGAGAGAGGTAAGTCTGCAAAACATTTGTCACAGCTACACTTGTATTTAGACTGGTTATTTCAACAACGGAGCTGTTCATAAGAAATCCTTTTTTTGCATTCAGTCTGCACTTAAATCTACTGACGTTAACGTGTCTGTGAGGGGGAGGTTTGGGTTTAGTGCATGACCTCAGTTTGCGGGGAGGTCATGCGCTATATATATATATATATATACATACATATTTTCAGATGCAAAATATTTAATGCACTATTGCAATTATTTAAGTAATGCAATTAAGTAATTTAATGCACAAACAACAAACAACAAATAAATAAATGCTTACTTACTTTTCCTTAAAACTGTTTGCATACTGAAGCTAAATCTGCTTTGATGGTTTGTAGACTACAGCAGCTTGTGGTAGCTTGTGGAATAAATGGATGTTCAACTTCTAGTGAGCTGAAAGTATGTGATAGCTCAGTATAAAAGCCACTGAATCTGTGGGAGGTGCACACTAATACAGCTTCACAGGTGTGTGTGTGTGTGTGTGTGTGTGTGTGGTCTTGTTTTTATATCCTGGTGGGGACCTAAACCTGAATACACACAGACTCATGGAGACTCGTGTCACTGTGGGGACCTAAATTGAGGTCCCCATGGGGAAACGAGCTTATAAATCATACAGAATGATGTATAAAAAAAAAAAAAAAAAAATTAGGGTTAGGGTAAGGGGATAGAAAATACAGTGTGGACAGTATAAAAACCATTGCGCCTATGGAGAGTCCCTACAAGGATAATAAACCAGACGTGTGTGTGTGTGTGTGTGTGCGCTGCTTTCATGCTGTCATTTATTCCTATGTGATTTTTAACATCAAATCCTCTCTATACGCAGTTTGTCCAAAAACACTGATGTCTCAGGCGCGACTTTCTTTATGGAAGTTCCTTCCAGTGGAAAACAAAATGTGCTGCATAGATTGCCTGGATATTCCCAAAATACTGAAGGACTATTTGAACCATGTATCTTAATTTTTCTGTTTTTCATATTTTTTCCTTCTTTTTCTCATCTCTTCTCTTTTGTGAAAAATATATCTTAAGATTTGACTAATTTAATTTTCCCTTTTTGTAAAATGTTGTATTATGTATATTATAAAATGGTCTGTATTACAAACTCTAAATGCTACAGATAATGTAGCATTTAATGGAATATTTTATTATTTTTTAATAAAATATTAATGAATATGTGGTTAATGCAACAGTGCAGTAGGTTATGTTCTTCTTTGGTTGATGTGATGTAGAGTGAATAAGGGAGGAAGATCAGCTCTGCCCTCTAATGGTTGAAAACATTACCAAAGTCTGCAGCTGAACTGCCGTCCTGCGGATCTTCAACAAAATGATTTATTTCCTGTAGTCACATCCCTGACCCGCTCTGAAGGATGAACAGCATTTTAGAAGATCTCAGAAAAAATAGTAAACCAGACTGAAATATATTTATAAAGTATATTATTCATGTGATCTTGCTGGAGTATAGGCTACTACATGTCAAATTGTTATATGCAGTTTAGTTGAATGGTGTAATAATTTAAGATGGGGAATTCTGCCTCTAGAATGTCTTCCAGTTGCCTTTTATGCTTAAACATCACTTAAAATACTTTTTTTCCCCCCCAATCATTTTGTCCTTTAACAAACATTTACTACATGATGTGCAATTTTGTTGCAGCTCCAAATATAAATGAATAAATGAATGAATAATAATAATAAAAAAAACTATTTGTTATAATAGTCAAGTCCACTTAATTATACAGTGCTTTCCACAATTCACATTGTTAATGTGACATCTGTGAGGTGTAGTGACAGCCTAATTATTTTTATTTTATTTTATTGTATTTTACTTAGTTTAGATCTATTTTCCTCAAAAAGTGCCTCATTTCCGTATTGCCAGCAGAGGTCTCTGTTACCACAGCAGTGATCATTATTTACCATAGTAACTCTGATCAGTTGATTGTTAAATACGCTGCTCTTCCTCTCACATGCATTATTGAAATCTGTTAACAGTTCATTTTCCTTTGTGTCTATACCACTTTATTACTGTATTATGTGTATTATATACAAGTGTCCCATATGTCATGCATTGTGAAGGATACATGTTTGCCATTAAAACATTAATCTTGGTTTCATCTAACTTGGTATTTGTCAGACAACAATAAGATGCTGTTTTATAAAAGAAAATCATTTCAGCACTTCTCAGTCATTTCTTTGGTTGAAATGAGTTTGATGTTGTGTTTTATTCAATGGCCGAGGTATGGAGGCTGGGACATCCCATGATAAGAACATCTCTGATAATATGAAGTCTGGTATGAAAGAAATCCAGTGGCCTGCAAAAGCAGACACCAACACCGGTGGGAAGAAATGAACTGCTTGACCCCAAGCCAGGGCCCATCGTCTGACAGCAGTGCACTTCTTTCTTGTTTCTGCTTCCATGTTTCGAGATCTAGTGGGAAGACTTTCCAGAAAAACGGAAGCTGTTACAGAAGCAGAAATGTTCACTAAGAGGTTCACTCAGTACACAGTCAGTAAATCATTTCTACATGAACATCACACAGGGGTGTTAAATCATGGATGAGGAGACGGAGAGTCCAGGGTGGAGATGGAAAGTCTTATTAATGTCATTAATGACATTTGTCATTTTGGAACAGAAGATGACCCTCCTCAGAAAGTTACAATTCTGTAAAATGTCACTGAACAGTGATGCATTCAGTGATTTTGCCCTCAGCTGAAATACTGGAGTATCCTGTTCATCAGAAGATGGTGTCAATAGTGTAGCAGCTGTGTGGAATGCTAATGCTATGGATTTATGTCAGTTTGTTTCTTCTCTCTTTGGAGAACCATGTCTATGTAGTAGCAGTATCAGTTTAGCCATATGGATGATGCTGCATTTCAGATTTAATAGACATCTGGCAGCAATGGTGATGGTAGGCAATCTTGGCCCCTGGATTATAGTTAGTAAGATCAAGACATAGTTGTAGCTACAGATGTGCCTGAAGCTGAATACCTACCCACTGAATGATAGGAAAAAATAACACAGTCAGTATTGGTGTCAGCTAGATAACAGATGAGTCAGAGGACATACAATATTATTGTCACACCCCTGGACTATTAGTGTTGGTTTTTCCCTCATGTGTCCATATATGGTTGTTCCTGTTCCTGTCCTCGTCAAGTCATTATTAGTTAATCACCATCACCTCTTTGTGTGTCATTAGCACCCTTTGGAAGTTGTTTGAGCTCAATGCTTTGTGTCCGGTCTCGTCAATGTGCGTGTGTTTCTACCCTCCTGTTGTGGATTTACCTGTGGATTATAATAAAGACTTTATCTTTGACCTTCGTCTTCGTTCGCCCCTTTCTCACACGTTACGTGACAATTATACATAAAATTTGAAAATAAATACGCAACAAGTCTGTGAAGTGAATGAATGTAAACTATGAATGAAATGAGTGCATATCACATACTTATTAGCTGTCTAATACTAATACTAAATTATTAGTTATCTTTACTTAGTAGTTATACTTACTAGGTTTTATTAAGTTACAGCTAATTTCAAGGCAAATAAAACAATTTACTTACTGCTTTAGTGACACTTACTTAAAATATTCAAGTATCCACAAAGGAACCAATGACATTAATACACCAGTGAGAGGCAGCGGTGCACTAAAATGCTGCTAATGTGCAACATAACAATAGAAGAAGAAAAGGGGGAAAAAAGAAAAGGTTTTGAGGAGGGGCAATTCTTAGTCTTTTTATGCATTTCCTCCACTTCAGAAGTCATCTTTTTCTAGTTGCATTTACTCGTTTCCCAAAGTCATCTTGAATGTTGAATTGTCAATAGGACTGACAAATCTGCGAGAACATCTAAATTCCTAAAATATTTTTTTGTTTGAACTCACCATTATAGTGGTTAGTGATCCCTTTGATCGGGCACTTGGAACTTCATTAAAAAATGTTATAATTCTCTTTCTATTGATGCAACGGTGCAATATGAAATCACAGTTATTAGGTTTCAAAAAAAGAGAAAAAAATAAATGGATTGTTTCTAAAAGGTGATTTAATATTTTATTAATTAATTAGCTAGTGTATTTTCTGTGTTGATTAATGAGTTTTTATGATTGTATTGCTTTTCATAAACACTTCATTAAACTTTTAATTGGGTTGATATAATCCTTTAATATTTGTGGCAATATCCTGCAATCAAACAAACTTGAGTTTCTCACAGACATAGATTCAATTTTATTTATTTTTATTAACTGTAACAATAAACATTTTATTTGCTCTTGTTGTGCTACTACTGACTCTCAGTGTTCCTCAGATCACAGATTCAATTAAAGGGGTCATCGGATGCTCATTTTCCACAAGTTGCTATGATTCTTCAGGGTCTTAATGAAAAGTCTATAATATACTTTGGTTAAAAATTCCCAACGGTTGTGTAAAACAACACCCTTTTTACCTTGTCAAAATCAGCTCCGCAATAATCATCTCATTCTGGTCGAGGCTGCTTTAAATGCAAATGAGCTCTACTCGTCCCGCCCCTCTCTTCTCTCTGTGGAGTGACGAGCCTGTTTACTTTAGCCGCGTTTAGCCGCTAAACTTGCACATTATTAGGAAAGGCAGTCGCAAAGATTCATAAAAAAACCCCTTATACTCACGTCTGCTGTAAGTGAAGCTGGATCACGAATGATTCGCGTGAACATAGACGGATATATGTAGATCGGGAGGCGCATTCCCTTCACAAACAAACGTAATCCACTGCATCTTCAGCTGCTCAGATGTCGGGAGTAAATGACGACCACTATGTTCATTATTACATCCAGTAACACAACACCTCAATCGCTCAATTCTTGTCTAACTTACATCCCTGCTCCGGCATCGAAACAAAAGAGGTCGGACTGTTACAGCTGATCTGAGGTAAGAGCTCATGTCAATCAACTATGGTGGGAGTGGCCTCTGCTGGTGTGACAGCACAATGACAGGCATCTGAGAACGGCTCGATTTGAAAAAGGGGATATTATTTTTACAGATTAATTAAAAACCACTGCATGGATTTTCATCATTATAGCGTAGATTTGTACATACACTGACAACACACATTAATGTTCAAACAACATGAAAAAGTGAACTTAGCATCCGATGACCCCTTTAAGTTAAAAAAAAAAAACTTAAATTGTGTAAATTGAACTCAAAAAAAGTAAGAAATACTTTTAATATATTAGTAGATTTAATTAAATTACGCTTAATACAATTAAGTTAAGATTACTTAATTGAATTAAGGCAACAAGTTAATTTAATTTAAGTTCATTTAACAATTTAAGTAAACTTAACAAATGACTTTTTACAGTGTACAAGGCATATTTGTTACATGAAAACAATGAAGGGAACAGAATTACATTTAAAAACATGATGTAATTTGATGAGCTCCCGCCCATTTCCACTTTTTCTCCAAATAGATATAAAAATAATTTTGAGATTACCACAGATACAGATACTGGCTCTGCTGCAAACCCCTAGCATGTGATTTAAACAGCTGATTTAATGATGATTCCTTTGATCTTAATTGAACTTTAAATTTATAAAACTGAAAGTGCATTAGATAAAGAGCAAGAGAGCAGGAAATGGACTGGCATCACAGAACAACACAACCTCCCACTGCAACAATAAACAACACAAATCATATCCTGCTGTAAAAAAAAACCTTGGTTAGTAGTCCTTGGTTTACTGACATTACAACCTCGTTTGTGTCCCACAATGCCAAATTTAAAAAAATAATAGACTGATTAGAGCAAAGCTGAAGTTTCAACAGCTCCAGTCTGTAAATGTTCTTTCCAGCCAATTTTACCAAGCACTGGACATTATGATGAATGAATGCACATGTCAGGAGAATTCAAATTTTGTTAAGTTGTCAGACATAAGAGCGAGAATGTATAAATACCTTTCAAAAAGAATCAAGATTAAGATCTGTCACCATATAATATGAGTATTTTCATTTCTACTATTTATAGCACTTGATAGTCTTTTAACTCCATCATAGGACAATTACTGGTGAAACGGTTTGAGGTTTTCTGTTGTTGTTGAGGCTGCACTATCAGACTTCTGATCTGTGTCACAGGAAACTAAGGAAGAAGGCAATTGTTCTACAAGATAAAAAGTGATGACATCACACGAGGTGCTTTCTGAACAGCAGTTTGAAACAGAGAGATTATACAGAACAAACATCAACACGCTAGTTAAGAGAATGTGTTTTAATTTCGACTCGTGATAACTGTCCCGCTGTCTCACCCTCTTCCCCTTTTCCCAACTCATTCGCATCAGAGTTTAGTCTTGCCTTTGGTTTTGAAAAACAAAAAGTAAAGGAGGGCTTTCTTATCCAGGATGTGCATTGTGACAGAAATGGATAGCAGGAAAGCTGCCTGCTCATGCACAGGAAGTGGGCTGAACGTGAGGCGCTTGGAGAATGTTTTATGGTCTTTCATCTTCCTTAGGTAAAAACGCTCGTGAAGGAGAGTCGATGCCAATAAAAGGCCTTTGAATGCGTGATATGTACGTTCGATACGTATGCGGCGCGCCAGCGACACGTTTCAGAGGATGAAATGGCTATTGTGGCCGTGTCGTGTTGACAAACTGGAGCGTACTGACTCACAAGGGGAAAGAAAACCCAATTGTCTTTCCCTCACAATGGTGCAGCACAGACAGAAGGGAAAGAGTGTACGGGGCAGATATTTACATGCTGTCAGCCAGGCTTCCTGTCTTTGTCAAGCTTAAAGCATTTTTTCAGTCACTTGTGTAAGATCCTCTCTTTCCTGTGTAGAGCAGGAAAATGCCATGTGATTACAGTAGTACCAAAACAGGACAAAAAGGAAGTGTTTAAAATAGGCCCTCAAACTTTGACCCCACGTTTTGTGTATTGTGTCCATTTACCATGTAGACTGCGACGCTCGTCCCCGCACCGACAAACTTATTTGCCATTGAATTCGGTTTAAAGTGATTTCAAATTCACGTTCGATTCCTAATGTAAAAACGACTGACACAGCTCAATATCGAGCTCCATTTGGAGCTGGAGCCTTTGTAGTTGCAGTGGACGAGTGGCAGAAATAACTGGATCATGACTTCAAACTTAATGAGAGGAACTGGGCGTGTGTGTATGTGGCGTCTGCTCGGTCTCTGTGGGGCATCAGGCTGCGAAAAACCCTCTCCTGCTCCTGAAGAATGCTGTGGATTAACAGTCGGACAAATCGTTTTACTGGATATCCATTTCTGATGTCAAAGGATTCACACAGAATGTTTTCTGTTCATTTATGAGACAAACACTCTACTTTGGTAAGTGTTTTTTTTTTTTTTTTTTTTTTTTGGGGGGGGGGACCAATTCTCACTATTAACTTTTGACTTGTTAAACTCCTAATTTTCTGTTTATTAATAGTTAGTAAGGTAGTTGTTACGTTTAGGTAAGCAGCGGATTAAGGGATCTAAAATATAGTCAAGCAGAATAAGACATCAATATATACTTTTAAAGTACTAAGCAACAGTCAATGTACTAGTAATACGCATGCTAATAAGTAAATAGATAATAGTGAGTATTGGTTCTTAAAAAAGTGTTACCGAAAATTTGAATAGAACTAGGGTTTGAAATCACACTTCTTTATGTTAGCCATAATTTCTTTTATATTCAATTTGTAGTCAGTAATATATATATATATATATATATTATGTTCACCAAGGTTGCACTTATTTTAATCAAAAGTACAGTCAAAAACTTTAATATTTTGAAATGTTTTGGAATTTTTGGAATTTTTTGGTCCCACTTTATATTAAGTTGCCTTAACTACTAGGTGCTTACACTGAAATTAATCATTTGATACAATGCACTTATTGCGTACATAAATATATTTACATTGTACTTAGATTTTAAAAACACCTGCATGTAATTACATCTGTAATTAATTTCTGTAATTACATTTATAATTACACTGTTGACTCATCCTTTAGACCTTAACTCACCCTTAAACCTACCCATACCACCAAACCTGTCCCTAACCTTACCCATATCCCACCTCAATAGCAACAAAATTGTTTTGCAATCCAATATGAACACATTAAGTACATTGTACTTATTTTTGATGTATGTACATAATAGTTAAGGCCACTTAATAGTGAGACCAGAATTTTTAATTGGTTTTAGTTATTTATTTATTTATGTATTTATTTTATTTATTTGTTCACATCTGAAAACAGTTCATGAATAGTATAACACTGTGTTTCTTAATGAATAATGTAATACTTGATACAGTGTGTGATTTTTTCAGGATTCTTCAATGAACAGAAACTTTGAAGAACAGCATTTATTTCAAATTGAAATGTTTGTAACATTGTACTATACATGTCACTTAAATGTGTCCTTGCTGAATAAAAGTAGCAATTTCTTTCCAAAAAAAAAAAATAAATAAAAATAAAATACAAAAAAAATCTTACTGACCACAAGCATTTGAACAGTAGTGTATTGCTTGTTTGTGTGTGGGTGGCTGAGTGTAATTAAGCTACATAGTTGTCTATGTAATTAAAACTAGAGACTTTCAGTTATCAGCTACCAGTCTATTTATAAATGATGCAGGAGAAAGTAAACATGATCCATGGTAGGCAGACTGCTGCATTTAATTCATTGTGGACATGGTTTTGGAACAAGTGAAGTATTTGTGTTTGTCTTTAATGTGACTTTATTAGACTAGAGAGTCTACCTATCTTTTGGGGCAGTCATGGCCTATTGGTTAGAGAGTCAGATTTGTAACCCCAAGATCACAGGTTTGAGTCCTGGTTCCAGCAAAGACTGTAGGTGGGGGAAGTGAAAAAATGGCTGCTCTGGGTGTGTGTTCACTGTGTGTGTGTTAGTTCAGTCCTCACTGCTGTATGTGTGTGTGTGCATTTGAATGGGTGAAATGGAGAGCACAAATTCTGAGTATGGGACACTATATTTGGCCACACGTCTTGTTTTTTCCTTTCCTTCCTCTCCCATTAGACATGATTGAATGCCATCTGAATGTAAAACAGTAAATAGATCATTTGCTAAATAACTTAGGTTACATTAGACACATTAATTTTCCATAGCATGTGTTTTTGTTTTATCACAGATTTTCTCCATGACACTAAAAATGATGCTACCTAAGCTGGACACGTGACATCTTGTTTTAAAATGCAAGAGGATGGATAGCGCAACCAGCCCCGCGTCAGAGACTGGTCTTTCCAATGGATTTGTCAATAGCGTGTTCAACGTTTCGGTTGACGAAGACAGCAAAACTGAGATCTCATGGATTCCGGAGTGCAATTCCTCCGACTCCATTATTCCCTGTCAGACCCTCAGGAGAGAAAAACAGGAACCCATCCGGCGCTCCAGGACGGCGGCCATCTGGAGGATCCTGCAGCGCCGCAAGGCCCCCTCTGACCTGGACAGGCGACCTCACTCCGTCATCCTCCCAGGTGAAGCGTCCTTTCTCAAACTGTCGATCACAAACAAGGTGAGGTCCTTCAAGAAATTAAAGTCCCCGTCTGTTTTTAGAGGCAAAGCTAGTAAGACTTCTGATTCCAAGTTCAACATTGACCTGAAAGACGAGGCCGATGATGTGTACATGTGCAAGGACTCTCCTTCTTCGGAGTTCAAGCACGTGTTTAAGAATAAAGCCAAGAGACATTCATTCGCAGGACACACCGCAGACTTCTACTGTTCGTTTGAGGAAATCGACCCCGCTGGAACCCCAGAGAACGTCCAGCAGGAGACCAAGGACACCGTTAGCAACCAAAATGGGTGCAGGCTGTCAGAAAGGGTCGTTTATACAAAGAAATCTCACCCCAACTTTTCAAACTACAACAATTTGTCTGCGACGGAACAGGACGACTCCTGTGGGAAGCAAAGCCTCAAGATACCTCAAAGAAGACGATGGTCCAGGGGGGGAGATGTTTTGAACTACTTGAGAAGAATTTCCCTTAAGGGAAAAGGAGGTCAGACTTTGGCAGAGAGTAGTTTTGAGTCGATGAATACCTTGGACAAAACCATTGATTCTGACTACGGCTCGGTCAACTTCGAACTGGTCAAAGATTTGAACTCTGCGCCTGAACAAACAGGGATTGATAACAAAAGCAGCCATTTCCGAGGCCTTCTCCGATTTTTCAACACGGTGGCTGAGACGGCAATGAAATGGAGAAACTCGTCCCGCTCATTCTCCCCCCCTGAAGACCAGCAGTCGCCTGTCGCTTTGAGAAAGACGCAGCAGTCAGGAGAGTTCGTGCCTTTGACAGTCAGGAGCGAGCAGAAAGCCGATACCTCAGTTCACGGTAAACCTACATTATCTACGGACATGTGCAAGGCGGTCTCGCCTGTCAACGACATGGTGGAGTGCTCTCCTCGTGTGGTGCTGAAGGCCTGGAGAACATGCCCAGACTCTCCGAGAGATAGCAACTCGCTGTGCAATAACTCGGATGAATCGCAGTCTCAGATCAGCTCGACTCACATCTCTCTAGCCACCATTGAGAGCCACCCGAGATGTGAAGAACCAGAGCCACTAAAGGAGACACAGTCTGACTTTGAAAACACAGCGATCCCGAATCACTTATCTAGCAAAGCTGTTGATGGAAACCAAGATGTTTGCACGGATAGGAAAAAAATGAACTGCCCGGAGGATATATTTAAGGTAATATAAGCTGGTTTGAATGGTGACTTTTTGAGTGCTTTCAACATCCAAGTTGTTTAATCATAAAGTAAACAAGAAATGACTTCACAACCCATATTACCATATTCCCATATTGTCCATTGATAGCTGACTGGATGGTGAAACATGGTTTCTGTGTCAGGTGATTAGACAGGGTTGACAATTGGTTCAGCTGAAAAGTCTTTTCTTGGAAAGTCAACAAAAAATGTCTTTTTGATTTCGTGTTGACTTTAAAGAAGCATTTCAAAAGAAGAATATCCAAAATACTGCTGAGTGCTTATTGTCATTCTAAAAAGGTTAGATTGCTATTAAATCACTACTAACTTGTTTGCACAACTCTATAATATTGCAGCCAATAAAAGATGTGTTTTAAAAGGTGATCATAACAATGGTAAAGATTTGGCCATATTATTATTATTATTATTATTATTATTAATAATAATAATAGCTGTACCAGATTTGTGTAGAGCAGGAATAGCTCCAGTCCTGGAGGGCCACTGTCCTACTCCAACTTTAATTGAAAACAAATCTAATCAAAATCTTCAGGATTACTTGAAAATCACAAGCTGGTGTGTTTGACTAAGAATGGCGTTAAACTGTGGAGGACAGTGGCCCTGGAGGACTTGCCTATTTATAATGTAGAGTGCGTTAATCCTAAACCAACCCAAGTAATAATCTCATGCAGAATTACCTGTGGCATCTTCCGCTTGTAACTTTACATTAGTAATTGATTAACGACTAGTTGACTAGTTTTGTGTAAATCCAGCAGTGGCAGCCTAGTAGTGAGTCACGGGTCTGCATTTTCTAGTTGGTTTTAGTGAGTGTGGCATTGTCTTTGTTCATTCTGCAGGGGAAATCTGACTAAATCTGACTGATGTTTTCGACCAATTGTTCAAACTTCAAGTTCTAATTATAATAACTACTATGAGACATTAGCAATGGATCTTTATTCTTCTTATGAGGGCAGTTTGGTCCGGGTCCGTTTTCATGGTTTGTCTAAATTTAAAGTTAAACTAGAAAATGGCACTTTTTGAGCCTAAATATTCGATTTCAACATGTGGACGGGACTGCAATATCCCCTATTCTGCTAATTCTTTAAACAAAGATCAGCCCATGCTACCATCAGATCTTCAGTTCTGTGATACAGAATAATGGAAAACGCTTCAGTGTTATAATCAAGAAGTGTCCATCCATATGCTAATAATATACATCTCAACATACTAAAATACACATGGTTAGTTAAAGGTATTTATTCCGTTATTCACAAAATGATTTAATGCTCTTCAGTATATTATTAATCCAGTGATTGCAGCTTGTGATTGCAATGATTACAATATAAGGACACTATCTAGCAGTTGTGTTTATCCATCAAGAAATGGCATTATCTGAAGTCTGAAGTGAGGCTGGATCCAAACTCCAGTGACCTCAGGACGGGCCTCTCCAGACAGAAATAGTAAAGCAAAAGGAGATAACCATAGCCGCTGTTCATATATCGATATTTCATTTGGTTATGTAATTTTGTATATTTTCTCCAAAGCACACCTATATGCATACAGAATACTGCATCAAACAGATTCATAAACAAAAAATGTAAATACCAAATCAGCATTATAGTGGGTCAAGAGTTTAGTACGCTCATTAGTGGGTTCTGGCGGTAGTGGTCACTCGTGCAATGTAATCAATGACACACATCCGAGTCAACAAGACAGGGGAAGTTAGTGAGGGAAGGGCATAAAAAAAGTGGAACGCAGCCCAGAAACACATGGGTCAGATAAGGGAGGTTGGTGTTCCTCCGGGAACAGGGTTGGAAAACACTGACTTAATGAAAAAACAAAATTACGATGATGTTATATTCAAAATGGAGTGTCTATTCACATTAACGCCACCCACCATTGTCTGGTTGAGCCAGACTAAAATAAAAACTGGGACAAGGGGTTTAACTTTTTTTCACCCCACCCACCATGAATACGCCTTTTCCCTACCTCACTCTACTACCTTTCCCATTAAATATCTTTTTTTATATATAAAATTGAAGAAAACATTGGAAAAATGGAAATAAATTGCCTAATGCATATTTAATAGTGCTATAAACAATAACGTTGTTTAACAGTTAATTTAATAGGCCTGTAACTGAAATTGGAAGTGCTGTCCAACACGACAGATGATGAGAAAAACACATCAAATCTGATCTGATTGTTTAGAATGAGATGCATTCATAACATCTTATTTTAATCAAATTTCAGCCCACCTCTAGAGTGCTTGTACAGCAGGATTTCATGTTTTCCTGTTTAGACTTTTTGTTTTTGCCTGTGTGAACAATAGCCCGACGTAGTTCCATTACCCATTCTCTGTTGACTGTTTTCAGATGCTGGCTAACCCCACTCCACTATTGATATACCACTATAGGAGATGCTCTAGATGCAGTATAATGTGAAAATGTGTTGTTTTAAGGTTACCTGACTTTGATTTTCAGATGCTCTCGCGGCCCCCAGGCCAGTCGCCTGCAGATCCTCCTCTTAAAGCTCTGCTCCAGCGGTGTCGCTCTCTGCCGCTGCCGACCACGCTGTCCGCACTGGAGCCCATTGCCCTGACACACGTGCTCACTCCTCCAGGTACAGTGCAAGCCAAAACCACAGCTGAATAATGGGTCATATACACACATACGGTACAGCACGGACTGCGGCTGATCAATGCATATTGTTTAAAGTTAGCTTTATACTCTCTGAAAGTCCTGATTACACTTTCATGTTGTGGCAAGAACTGTAATATCATTTTAAATAGAGCACTTAAGCTAATTCTAGTGATCTGTCCTGCAGCTAAAACCATGGCTAAATCAGTCGTTCTCCGCATGAGGAACAGCAGCACAGGATCCAACAGACGGAAGCTGTTTAGACCAGGATCTGGACCGCTGCACGTCAACATGGTGAGTGATCCGCCTCTGTCCTGTCCTTCATCTGGTGTTCATCTGATTTGGATTGTTTAATGTTGTTCATGTTAAGGAAGTATTACAGGACAAATGAGTGGTACTGCATTAACTATCGAGTTACTACTGTTAAAGGTTTAGTTCACTGTAATATGCAATTATCATCATCATTTACTGAACCTCATGTCATTCCAAACCCACAGGATTTCTTGATTCATCTACAAAACACAAAAGAAGACATATTTAATGAAACCTGAGAGATTTCTGTCCCGCTCTGAATGTAAATGCAGCGAAACTTTGATGCTTTAAAAATCCATTTGAATCTTTTTCAACCCGTGTTAAGCCTCACCTAATTTCTCAAATGTTACCTAGTTAGCATATGCAGAAAGTATTAGTGATCACCATTTTAAATGTTTCAGAATGTTTCTATGTTAAAATAACACGACTCACTCCACTCACGTCTGCAGAGTAACTAGGAAACACTTGAGCAATTAGTGATGCAATTAAGTAATTTGACTTAGACACATGCTGTGATTAGTAATTAATTGGTTCTTTATAACTGGTCATAGTTAGTTAATAGTTCTTAATTAAGCCAATCTCATCTGGTAATTATTGGTTATAAGCAGCTCAGTCCAATAGTAGCTGAAGTGTTGATGTAGTACTGTTAATTTGTCCTGCAAATGAACTTCCTATTAAAGGGTAATTTTAGCTATTTTAACTAGCTTTGTATTATTTATGTCATTAGTACATGTAAACGTGTGCTCTGGCTCTTGAACGTGCACTGAGATATCCCGGATTATTAGTCAGCAGAAGTCTGCAGGATGACATGTTTTTGTTTTACTTTTGACAGCTCCAGGGATTTTGTTAAAACTATAAATCATACTTTCTCATGTTTTTTTTTTTTGTATCCCTGCTCACAAATTGAGTCCAGTACATCATGGGAGTTAAAGTTTTCCTATAAAAGGGGACATCCCAGTCCTTTTTCTCTGTTTTCTCTAGCACCAATATAAAAGCTTTCTTTAGACAGTCAAGCTATATTAAAAACCCCTCTTGGCAGTGGTGAATTACCAGTTTCCACTGTGTTGCTGTGAAATCAGCTGTATACATAACCTTGACAATGAAAGAATGGGTACTGTAGGTAATCTGTAGATCACATCATATAGAAAAGATATGAGATATGAGTTTTAATGAGTTAGCTACTGTGATACTGTAGTTGCCCTGATCATGTTACAACCTTAAAAATAAAGGTGTTTCACAATGCCATAGAAGAACCTTTTTTGTCTAAATGGTTCCATAAAGAATCTTTAACATCTGAAGAACCTTTCTGTTCATAAAAGTTACTTTATGGTGAAAGAAGGTTCTTCAGATTAAAAAAGGTAAGAAAGAGATGTTTCTTTAAAGAACCTTTGACTGAATGGTTCTTTGTGGAACCAAAAATGGTTCTTCTGTGGCATCGCTGTGAGGAACCTTTTAAAGCACCTTTATTTTTAAGAGTGCATTCTGATTATCATTCATAAAATAAAACCAAAAGAGCACTTTTCATCCCTTGTACCACGTCTTCCTGCACGCTAGATGTGAGTGCCGTGGATTAGTGTGTGGTTCTGGCACCCGTCTCTGAGTGTTGGTTCAGCGTGAGCTCAGACGCTGTCTGCTTAAGATCACGTTTGCAGAGCATCGCCGTAAACCGGGGAGTGAAATCTCACCCGCTCAGTTAATTTGGCATCACTATTAAAATTGTCTCCCCGCTTGCATTATGTAATGGATATATTTAAGGAAATGAGTCATCGAGTCATGCAAAGCATGCTGTGAATCCGAGATTAACTTTTTTCAATCTGGTTTCATTTCACATTCAGATTCTATAATCCTTATCACTTCTCATGCAAGACTGTGGTACTTTACTTGACGAATGCTGTCAGCGCTGCAATTTGAGTAAAGAATTAAGTGCTTTTATTTTGTTATATAATAGCTTCTTTAATAATGTTATACATTAGAAACCAATTTGATTAATTTGTTTATGAAATGTCAAAGATTTATCACTATTTAACCACATCAGTGTATGTGTACCTTTTGTGTTCATCTGTTGTTGTTTAAGTGTTTCACTTCATTTTGCGTTCCTTCAGAAACTCACAGACTTACAATTATGAAGATTGTGCTGATGATGTGTGATTATGTTTGATATAGACAACCGGTTAATGGTGATTTAATTGCAATGGCAGGTGCATAATGTATCACCATTAGCTTAGAAAACGCTGCAAATATGCATAATTCATGATCAATTGTAATTGCAGTGCAATTAGCGCAGATTATGTTTGCAAGACCGCGCACCAGCAGACGCTGTAAGGCAAGAGTTCACGGCTCCGTTTGTGGATGTGGAAATATTCCCTGACCCCGTGTTGTTTAAGGAATGTATTATTCATGCTGTAATGATGATGATGATGGGTTGTTATCGAGGAGAATCAGACTCATCAGACGTTAAACCGTGCGGGACATGACAGGTCAATCCGGCTCTGTTTTGAACAGATCGTTTGTGGTCCACCAGCGCTGCAGCTGCGTGAGGGATTTTCCGGTTATGTAATAGTGTGTTCCATATAGGAACAGCAACATTTCTCATTCTCATATGGATGCCGGATAGGGCTGATGCTCACTGAGTTCAATGTGACCTTGAACAATTAATCTAAATTGCTCAGCTTTCAACATTTGAGGCATGAGAGAAGATGTAAAGCTTCTTTTACCATGGCCACTGTTTTCTCAGCAGTGTCTTTGACTATCGAGCAGTGGTCTTGTTTGTTAGGGTGGTCAGCGTTAAAGGCGTTCGGAGAAGAACTGAGCAGCTGGCTGCTGTTACGCACGAGCTCTCAGACAGGAAGTATCATTGTTTTCTATGTTCGTCAACATTTTGTCCCGTCTGCTGTTGTTTCCTCAAAATGTATGCCTACATGACTTAAAGCCCGTTCACACCAGACCATTAACTATACATACAACTTCATTATCATTCACACTAATATGTGATACCGTTCTGTTTCTGCCGTTTTGTCGTTTGCGGTTTTAAATTTTTGAGCTCATTAAAGTCGAGTGGGTTTGTTGTTTTTGTGATGCCGTGATGTGGACTTCTCTATTCTCAAAGAATTTGAACAGGTATTCAAACTTTACACAGTGAAAGAAAATATATGTGATGCTTGTTCAGTTTACTTACTTAAAATGAGCCACAGCGACACAATTGCTGTACATTGTGTCCTAACTTAATTAAAGGAGAAGTCCACTTCTAGAACAACAATTTACAAATAATGTACTCACCCCCTTGTCATCCAAGATGTTCATGTCTTTTTGTCTTCAGTCGTAAAGAAACTCCATATAATGGACTGATATGGTGCCCCGAGTTTGAGCTTCCAAAATACAGTATAAATGCAGCTTCAAACGATCACAAATGCGGTTGTAAACAATCCCAGCTGAGGAAGAAGAGTCTTATCTAGCGAAACGATCAGTTATTTTCATATCAATAAAATTTATATACTTTTTAATGTCAAACGTTCGTCTTGTCTTGCTCTGCCTGGACTCTGTTTTTGTTCTGGTTCATGTCAGTTAGTGTATGTGGAAAAACTCCCATCTCATGTTCTCCCTCAACTTCAAAATTGTCCTATATCGCTGTTTTACCTTTTTTGTTAAGGGTGTTTGATCTTCTTTGCTTGTTCAATTTGCAAACACTGTGTCTGTTCTTCTGCAGTGATGTAGGATGATTTTGAAATGATTTTTGAAGTTGAGGAAGAAAATACGATCAGAGTTTTTCGACATACACTAACTGTCTTGAGCCAGAATACACAGAGTTCAGGGAGAGAAAGACAAGACGAGCGTTTGACATTAAAAAGTATTTAAATTGTATTTTTTAAATGTAAATAACCAATCGTTTCGCTAGATAAGACCCTTCTTCCTCAGCTGGGATCGTTTACAACCGCATTTGTGATCGTTTGAAGCCTCATTTAAACTGTATTTTGAAAGTTCAAACTCGGGGCACCATATCAGTCCATTATATGGAGAAAAATCCTGAAATGTTTTCCTCAAAAAAATTTCTTTACGACTGAAGAAAGAAAGACATGAACATCTTGGATGACGAGGGAGTGAGTACATTATATGTGAATCTTTGTTTTGGAGGTAGACTTCTCCTTTAATAGTGTTTAATCCATGTAAAACAAGTTTACTTTTTTGTGAATCTTTTTTGATGCATTAACTAAGACTAGGTGGTGGATTGTTAGTTCCCAGCATGCTGTGCACATGTCTGGATCAGGAGAGTAAATGCTGCAAATAAGTATTATTTTATGTGTTTGATCTGTCTGTCTGCCTGTAGGTTAGGCTTTCTCAAACCAACGTCAATATTTGTCTAACTGTTTTTGTTATTTTAAAGCAAAATGTGCATAATGTTTATTAGCATGACATAAGAATTGTAACACCTTCATCAAAATATCAATCATCAATCAAAACTACATGAGCACTTTAATAAAACTTCGTGCAAACAGAATAAATATATTGTTAGCAGTAACATTTAAACCATTCAAAACAGAATTATTCTGTGTTCCACATGAAATTAAATGTGTCTGTAGAAGCTATGAACTCAGCAGCAAAGTGAAAAAGATTTAATTGTAGTGTTCATTAAACTATATAATTACAAGAGTAACAGAAACAAGGGAACTAGGAAAACAAAGGAAACTAAACTAATTATCAAGGCATACATGATCCAAATGACTCTTTTTTTGCTGACAGCTGCAGAGTTTGGCATCTCACCATAAATGTCTGGCCAAATAAACTGAGAGATCTTTGTGTTATAAAAATATAGTGTAAGTTTCAGAACTTAAAACTTGGACTTGAAACCAAGATGGCAAAATGACTCATTAACAGGGTTTTTATTACATAACAGAGATGAATCCAACAGCACGAGAGTGTCTGCAGACACAGACCAACAGCTCTTCGTCTCTCTGACCCTTCAGTGACGCTAGAAGACATACTACAGCATGAGCACTTGATTGAGATGTCTTGGAGATTTCCAATCTTTGTGCAGTTCTTAATTGTGGAAGAACATCATCTCTGCATATCTTCAGAAGGATCCTAACATTTAAACTTCAGCTAAGTGCCTGATCGTGTCCGTAGAGCATAATTATGTCATAACTGGACCTTATTATTGAAAAATTTACAGAATATTCAGTGAATATTCATTCCCTTTATAATCTGTGGAGCTGTCAATCACTGTAGTTCTGCCATCTCGCCAAAACCGTCTACGCTGAAAAATGAATCTCAAACTTACATTGGGTCTACACACATGCTGTTAAAAGAAACCTATGATGGAGTACTGCAAGCATAATACTGTAATCCACACTTTCCACAACTAGTTAAAGGAGAAGTCCACGTCTAGAACAAAGCTTTACAGATAATGTACTCACCCCCTTGTCATCCAAAATGTTCATGTCTTTCTTTCTTCAGTCGTAAAGAAATTATGTTGTTTGAGAAAAACATTTCAGGATTTTTCTCCATATAATGGACTGATATGGTGCCCCGAGTTTGAACTTCCAAAATGCAGTTTAAAATGTGGCTTCAAAGGCTCTAAACAGTCCCAGCCGAGGAAGAAGAGTCTTATCTAGCAAAACCATCGGTTATTTTCATAAAAATAATACAATTTATATACTTTTTAATGTCAAACGCTCGTCTTGTCTTACTCTGCCTGAACTCTGTTTTTGTTCCGGTTCATGACAGTTAGTGTATGTGGAAAAACTCCCATCTCATGTTCCCCCTCAACTTCAGAATCGTCCTGTATCACTGTTTTACCTTTTTTGTTAAGGGTGTTTGATCTTCTTTGCATGTTCACTTTGCAAACACTGTGTCGGTGCTTCTGCAGCGATGTAGGATGATTTTGAAATGATTTTTGAAATTCACTTGAGGGAGAAAATACGATTGGAGTTTTTCGACATACCCTAACTGTCTTGAGCCAGAATACACAGAGTTCAGGGAGAGAAAGACAAGACGAGCGTTTGAGATTAAAAAAGTTTTTAAATTGTATTATTTTTATGAAGAAAGAAAGACATGAACATCTTGGATGACAAGGGGGTGAGTAAATTATCTGTAATTTTTTGTTCTGGAAGTGGACTTCTCCTTTAATCATAACAGCTGTAATCATAATTGTGTTCCAGTGGTTGCTCCTTTATAATACTTATTTCACATGCAAAGATAATTCCCAGTTCTAGCAGTGGGCATTTACACTGAAATCCTATATGCCACTTTCAAATGAGTATTCAAATCAGAGGGTCAAAAACAAGGTAGAAAATGGCCATTTATGCCCAAATTATGACTCCTTTTTATGCAAAATGATCAACTGTAACATGCTGGAGCAAGAAAACATAGACAGAGGCAAGGACCTAACTGCTGGAGTTTTAATGGAAGTTACAATATAAACAAATATCCAGGAACACGGCAGCGAGGGAACAGAAACACAAGCAAACAAGCAACGGTTACATACAACAACTGACAAACAAGGAAAACACAAGGGCTTATAACAAATGAGTCCACTGAGGGCAAGCAGTCTGGACCAATGCACAGTTTCATTAATCCAAACATAAACAAACACAAATAAGTGAAACAAAGACTCACCAACAGCAGGCTACATTTAACAAGGCCAGATACAAGACAATAGGAACATGAGGCCTATATATACACATGGACTAATGACTAACAAGAAACATCTGAAAGCAATGAATCAATAAACCGATCAGAGGTTCCCAAAATCATCGTTAGCCAACTATGGTTGTACGTTCCGTCATTACCAACATAGTTCAACGAATCGGTGTTTCCCAAAACCATTGTTCAAACGAACGTTCGCAAACAGTGTCACAAACTTACGTGGTTGGAACCACAGCTATCAACCTGTGGTTAGAAGCATAGCTCCTTGTTAGAAAGATGCGTGGGCTCAATAAATTATGCTCTTGGGCACAGAAAGCAAGCTAACATGCAGTACAATCTATATCTTTCACTTGATCTAAATATAAATGCATTTTAATCTATGTATTTTTAAGCTTCCTCTGCAAGCAACGTTTTTGAATAGTGCGCATGGGCATAAATGCCAACGGGAGCCCCGGAGTATGACGTAAGAGGGAACCCGCGATGAATCAAACATCAAATAAAGTGAAATGACAGGGAACAAAAAAATAGTAAATTAGTCATCAGGTGCCATATTCAATATAGCTGCATTTTAGAGATCATTAATTAATTAAATAATATAAGTTATTACTCTCTGACCTCATTAACAAAGGGCCTACATTGTTGAACTAAAGTGGTTCAAACAACGGAGATGTGACCATGTTCAGGAAACAGTCGTGACTAGCTAGTTTGTTTCCACAACAATGCATCATACTATGGAGGTTAATCAGCGAGATTGTACAGTCGTTGTACGGGAACCACACCCCAGAACGTGATTCATGAAACCAATGAAAACAAGACACATAAAGCAGGAGAAGCACATGACATGCTCACATGAGGGAAAAGGGAACCACATGACAAAATCAGGTACAAAACTACAAAATAAAAGAAACCAAATCTTGACAGGACTACATAAACACAGACACGGCTATCAGCTAATCAGCTTAACAGGATATGAGACACAACATGAGACAATGAAGATGAATCAACAAGAAAGACTACAAACTGACTACAAAATAGCACAAGGACAGGAAGTAATATAAAAGTCCCAACAGGACAAGAGGAACATGTAACACCAACATTGTATGTGGAGCTCAAGGAACATTATAAAATAATACAAAAATGCAGTTCATGACCCCATTAAGGCACCTTTTGCTGTATGCCAACCACCATAAAATCTCTAGAGGAAGAAGAAGATTCTTTGCTGTGATGTAAGTGAACTATGCGCTGAATACTGTGCTTATGTGCTTCATTTATATTTTTTCAGAGTCAGAGCAAAACAACAGAGCAAAGAACCTGCTGCATCATAATAAATACTCTATGATGCAGTCTTAAATGAATTTCTTCTTAAAAATTAATTTCATTAAAAATATTGTACAGTACTACATATTCATACCAATGGTAATCACACACTTCCCAAGCTTCCCATGCAAAACAGACATATGTAAATGGTAAAGCAGGAGAAACACATTATTTCCCTCCTAAAATAAAACAATTAATGCTGAGATTTTCAGGTTGATCATTGGTTTAAAGTTTAATCTATGTCCGTTTCAGACACTGTTTCACGTGTCCGTGTAGAATAATGTGTGTAGCTCTTAAATCACACAGAATTCTGACAAAGCATGGCTTTGTATTCATGAAACTATTTGTGTCTGTTTGAATTTCAGATGTGACCTTTGTTGTGTAAATGTCAGGATGGGTGGAATCGAGCCGTATGGGAATCTCAGTGTCAGCGTTATGTAACTGTCTGTTCCGCATCGCAAGAGAAGAGCACTTTCAATACATTATACTTCAGATATTTCATAAGAATAATCTCAAGACACAAATAATCAATTTGTCTTCTGCTATACTGTGTGAAAACGACATTTACAATTATCCGTAAAAAGTAAGATGTTGAATATGAATCGGTTTCAACAGTAACTGATACAGTTTTGTTTTGTTTTGTTTTTTTGTTTTTTAGAAAGTATTATTTGAACATCAGTTTATAAAACCCTCAGTATTCAAGTGGAAGGGTTTGAAATCTGTTGTAAATCAATTGTGGGACTGTTACTTGGATATAAAGAATTACATACATTTAAAGTTCTAAACAAAACATATATTACTCAAACTGAGTCACTGAAGAATTTTTTTTCTAAGCATTTCAGTATTAGCATCGTGTCAAAGTGTAAGATTATTTAATTGATGGCAAATTAATATTATTTTTCTAAGATGAGTCTTGTACTATGGACAGAACATTTGTTTAAGAGTTGGTTTACATTTGGACAAGTGTTTAAATGTGACTGCAGAGACTTTCAGGACATTAAACTTCACAGTGAACAGGGAAACTCACCAATTCACTTGATGCTTTCACAGTTTATAATCTCACTTGTGCAAACTTTCAGGGAAAATGTGTTTAAATAAAGACTGAAAGTGCTGTTCAAGCTTAATGGTGGTGACGTTGAAGTCATGTGACCGTGGTGTAGTTAGCTTATAGCCTATGTTTACTGTATTTAGGCTTCAAAATGCATAAAAGTTATGTTCACATGTAAAGGTTAGTGTGATCAACCAAAAGTGTAAGAATCATAAACTTTGTTGGTCACAATTTTCTGCAATAATTGGTATATGTATTGGTACAATATATATAATTGGTACAATAACCAATATTGGTTTGGACTCCAAACATGATCTGTGCAGAGCTTATTGTGTATAAATGTCAAACATTAATGTTTCCGCAGCGAGTGAAATCAGATTTAAATTCATCA
This sequence comes from Labeo rohita, assembly GCF_022985175.1. Taxonomy (NCBI): domain Eukaryota; kingdom Metazoa; phylum Chordata; class Actinopteri; order Cypriniformes; family Cyprinidae; genus Labeo; species Labeo rohita. The sequence goes on along the minus strand of NC_066882.1, from coordinate 32,770,935 downwards.
GCATGATCACATCAAGCACTGAATGTACTAATAGAGTACAACAGGGAGGATGGATCCTTTTATGCCAAACCCAGAAATGAGTTTGCACTTTAGCGCTTCCAGTTCTGCCGGGGGGGTCAGACAGAAAGTAGCCTATACGCATAATATGGAAAGTTACTTGGAAACATTAAGATGCATTTCTATAGCTCTGACTGCTCTGATTGTAATTTTACGGCCCTGAAGGGGGTCATGCTGACATTTCATGAGCGGTTGATGTAAATACACTACAGCATTTATTCAAACACCTGCATTAGCTTGGATGGAGCAAGAACTACTTTTAAAATGCATGTGGAGATTCAGTCAGGTGATAGAGTTTACCCTCTTCAACTTATTGCTGTTGAACTGAATTTACAGAGATAACTATTTGCTAAAATAACCTTAACATCAACAGCAATGCTGAAATACATGTCAGTCAAATGTGCGTTGCATGTTACACTGTAACAAACGCTGCGTGTTTTCTTTTTCAGGATCATCATTGGCTGGTAGAAAGAAAAAATGTAGATTACAAAAAAGTTTTTACTTGTAAATGAAGATAAAGTTAAGCTATGCGTAATTACATTTTAGACACATTGTCAGTAATTTTGGCAATGAAAATACAAGCCTAGGAGAACTGTTGAGCATTTCTGATCAATACACAGTGGTGTTATTCAGTGATTAATTAATCGGCGCATTATGTACTCAGTTAGCTTAAAAAAAGCTTGACAGCCCTATTAAAAACATAAAAAATACACAAATACCCCCCATGTGCTTTGAATCCACACTCCCTTTTTTTCTTGTTGCTGACAAGTGTTTAAATGTGACTGCAGAGACTTTCGGGACATTAAACATGATTTGGTTTGTAATGTTTGTAATGGTATTTGTAGTGGAAACCAATAGAATTTTCTGTGATGGTTCTGTTGTTTTTTTAAATGCAGGGTAAATGTGACCAAACCTTCATTTCTGGTGGTCATGCATAAGATAAATCAAAAAAATAAAGATTCTCACTTTTATGAGAGTTAGGAAATTCTATTGGTTATGAGACACTATCTGAAGCGGAAAAAAAAGATTTTCGGGTCTAGATGTTGTTCATATGTTTAATTTCTTCTTGAAATTGTTTTGTGTTGCACGTGGATGGTTTTGAACGGCTTGGCTTTATACTTCATTCTTCTTCACTAATAAGATCGGCACAGTCAGAGATGATTCAGATATGAAGGACAGTGCATTGAAGATGGCACAGTTAACTGTATGCACGTTCGCGTGTCGTTCGGTCTTATATAACAGAGTCGGGACGCTTGTTAATGTTAATGACCGTGTTTCCATGGTGAGGGTTCAACATCACGCGCGCCGGCTCGGGTTGGTCGCGCGTCATCTGTGCTGTAGAATAAGCGCTGTGAATAGCGAAATCGGCTGCTGTTCTGACGACGGAAGAAGCCGATGAAGATGATGGTGAGGATGAGGCATATTCATGCGTGTCTTGTCTTACAAGCCACAGAGCTAACCAGAGCTGTCTCTCAAACCCCAGCGAGCTGCCTAGCAACAGCATTACCGGACATCACAGGTGTGCCGTCTAGGTAGGCAGCTCGCTAGGCTTTGAGACGTGGCCGGAGTGTCGTGTTTTTAACCTCTTGCATACACATCTGTGCAGCTGGATGCATTGCTAACTGTACTGATCGCAGGTTTGACAGCGACAGCATCCTCGCGAATCTCGCAGCGCTGCAGCATGACCTTGGACGTGCAAACGGTGGCGGTGTTCACTGTTATCGCCATTCTGCTGCTGGTCAACGTGATTCTGATCTTCTTCATGGGCTCCAGCTAAAGGATCTTCAGCATGACTGACACACAGTCGAACGGGCGCAAAGATCTGTGATCGCTGCTCGAGCTGGAAACATCTCAGGCTGTTTGGCGGCTGCTCGTATCTGTGATTCTGCTCTTTACCGCGGTGGATATGGTAAAAGATATTCTGCACTTACATTGTGAAGTGTGTGCGTGTTTGTTCTCCACCGTCATCTTTCAGTCCTATTGCATTATATAAGCTGATGTGTGGAACTGTATTCTGTTCTGTGTTCTACGGATGGAGCGTTTGTGTGAATGATTTATGAACGTCCATTTAAAATGCTGGTGAATTAATATTCATGGCCAATGCTCTGAATACAGAAAATACCAAATGTCATGCAGTAAGACTCGCAATAATTGCAGTCAAAACAGTCTGTTAAGATATTTATGAAAAGTTCATGAATGTAAAATGGTGCAAAACCCTGCATACAATATGCAAAGCTTATTTAGATCTGAGTGCTTTCAAAATGTAAGGCAACATTAGAATCAGAGGGTTATGAATCTACAGTAGGACGTCATTCTGTATTTAGAGAAACAATTAATTCAGAGCGTCTGTTAATGTCATATGTTTGATCAGAGCTGCGATCACATGCCGGCACACGTGGCGTGGCAAGTTGAGAATTGTCAATTTCCACATCATTACTGTGACAAGCTTGACACCAGAGGAACTGGTTGACAAACTGTGCTTCTGGATGGATGATTCTCAGTCTTCAAAAGGCACATCGTATGTTTCAGATGTTGAGCAGGATGCTTGGTGTTCATGTGTTTGTGTGTGTAAACCTGTCTTTGGCAATCTCGTGTGTCTTTGATTGGCCCTCACTCTCAGGACTCGAGTCCGTTATGTAATATTTTTCTGCTGGCTCTTCAGTGAGGATGCTGGTATTTGGGCTAATGAAATACTCACAGCAAATTTCCATCCCCTGCCTTTCGTGTTGATCCTGTGTATATCTTAAATCCCTTGTCTTTATTCTAATTTGATGTTAATGCAACATCTTTGTAGAAGTTCAGCTCAGTGTGCTTTAGTATTATTGACAAAACGTATCGCTTCTTAAAAGACAAGAAAGTGAATGAATCTGACAGTGAGAAGAGCAGATTGATGTGAAATGACAAATAGAGGACATGTGTTTCTCGTTCTTCTTCTGAGTTTTGACATCTTTGTGTTTTCATACGCACTTGGTGCCAAGTCGAATACATCCATCTCAAGACATACTGTATGCAGAAACATGAGGGGAACAGCGGTCGATTATGTAACAATAATTTCATTACATTCACCGAACCCTGGGACTCCGTAATGAGAGACGACTTCCAAGGTGTCTTATTATTATGATCTCTGCTCAGCGTTGTTCTGTATTTTTTATCTGAACGTGCTTGAAAGATATTTATTGACACTAATCATTCAGAGAATTATGGTGATATGTAGTCTTGTCCAAATATAAAGCAAACGGATCGTGGAAATGGAGTGTGTGTTTCTGATCTTCTTGTAGTTAAGTACCTGCGGTATTTCCATCAGGTCTTCAGCATGTGAAGCCCAGAGAAAGCCTGTGGTGTTTGCGGCTGGAGTCTGAGTGCTGAACCTGTGGCTGCTGAACGCTGCAGGAGTTCAGAGGCAGCCGTCGACAAATGCACTGACAGTGCTCATGCTGAAGGCAACACTCCCAGAGGAGCATATACTGCACACACAGCCAATCAGGAAGGCACTTGCTCAGTGTTTCGCTGTTTGCATCGCATAAGTGGCTCGTTTTGGGAAAGAAATCTGGGCAGTCTGTGTTAAAGAGATCTCAAGATGGAGGCCTAGTTCCCATGTCAGTTTTTTCCAAAGCAACGGCCACATTTGGCTTTCATTTTCTGTAAGACAGAAGCACTACACTGTACAAGTTAAACAAGATTTGGAAATGGTTTGATGAGGTGGTGAGAATAATAAGTGAGTCTTGAGGGCTGGTCACACTACACTTTTCCTTCCAATTGACTTCCAGTCACACACACACAGCTTGGTCAACTCGGACCTGCAGATTCATGTCATGTGAGGACTTGTAACCAATAGAAAACTGGCATGGCCTCTTAGCTGAATTAAAGGAACGCGAACATTAAACTGCAGGATTGCGGCGTTGCAGTAAAGTGAGTGAGGTAGATTACACCTGTACATTATGGATGTATCATATGTAGAATTATTATTATTATTGCTTTGTCAGTATTAATTTCTTGTGCTCAAAGTGTGAACATGGTTTATAATGAGAGCGACCTGCTCCAGCAGATGCCACAGAGGACTAGAAACTGTTGAATTGCATGATTATAAATAAGCCTGTGAGTCACTACAGAACACGTGGTTGAGGCTCGTTTTGATCTTATGGTTCTTTCGTTGGTTCTATGATTCATTTGTTTGATTATATGATATTTATAGTCACAGCGCCTGTGAGAAATAAAGTATATTGAAATAAATGTATTTTCAGGAGGAGCCTGTTCATCCAGTCCTGTCAGTCATTTAATAAGAGTTTATAAGCATGCACATACTCTATTCTGTGACAAACTCCTCCAGCGTCCCTCCTCCTCCTCCTCCTCCTCCTCCTCCATCCGTATTCCAGTTCCTGTTTCTCTAATCCCTGTGAAGATGATCAAAGGCAGCAGTTCTCAGTTCACATTCTGGGTCCCACAGCACATTGGGTATAAACACTATGATTTTAGCTGTCTCTTTCTTTTCTTCTTTTATTTGCATATAGCTATATATTGCAGCAATATTGCCAGCTCTTATCTTAGTCCTTATCTTTTACGTTTGCCATTAACATCTGACTTGTACTCAAAGCTAAAAAACACGTTGTAAATAAAAACCTCTGATGCAGCGGGAGCTGATGCAGTGGAATCAACACCTTTCAGGATTAGCTGTTGTGTTGAATCAGGTGTTTTAAACAAGGGACACAAAGTGTATCTTTAGCTTTTCAGTGCATGCCTCATCTTTGCTACACCAAATAACACCATTGTGCTTTTATGTACTCCTGAAGAGTGCATACTATTTACCTTAAAGGTGTGGGATTTCCCCAAAAATAAAGCATGGAATTATGCAAATACAGTCCCTCTCAATCATTACTTATGATCCAGCATACGTGTGTGGTAGTGTTTGTGCCTACAGAGACATTGTCCTCTGCCGGTGCTTTCTTATTTTAATCTTCAATTGCATTTCTGTGCTGCAACCTTTGGCCAGTAGGTGTGTCATCTGTGTCTGAAGCTCAGAAAGCTCCGCTAAGTTTTTGTGTCTCAACACAAAAGCAGTTTGCTAATGTTGCTGCTGTTTATTCATATAAACAAAACGTTTATGGACTATGATAAACACAGTATTTGAAAATAAGCTTGTAAAACACCTCATCACTCATCTTCCAGCAGCTAGTCCGCTCTGTCTCATGAGATGATTTGCTGTTTGTCTCCTGGCAACTCATATCATGTCAATTGAAGGGGGTGTGGCTTCTGGCAGCGTTGAACCCGCCCTTGAGGAGGAGCTAAGTTTGAACATTGTGTTACAAACAATGATCTCTGTTTTAACGATCCAAGTGCGTGGTCTGAAGTGCATGACACAGGGCATGTCCGAATTCACTTTTGCTTAGTTTAACTACGGAAAAAAACTGTCAGGCGCATGGTCCAAAGGGGTTGTACCTATTCTCTTAATGAGTCTTAATGAGGTGTGTTTTGGGCCAATAAACCATAAACCAATCAGAGTCTCATCTGCCATTCCCTTTAAAGGCCAGTTGGCGAATTCGCTATTTACACGATGGAATTTGCAAGAGCAAAGTCTGAATGCCTCTCTATGTACACAATAATAATCTTTTACACTGCAATCTTTTCATTTTTAAAATTTAGCATGTTTGTGTGCTGCTGCATGTTCCTGTGTTTGCAATAAGTGCGTCGTACACCTGCCTATAACACATACTTTAAATAAATAAATACATTTGTAAAAAATACTATGTCATTGACTTTAGACCAGGTTTTAGTCAATCAGTCATTTCAGTTGTGCAATCAACGTGGTGCTGGATGTGAAAATGATATTTGCGTTAATTTGAAACTAGCAAAAAAATGCTTGCATCGCACCTGGCATCACATTGGGTGTACGATAGGGCCCAATAACTGAATTTCCTGCATAAGGTAATGTGGGTTGATAAGGCACAGAGGTCAAAAAGGGTCAAAAAGTGTTGTAGCCCTACAGCAGGTAATATTTTTGCTCATTCTGTTCTTACAGTGCGAGACTAGAATTGAGATTAAATGGCTGATTAAAGGTGATCACTCTTATTGGAAATTCTTTCTCTTATTACAGCGTGATGAGCAGACGCATTTAAAGATGAACCTAAAAGATTGAGACCGATGTTTGTCCGAGCATGTTGAACGGCCCAACATACTGTGCCCGTGCTGAGCCAATATACAGTATGCCATATGTTTTATGACCAAAAGCAGATGGGAAAGTGTATGAAAGAATGACCAGCATTGTATTTTCCTACAGTTGATCAGCGGCGGTTCGGTGGTCAGCGCAGAGGCAGTATGGGATCACGTGACGATGGCCGAGAGGGAGCTGGCGTTCAAGGCGGGAGACGTCATCAAGGTCCTGGACGCCTCCAATAAAGACTGGTGGTGGGGTCAGATCGACGACGAGGAGGGCTGGTTCCCCGCCAGCTTTGTGAGGGTACGTTCTGCCACATCTTTGATGAACTCAGTCATCTCATCGAACAAGCTCCTAGATCTTATTATTGAATTAAGATGCGGTTCAAGGTCTGAAGTGAAGAACTGAAGTCTTGGACACCGATCGTGATTAGATACGGACTTGGAAACGAGCGCAGTCGGTGTTCAATCAGTGTTGCCAAGCCACTTCCATCTCACTGTTCCATTTCTATTCTTCCACAGCAAGAGTAAATTAAAACCAAGTGTATTTCTGTCATTCTTTCCAAAGGTTGATCCCCACCCTCCTCAACCTTACACAAAACCAGTTTTCTATATCAACCCTATAGCAACTCCAAGGTTCCATAACACAACAGCAAAGGTGCGTTCCCAGCTCCTCAAATCTCATCCAGTGCTGCTGATTTTGTCAACACAGCCGTCTCACAAAGCATTTTAAAGCATCCAACCGAAATCACGCTCCTAGTGTGCTTCATAGCTTTTCAAGTAGATGTAGAACATGAGCATCCAATATGTTTCTTCATTACATGCGCTGCTTTGGATGCCTTTTGTAATAGCCTCCAAACATCGAAATAGATGTTAGTAGTAGTATCTGCTTTGCATTCAGAACCATCTTTCTCGTTTTCGCCAGGCAGCATCCCATTTTATGTTTGCATCTCTGTAGATGCCTAGATTTACCTTCACAATGAGTGAGTATAATAATTCTAGATGGAATTTCAAAGCTGTTGGTCTGTATTCAGTAGTCTTTTGATCAGGGAACATGGTTTTAGACGCTCAAGCAAACGTTCCTGACGGGAAAGAGTTTTGGTAGGCCATGTAACGGTGACTTATGGATGGAGAACTACTGAAAGTGAACTTTTATGTCCCATGAGTTAAATCAAATCCCTCCAAAACACAGGCCAAGACTAGACCCTCAAGACCCAAACACACCAATAGAATTATTTTATTTTCTCCACCATACATTTAAAACAGTAAAGTTGTTGTTCTGTTTTCAGTGTTTCCAATTGTTTCCCAAAAACAGAAATCTTTTTACTGTCATTACTTGAAATTGGACTATCACATAAGTTTCATACATGTTTTCCACCCCTTTACAGTTTTTGTTCCTTTACTTCTTTGAACTAACAAATAAAGTACCACACTACTTTAAAGTGCATTTAGAAACAAAATTGAAAAAAAACCCTATGTTTTTTCTGTAACGTAGGCCTACACAGTGAATGTAACATTCAAGATTGTGATTCATTGTTTCCTAAGACTGCAATTACTGCGTAATTACATTTGTGCCACCATTAGATTTCTGTTCCCCATTTAAACATGAAAAGTCTGCATATATGCCATATCAGAAGCATCTTCTGTGTCATCTTGCAGCACAATTCTGTCTCAACCCAAACGCAGGTTTTTTTGTATTATCAAGACCACGAGAGCAAGACTCATCGTACGTTTGGAATAAGAAGTGTGCAGTCAAAAAAAAAAAAAGGTTAAATAACAACTAATGGTGGAAGTCTGTAGACAGCTAAATTAGTATTTTTGTAACGACTGAATCTTTAATTGCATGGACTACTCAGTCAAACAACTGTTTGTCAGTCTTTATCCCAGTGAGAATTAGGGCTCAAAACTATTCCCCTTTGCAAATCTCACAGCTTGGAGAGATAATGTGTCTCTCTGCCTTTCTTTGCTTTTTGTGTTTTTTTTGCTGTTAGTTGTGGGTTAACCAGGAAAATGCAGCCACAGAATCAGCTGAGGGTGTCAGCGAGGTGCAGAACGGACACACCGACCCCAGCAACGGCTGCCTGTGCATCGGCCAACCACTGCAGAACCGAGACCAGATGAGGGCCAACGTCATCAACGAGATCATGAGCACTGAACGCCACTACATCAAACACCTGAAGGACATATGTGAGGTACTGCTGACAGTATCCGATGACTCTGATTGCTGCCTCTTTGTACCATGAAGAGATTAAAGAGATAGTTCAGCCAGAGAGCGTCATTTCTGTCCTTCCACGCAAATCATTAACGCTTCAAAAACTTCATAAAGACATGATAAAAGAAATACATATAAATGGAGCGGTTGAATCCTTGTGTTCTTAAGAGACATGATCACTTTATACGACGAACAAATTTAATTAAGGCTTTTATTTAACTTATAAACATTGACCAGTGTGCATACATACTTCAAATATGGTACACAAACTGATTGACATGCAGAATAAACCTTGCAAGCTGAGCTTCCGTTTACCGTATTTGATGAGCTCTATGTATGTGTGTTGATCAATGTTTATGTGAAAAGCCTAAATTGCATCATATAAAATGTGTGTGTGTGTCTCTTCAGAAGGCTTAGATTAAACTGCTCAAGGATTTTCTTCATGAACGTTTTGAAGGTTGAATGTTTAATAGAGAGGACTTTCAATGGAAGAATAGAAAAAGAGAAGGCTAGAATCCAAATTATTCATGCAGATTTCTTACATGACTGAACTGGAGCTGTTTCTGTCTGTAGGGCTACTTGAGGCAGTGTCGAAAGAGGATTGACATGTTCAACGATGACCAGCTAAAAGTGATTTTTGGCAACATCGAGGATATCTACAGATTTCAAATGGGATTTGTGCGGGACTTGGAAAAGCAGTACAACATTGAGGAACCCCATCTTAGTGAAATTGGTCCATGTTTTCTGGAACATGTGAGTGCATGACCTTATGGCTCCGTATTAACCTATTGTTTCAAATTATCGCTAATTTTAGGTGCACCTACAAACTAAGAATCTAATCTAAAAGATTTCAAGACGATCTGCTGTATAATGGTTGGCGTGTACCAGCTATTTCAACTGATTCTTGAAAATGTTCTAACACATTCGTTTGATTGAGTTCTAACCTTACTGACCGTCTGCCATACAGCAAGACGGTTTCTGGATCTATTCAGAGTACTGCAACAACCACCTGGACGCCTGCATGGAGCTCTCCAAGCTGATGAAGGACGGCCGCTACCAGCACTTTTTTGAAGCCTGTCGCCTCCTCCAGCAGATGATCGACATCGCCATTGACGGCTTCCTCCTCACCCCTGTGCAGAAGATCTGCAAGTATCCGCTACAGCTGGCCGAGTTACTCAAGTACACAGCACAGGAACACAGGTAACACACACGTGTGCAAACAAAACACTGTACAGAGATCTGAAGCTAATGTACAGGCCAAAGCAGAACGTTACAGAATCGTTTAATTGATGTAGCCAGAAAGAGATATATTCCACACAGATGTTAACTGATTTTTTCAAGCCTCTCTTATCAGTGATCACCCAGTTTCATATTAGTTGAATCATATTGTGTTTGTCTAGAATTGTGACCACATTTTATATATTTATTTATAGTCTGTGGATGTTTTGGTGTTTTTTTCTCACACAGCGATTATCGCTATGTGGCAGCAGCGCTCGCTGTCATGAGGAACGTCACCCAACAAATCAATGAGCGCAAAAGAAGACTGGAGAACATTGACAAGATCGCTCAATGGCAGGCCTCAGTGCTGGATTGGGAGGTGTGTTTGAAGAGTGTCTGTGAAGGCAACGCTCAATAGTATGTCATTGAGGTTACAGTTATCGGCCCACATTCAGTCAGACCCACTTAATTACATTGAACTCTGATGTCATTGTACACCTGGACATAAGCAAAGTGCAAGAGAGATGTTGATTCCTGAGTCCTCTACATCAGTGGTTCTCAAACTTTTTAAACCAAGTACCACCTCAGAAAATATTTGGCTGTCCAAGTACCACCATAATGACCATCATTAAAATACAATAGAGTAGTAGGCCGAACTATTCAGCTACAGCTCTGCACAGTTCAAAAACGAGGCCGTTTTATTCCTAATAAGAATATTTAATATTTTCAATAATACATAATATTGTTGTCAGCCACGTTAACACTGTAAATACACAGTTTGAACATTAACACTGCACAGTGCTTACAAACAGGTAAATAAAAAACTTAATGATTAAATGAAACCCAAAAGTTTAATAAAAACTATACTGTACTTAAATGTAAAAAAAATGATAATAATAATAAATACATTTTACGCAAATAAGATTAAATTAAAATGTATTGTGTTTTAACATTAATTTATATTTAATTTAGTGATTTCTCTGTGTACCACTACATCATGCCTTGTATTTGTTAGTGTCGTATATATAACATTTTGTTTGTTTAATAATTAGGCTTTCAAACTGCCACTGCCAATCCTAGTTTGTCCACTTTGACTCCTGACTGTTTTTATTCTCATTAGGGTGATGATATTCTGGACAGGAGTTCAGAGCTGATCTACACGGGTGAGATGTCGTGGATCTATCAGCCTTATGGCAGGAGTCAGCAGAGAGTCTTCTTCCTGTTTGATCATCAACTGGTCCTGTGCAAGAAGGTATGAGATATTTACAAAAACATATTGTGTTCCTTCAAAAAAAGAAAAAAGGGGGTCGAGATGGTCAGCTGAAGATGTAAGAAATAAAAGTGTGAACACTGATCATAAAAATGCACCCAGACCATAATAAATTCATAAGTGTTACTTTTTTTTACATTGCCAGATTTGGATCTCAAAATCTGACAATAAATTATAAATGTGTCCTAAAGTTAGCACCATCTCACAAGATGCAAGGCTGTAATGTATGGAAAGTTGTTCTAACAGAAAGTTTTGGTGAGTTAACTGGGTTGATGTATTTAACTTCTTAAACAACTTTTTAAATGCTTAAGTTGGACCAGATAGTTAAGTGTCTAAGACCTTTCCCCGCCAAAACAACTCATGAATTGAGTTTTCAGAATGTCAGGAGTATGCAGAGTTGTATTTTTGGGTACAGAATGTATCTTCATTAAAATAACTATGAAATAGCACAAAATAGACATTTGGAAATAAATAGTGAATGTAGCTGCTGCATGGCCGAGGCCAAAACAAACAGCTGTAGATCTTGTTCAAGTAAATTCAGTTGGACAGACTTAGAGTTGGCAACTCTCACACGTTGGAGACACACACTTTTCTCTCTCACGCTCTATTAAATCTCCCAAATAACAAGACAACATAAAATATGTCACTACAAATCTGCTCAGAGGATGCTTTTCTTTCCTTTTTCTGTCTACAACAGATAACATATTTAGCAATCTTTCACATTTTTTCCATGAGAGAGATATATATTATTCATCACCATCTATATTCTTTTGTCCTTGTTTTTCCGTGTTTATACTTTCCCATATAGATTTGCTGCATCAGCATTCTTTCACCACGTCCTTAAATTTGCATCTTTTTCCTTTTGCATTTTGCAGACCATCAAAATGCAATTACACTATTACATTGAAAATTCTGTCATTTATTCATAATCTTCTTGCTCAGAACCATATGACATTTGTTTTTCTGTAAAACTGCAAAGAAATGTATTTTGAAAAATGTGCCAGCTGTTTTTGTCCACGCAATGAAAGACATTGGGGTCTACAACAGCAATGGACTTTACAAACTTTCATTGTTTTGACAAAAACAGTAGGACAGTAAGTGTAAGAAAAGTACTAATATTTAACTATAAAGCATTACTTTATTCCACTCACCTGTCATAAGCTCATTCACAAGAGTTTGTGCATTGTGAAGCTCAGGTAACATAGAAGTTATGGTGTTGCGCTTGTATCAGTGTGGTCAGACCAGCAGGCAACTTAAAGAGAAGATCACTTCATGTCAAAATGTGGGACTTAAAGACACATAATTGCAGGAGAGGTGTGACTCCGTATGGGAGCGGAGCTATGCACTCACACGTGGAATCAGAGAAATGAGCTGAAAGCAGTCGAGAGCGTCCAAAAGTTGAGAAATGCTCAGTTTTATTTCACTAAAATGTTGTGTGGGTGGCAGCCAATCGCTGTGAGGCACAGAAAGTGTCGTCTGTTTCAAAATCTGCCAATTATCCTGGAGTTTCTGCTGGCACAGATCATATTGTTTACATATTACTATATTTCATTCAGATTACTAATGCAGTTTGGACGCTTTCATTGTGACAAGTCTGGCTGAGTTAGCGAATTAGTAGCAAGTGTGAATAATCTATGGTTGTTTTCATTACACTGACAATATAATCATACACAATTACTGTTGGAGAGATGCAAGTTTTATCTGTGAATACCCAAAGAAAAGATGCAGTGTCAGTTTGATACATTTTCATTAACCCAGCATTAGTGACAATGAAGTGTCCAAATATTGTAGTAATAATATGTAAATCAAATGATTTTCTAAATCCAGATTCTTAAACCATTTCTCAATTTTGGACTCTCTTGACAGCTTTTATCCACTGTCACTCTGACAATCTTACTAGCTTTAATGTGTAGATCGGCTCCAATAGGTGTGAACTGAAAGCGCTCCGCTCGCACCAGTGGACACGCATCGTTAGTCTCTGTTTATTCCATTTACACACAGTCGTGTCACGAGCGAAGATGAGTGTGATTGTGCCGTGGTCATTAATAAGCCTCCTTCAGTGAGCACTGCATCTCTTCTCAGGACCTGATTCGCCGGGACATTCTTTACTACAAAGGGCGCATTGACATGGATCGCTATACGGTGAGAGATGCCGTCGATGGACGGGACGACGACTTTAACGTCAGCGTGAAAAATGCGTTCAAGCTGCACAACAGAGACAGCGACGAGATCCACATCTTCCTGGCCAAGAAGCCGGAGGAGAAGATTCGCTGGCTGAGGGCTTTTCACGAGGAGCGCAAGATGGTCCAGGAGGATGAAAAAATTGGTAAACTGCCATTAATTCTCATGTGTTCATTTTATCCATGCTGCTTTAAAATGGTTTCCGTATGTTCTAAATGGCAACCAAATAGAGTGCGGTTTCCATGACCATCCTTCATATCTTATGCTTCTGTTGTTGATTTTGTTCAGGTTTTGAAATTTCTGAATATCAGAAACGACAGGCTGCCATGACCGTGCGTAAAGTGACCAAACAGAAAGGTGAGGCAACAAAGCGATACCAGGTGATTTCAACATTTTTCTATTTTTAACACCTGTCTCCTCATTGTTGCTTTACTCTAGTAAGCCGGTGTAGACAGTGTAAACGTATTCTCTATGGGCTCATTGTTTGGCCAGTATTTATTAACTGAACGACAGTATTCAGCGTTGTGATAATAAGTCGACTCAACACTTTCGGTAATAATAGTGAACTACTTTTTTAAATATCTCTCAGTCCTCAATCCTGTTTACCTTTCAAATGAAGGTGAAAATACACAAAATGTACTTAAAAGAAAAGTCCACTTCCAAAATAAAGATTTACAGATATCCAAGATGTTCATGTCTTTCTTTCTTCAGTTGTAAAGAAATTATGTTTTTTGAGGAAAACATTTCAGAATTTTTCTCCATATAATGGACTGATATGGTGCCCTGAGTTTGAACTTTTTTAAAATACAGTTTAAATGCAGCTTCAAACGATCACAAATGCAATTGTAAATGATCCCAGCCAAGGAAGAAGGGTCTTACCTAGTGAAACGGTTGGTTATTTTCATAAAAATAATACAATTTATATACTTTTTAATCTCAAATGCTCGTCTTGTCTTAAACTCTGTGTATTCTGACTCAAGACAGTTAGTGTATGTCATATTTTCTCCCTCAACTTCAAAAATCATTTCAAAATCATCCTACATCGCTGCAGAAGCACCGACACAGTGTTTACAAAGTGAACATGCAAAGAAGATCAAACACCCCGAACAGTTGAAGGTAAAACAGTGATAGAGGGCGATTTTGATGTTGAGGGGGAACATGAGATGGGAGTTTTTCGACATACACTAACTGACATGAACCAGAACAAAAACAGAGTTCAGGCAGAGCAAGACAAGACGAGTATTTGAGATTAAAAAGTATATAAATTGTATTATTTTTATTAAAATAACCAATCTTTTCGTTAGATAAGACCCTTCTCCCTCAGCTGGGATCGTTTACAACCACATTTGTGATCGTTTGAAGCCGCATTTAAACTGTATTTTGGAAGTTCAAAGTCGGGGCACCATATCAGTCCATTATATGGAGAAAAATCCTGAAATGTTTTCCTCAAAAATCATAATTTCTTTACGACTGAAGAAAGAAAGACATGAACATCTTGGATGACAAGGGGGTGAGTACATTATATGTGAATCTTTGTTTTGGAAGTGGACTTCTCCTTTAAATATTTAAAGGGGTCATGAAATGTTGTTTTTATTATGTTTTTGTATGGTTTGCTTATCCTGTAAGTGTCTTTTGTCCTTGTGTTCATGTGAGCGCATCAGTGCGATGAGTTTTGCTCAGTGCTGTCTTTCGTTCTGCACTCCTGTGAACGCTCTCATCTTAACCAGTAAAGCGCAGACGGAGTGTAAGTGACAGACTGATGGAGTGGTGTTGACAGCCTCATCGATTATAGCGGGTGTTTGGTGACAGTGCAGAACTCACTCGCTGATACACTCACGCTGAACTGAAGTGATTAACAGCTCTGGTGATTATAAACGGAGTGTTGTTTGTCTTAATCAGAATTTCATTGAATATTCTTTGTCTTAATCACAACAGTTGAATATTTGTCTATATTTCTTTAACTGCTGAATTTCATCACAATTCCAATAACAGTTGTTTTTCATGATGCTTAAAGAAACAAATGCTCCTTCTGTGTGATTTGGACGTTTTGTTCTGAAAATTACAGTTTAAATTTTTATAATACTATACAATGACCTCTTATATCTCAAAATATCAAAAGTTGTTTCCACACTTCATGACTCCTTTAAGTACTGCTGTTCGTCATGCAGAATTCAGTTGTGTAGATCAGGGTTATATGCTGGTTATATATTTAGAAAGGTGCTTGATCTTTACGAATCTGGATTCTTCTTCAGTGGGAGAATATTTCTGCCATTAAAGCAAATTATCTAAAAATACATTTAAGCAACAATGAAAAGACATAAAACTCACATGCTGATTAATATTGATGTCTAATGTATGATTTGTAAAACTATGTAAACAGTGTACAGATTTTCTGTTTAAATGACTGCGGTATATTTTGAGGGGCCAAGCACTGAAGGTGTATAGACTCTTACTGTATAGTGTCTAGTGTTAAACGCTGTGATATTTGCCTGGTCTGAAAGGTCCCTAGACCAGTTTTGAGGTTTGTTGCTCAAACTCCATACACCAGCACAATCAATTGGCTTATAACTTCTGACCCATGTGGACTAGTAACATGATGTTATTGCTTTGCTAATGGCAAGTCATAAGTGGTTCATGGTTGCACTGTGCTGTACTACTCTGCCATTGTAAACTGAATTGAATGAACTGAAAATTGTTCACAGTATACAGGCAAAACCATTCAGGGCTGAATAGGAAACTTATTATTGACTAATTTTAATAGCTGATTGTATATAGAGGATACATTGGTAAAACATTAGTAGCCAGTCGCAAAAAACTGGATGAGTAACTGAATCATTTGAGCTTTTTTTTTTTTGCTTTTTGTTTTTTGTGCACATATTCGCTACTGTCTGTACACCTTTTTGAGCACACTGACATGCTGTAACAGTGCCACCTATTGCTCAAAAGTTATAAGTTACTCATATAAGTTATAAGTCTTTTCTGTTAAACCTGTGTTTGTGCTTGGCCCCATAATATCTGCTTTTAGCTTTTGTGTGTGTGTGTGAAAATTTAGTGATTGTACATTTGATTTATAGTGATTAATTTATTGGTTAATATTTTCGTGTCATATTTACACTCTGTTGTGAATCCTCAATGCTTCACTGACAAACGGTGAAGTATGTTCTTGAATTTGCAGATTCATTGATAGATATCATCTTGAGAAAGAGGGCCATTTTATATGGACATGGTATGAAAATGATAAAGGTATTCCCATGAGCGCATAAAGTAGAATTAGTGTTTTTCTACAAAATGCCATGGCAGTCAATTTGAAATGCAACGTTAATAAAGCAATTATTCCACTATATGAAAAAAATAAAAAATACAAATATTGTTAAAATCAGTAAAATAGGACTCTATTATTTAATGAGATTAGGCTAATCTGAAAATTAGTTCATTATTTACTCACACTGCTACAGCCATATCAATCTTTTTCAGAAGATAAAATGAGAAAATGTTCTGCTCATGGTTGTCCATATATTTGTGCTGTAGAAACAAGTGAGCAACTCTTGAATTGTCACATTTCTCGTAATTGTGTCTGGTAATAATATTTAAGACAACAGCTAACTATCACAGTTTCAAGAATGACTGACAGTAAATGTGTGAATACATGAGAGAATAATGAATTGCACATTCACAAAGCGTGTCAAATAATGATCTGACGTGTTAAGCTCACAGGCACATGTAAATAGATTTGCAGTGTCTGATGACAGTATTTGTGTGCATTATTATTTATTTTATTTTTTTGTTCATTTTTTTTATTTGTAATATATCTTGTTTTAATGGTATCACAACATGAAACATGCCACTGACAAACTATAAGACACGATCAGAGAATGATGCCAATTCTATGTTTAGTTTATAATAAGCCTGGGACATTTATGTTGCAGAAAAGAAAGGCCATTCTGCTGTAGAAGAGTGTGAGTGAATTATGACTGAATTGCTATTTTGGGGTGAACTGTGTCTTTAAAATGCTCAGAATACTCAACACAAATAAACTGAAGGAAAAAAGAAAGATTGTGTTTCAAAATGCCATGGAAACTTTTTCTTTTCTTTTGCGCTAGAAAACCAACTGCCTAATTATATCTTTATATATATCTATATTTATATTGGTTCGCTTACATCATGTAGTTGGAACAACTTAATATAGTTTGTATTGCTTAGAATCATGGTATGACTGTAGTTTATACTTAATTTTGTCATGACTATGGTAAATTCTGCCAAAATATCATAGTTACTACAGTTCCATACAGTTGTGTATTATATATAGTGGCCCCGAAAAAGTTTTTGGACACTTGATGACCTGGAGACCAGTTGGTTACAGAAAGTGGCCCAGAAAAGTGACGTTAGTTCTGAGAAAATGTTATCTTTGTAGGTTTGATATTTTGTATCTAAAGCCATTCAGACTTTTAGAGGCCACTGTATATACAGTATATACATGTGTGTGTATGTCTGTAATAAAAAAAAAAAAAAGATAACTTTGTATTATCCAATTTGGCGTGAAAGCAGACGTTCCAGATTTTAAAGCAGTGACTGTATTAACTATGGCATTTATGTGGAAACTGTGGCTTGTTACCATGGTTGGTTTTAAGGGATGTACTGTATGGCGTGAAGCATGATTCATCACAGCTGTGCACTGATTATGTTGCTTTGAGCATTGACAGTCTCTGCCGTCGGCTGCGTTTTCGTCCTGTCTCAAACGTGTCTCTGTCTTCTGACCCGATCGGAGCAGGTGTGAGCCAGAGCAGGTGCGTCTCCCCGTCGGACCCCTCGTCTCCCGGACCCTTCATGCTCTCTGATGACGCTCTACAGTCAGACGTAGTCGAATTCCATGTTTCCAAATCAGGACAGTCTCCATTCTGGCAAAACTTTAATAGGTTGGCATCGTTAAAAAATGGGAAAAAATAGTTCACTCTTTGTCTGAATGCTCCCGACAATGAAGTTCAAGCTCAAGCGTATTTATTATTGACCTTAAAAACACCATGAACCTCTGTCTGGATATCACTGACAATCATAAGGCTGATGTGATCGTACCTGTCAAGAGGCCAAACACACTACAGAGACACGTGTTGTTCACTATTATTGTATCTCCACTTTGAAGGCCAAACTCAGTAGAACTGACCGGCATATGGTGCTCTTTGGCCTGCTGAGACAATGACGGTCATCAAATTGTACACGTTTCGAAGGTTTTGTTGATCAAAGACATTTGCTCGACGGTCCCTCTGTCTGCAGGTTAACGATCAAGATCGCTGACGTGAGGAATCTGGTGTGTACCATACACTACAATAAAGAAGCGGGATGAAACAGGGCAATCAAATCGTCTAAACAGGGTATTGCTTTCTAATTCACAGAGGTGATTT
This sequence comes from Labeo rohita, assembly GCF_022985175.1. NCBI lineage: Eukaryota > Metazoa > Chordata > Actinopteri > Cypriniformes > Cyprinidae > Labeo > Labeo rohita. The sequence goes on along the minus strand of NC_066882.1, from coordinate 32,752,454 downwards.
TATCAATCTGAGGAACATGGAGTTTGACAACATGATTATTCCTAGTATTAGTTAAGCAGATTTGTGATAGTGTCACAATCTCGTGTCATGCTGTCCTCAATCAATCACAAACGTTGCATATTGACTGAACTCATTTCATATGATAAATATATATATATATATATATGTTTTTGTATGTCTATAAAGGGTAAAGTAGATTTTTGAATTTGCCTCCAAAGGGGGTTATTTTTGATTGTATTATATAATTACTCTGTAGTAAGCACACTGAAACCATTCATATGCTTTGTATTTGAGTTTTTTTGTTGTTGATGTTGTTCATTTGTAATAGCTACTCGGAATACTATTTATTACTGTAGGTAATGGCAAATAATGAGCAAGATTTTTTAATACATACAGCAATGTGCAGAAGTCGTGGGCCACGAAAAGAAAGAGTAGTCAACATTTGAAGTGGATCGACGTGGACTGAAGCATTGCCAGTTGGTCTAGGACTTGTGTACAATGCTGTGCATAGAGAGTGCACTACACATGTATTCATGTATGCTCATGAACAGAAACTTCTGCTAAATTTACTGTAAATGAATGTGAAAAATGGGACAGCAAAATTCAGCTAATAGTTGTCTTTGTAGTGTTGTAGTGGGAAAGGTGGGAGTGAGTACACTGGGCTAGTACTATGGGGAGGTTTGGTTGTCCACAAGAGAGGTGCTCTATCCTGCTCTCTTGTGGATAACCAGTAGATAGCAGAATACCAGTATGGTCTTCTCCTTTATTTCTGGTGGCATTCCGCGCAATAGAATCCACAACATTTTCCTGCTTTGAATTAAAAGTGCTTTTCAAAAGTGATCTGATCAGGCAGTGGCCCCATGTGGTTTGTTGAAAATTTCATTGCATTTCTATTACTGTAAGTGAGACAACTGACATCCTGAAATGAATGATCATATTTGTTCAGCATCTTTTGCGTTCTAAAAGAAAATCCTGCTGATGTTTTAAACTAGCCTACACCTACATTCATTTATTGATGATTGATGAATGAGCCGGTTACGTTTGGAACAGTGCAAAATAGACAATGTAAGAAAACTTGGGATGTGAAAATGGGTTTGTATGATATGAGCTCATGTCTATAGACACACCTAAGCAGTTATGTGATTAACTCATAACTATATAATCTATTGGTGTTCAGTAATAATGCACTTCCTTATTTACTTTCTTATGAATGTTTAGTATGAATTTACATTTTGTCGGCTGTAACGATGTGCTGTGTTTTAAAGTAAAGAGTGAAAATGAAGTACTTTCTGTTCTGTTTTAATTTGAATGACTTACTACTGGAAATTGTTTCATGAGACAGGTTCAGGTGTAGCTTATAAATTTCTTCTTCTGAATAAAATTTTCAAAGGCCTTTTCTCACTAAACACAGCACGAAAAATCAAACGATTCACTGATGACCTTTGAACATTCTCATGTCAGAAATAAAAGTTTTTAAAAAATTAATCATGTTATGATGTTCAAGTAAAGTAAAATTATTTACTGTTATTTGTATGTTTGAATTTGATCAAAGGTCAACAGCAAAAACACTGGTAAATAAAGTAATATTAAACACCAATTATATCTGCATTATTTATTGTATTATTATTTCTTTTTGGTTAGGTTTACATAAAACACATTGCTTGCATTGTTCTGTGTTTTTATATTTACAGAAATACTTCACATGTGCAGCATAAAGAATAGAGCATACAGCCTAATATTAAATAGCATGTCTGCCAGTTTTGTTCTGACCTACTGAGGAAGAAAAAAAAAGAAAACATTACAATAAATCGTAATAAACCAGTGGTGATTAAATCTAACAAACGCTCATGTCACATCAAACCGTGGCAAATTTTATATTTTATATTGTTATACTTTGTTCTCAAATTGTTAACAACATCAGCATTTCATGACTATATGCTTGTATTTTCACAAAGTACCACTCAAATGAGAAAACATTATTACAATCTTACCGATCTTACCGGGTAAGGAGAAAAACTTTTCTCTTTTGAAAACTGGCTGATTATTTACTTGCTCAAAATTTGATTTCAGATCATTTTTAACCCAAAAAAAAGTTACAAACTGCAGCTTAAAAAAATGGTTTCACAAACACAGGTTATCTACTTATCCAAAAGGGAAGCATCCATTCATTCCCTTTTGGAAGGAAACTCAGTTACCTTGGTAGTTTCCTCCACCTGGAAGATACAGTCTGTCCAAAGCATGTAGGTCTGCCCTGGTTTCTCCCCCCAGGTGAACATGCCTAGAACACTTCCCCTGGAATGTGTCCAGGACATTCTGTCCAAATGTCTGAACCACTTCAGCTGGCTCCTGTCAGTGTGGAGTAAGAGGGGCTCTACTGCTCTACCTCTCAGACACACAAGCTTCTCACCCTCAGCTTAGCACCAACATCCTGTGGATGAAAACTCACTGGGAACAAGCTAGACTTACTACCAAGAATGCAGACACAGCTTTTGTTAGAAAAAGTCTGGAGGACTTAAATGCAGGTCAAACAAAAGAGAAAGTTTATTCTGAACTTCAGAACACAAAGCCAGCAAAAGAGTGAAACACAAAAGTCAGGCGGTGTGGCAATCTCAGCACACACATCCACTGAGACAGAGAGCTGAGAGGAATGACTGGAAAAGTCCAGTTTAGCGCTCCCAATCCAGCCTCACTGCGCACATACGAAATAATGACACATTACAGAAGTGTTAGAGAAGTAAACATAAACAAGCACATCCACGGCAGAAGAACACGTAAGACACGCCAAAAAGAAGACAAGGACAGGAAATAAATAGGCAGTGGAAATGAGTAACAGGTGTGGGCTGATCGAGTTAGCGCTGATTGCTCCACCACGTGAGGGTGACAATGACAGGATCAAAACAAAACCCACGTGCAACTGACAGTGACAGCGCACGGGTACGGCAGGATAAAGTCGGAGAAGGTACCGATCATGACAGCTTCAGCGCAGTTGTATAGGCATTGGATGACAAGCACAAGTGGCAGTGGTATGCTCCCATAATGCCCTCCATTAGACACTCTGTATATTGCAGTTGAAAATCACAAAACACATTTAGACTGGACAAGGAAATGGAATCCACATTTTTTCTCTTCCAGCCCAGGGGGGATGATTGACCAAATTGGTCTCTAGCATAGACCTTCCCAGGCTGGCTGAGAGGTGGGATTCCTCGATAACTGAAACAAAGTCTCCTTTTTTAAAAAACAGGAGCCATGATACCGGTCTGCTGACAAGGATGAAAAGGAGCTGCAGCAAATGCTATCGTCTTAAGGGAGGCTTTAGTCTATACACAACCTGAAGCTCAGAGACAACTTCTGGGCCAGAAGCAAACTTAGGCATAGCCTCCATAGCTGTGATATGATTCAGTAATTAAAACCACCATCTACTGGCAGTTTTAGTTTAATTTTTAAAGTATCTTCTTTTCCGTTATTTAAATCATTTCATGTTCTGTATTCAAAATGTTGTACTCAAAACATTAATCTCAACATGAATTTATGAATCTAACTGCACGTACGCCACCTCTGAGCCTCATTACACATCTGAAAATACACCCACAAGACACTTTTGTGTTTTTCTGTGCACCTCTGTAGTACAAATTATTTTTGTTAATACCGATTTTATTTGATTGGTAGCTTATTCTTATTCTGTTGTTTTAATTAGAAATAGTAACAATAAAAAGGCTTATAAAACATATTTTTTTAAAAACTAAAATTAAAAAAAATGCCATTACAAAGGCAAAAACAAAATTCCCCTCTAATTCACTTTAAGGAGTCTAATATCAGCTCGTAATGGGAAGGCAAATGTTTAATCAGATTTTTTGATTATTGATTAGAAGGTGCTCCTGAAATTTTGACTGTGCTCCTAAATTTTTTAAGTTAGAAGCACAAGTGCTCCTAAAAAGAAAAGTAAGCGTAGAGCCCTGATGGATTTATTGCATTTTGGGGAAAAAAAAAAAAAAAAAATCAGTTTTTATAATAAATCTCTGAAAATTAAAATCTGGATTTGAATTTTTAATGTTATTATAACCTAAAGATGCTATGTGAAAGTTTGAAACACAAAATAGTGGTTTTCATCTTGCCACTTTCTTGGTAAAGAAAACACATTTTTACTTAAATTAATCAAAATGGATTTATAGCGTTTTGGAACCAAACTCTTCACATATACATTAAACCAATGTAAATTTCCTTTTTCACCCAGTTACCACTTAGTGTGATGATGATGATGAAATGAATTGTTAGAATTCTTAGGTAGCTGTAATTGCCCAGATCTGATGTACAGCCCCACTGATGTGAAGCATGGAGGGACTCCCAGCATCTTCTGAGGTGTGAGTCGACTTTACGTTCCACTTTTTCCACTGCTGTAAGTGGGACCTCATACACTCATACACTGAACTTAAAATTTCAGCTTCAAGTTATTGTTGTTATTGCTTATTTGCATTTTTGAAAACTTATGAATAAATTTGCAGCTTTCTCTAACCTACACATGTGACGTGGATCTGATTTTGCATCACACTTGAAGAAACTTCCATCCGGCTAAATTGAAAATTATGTTACAGCATTTTTAACAAGTCTTGACTAGTTTGATGTCTAATTGATATCATGATACTCGCTGGGTAATAAGATTTTAGTTTTAAGGACAAAATTTAGAATTCTAAGGTTCTATCTGTTTTCTGAGCACTTTTGAGATACTGAGCATCAAAGTTTGTGTTCCATAGATTTCTGCACATAGAACCATTTTTGTTCTGTAAAAAAGGGCCAAAATGTACACAGCTTACAAAAGAAACATCACATAATGTAAATAAGTTGTCACCGAATAAGAATATGTGAATAACAAAATTCTGACAAAAATGTCACATAGAACCAACCATCATTGGAAGTATGTGATCACATTTCTGGTTTGAATTTTCCTTCTTCTTCTGCTTTTTCTCTCTTTTTTGATTCATTAAAACATCAAGACTTTGCTATCATTGTGATTTTTTTTTTTCTAAGCTTAAAATAATATTATAAAATGTATAGTTTCGGTCCTTGATTCTAATTAAGCTGCTTTCAAAGCTGTTGTAAATTACTCTACAAACACACACCTTTTTTTCATGTCTGTGTGTTGCTCAGCAACCACTGCAACCACAACCGTCTCTGAGGAACTACACTGTTTGGTGGAAAGATAATGCCTCTTGGCTGTTATAAATTCACTGTGAACAGCTTCTTTGGGCTTATTACTTTAATACAAAATATTATGGGAGTAGTTCACCCAAAAATGAAAATTTGCACAATAAAAACATCACAATAATCCATGAGTAATCCACACCACTTATACATGATGATGTAATACAACACAAAAATATGTTCTGCTTTCCATACACAGATGACAGCAAAAATGTCTGTATAATGTTATATTTGATATTTGATTGTAGGTGGCACAGGTCTGTAATTCTCAGTTCTGCTTCTGGGGAACACATGTTGTGTGTCTCCCTTATTTAACACACCTGATTCAGTTCATCGACTGGTTAGCGGATAGTTCACTTAACTAAACTGAGTCAGATAAGAGACACACGCAACATGTAATTAACTAATAAAAAATGTCATCAGGCACTTTGGGCCCATTAGAAAAGTCCAATATAAAATCAATTTTGTGTTAACATAATTCTGTAGTCCACAAGAGGGCAATACTGATGTGTAGCTGAATTTGACTGTCTAAAGTTGCTCACATTTACAACCTTAGATATCTGTTCCTGTGGATAAAATCAAGCTTTGATCATGCAGTATCTGTAAACACAGAGCTCAGAGAACATGTGGGCAATATTAGTGACCATATTAGAACTGTATGTGGACACGCTAAACACGAGGCTATCGGTGGCAACACAATTACGATGCTTTTACCAAAACCTACACTGTAAGAAAAGGACTAAATACACTGAAGGGATCTTCTGTACTGGTTTTTCATTTTGAATTATGCATCGCATTGTGTAGTGCTTTAGGGTTGAAGGAAATATCTGTAAACTAGTGCAAAATGTAGTGGTAATTTTCTGCCAGGACTTAGGACATTATAATTTCTTTCTTTCTTTCTTTCTTTAGTGATTGATAATAAAACAGTCTGCTAACTAAATACTTACTTAACCAGAGGTACAACAAAAAGAAACATTAAAAAAGGCATATTGCACTTACATAAACGTATGTAAAAGCACTGAGAAAATGTCATTATAGTAACAGCTGTCATTACTAAAACATTACTGTAATCGACAGTTCACCACTTTTTAATTGTCACTTTTTGCATATGTACATCGTCTTATAATATTAACAGCTTTATTAAATTTACAGAGCTGGCACAGACATTTAGGCAAAGACCAAAAACCAATATTATCTACAAATACACTACAGAACAAGCACCACAGCAATAAGATTATCATCAGTCTGAGTAAAACTGACTGCTACTGTCGGCTTCGGTCCAAATACTGCAGTGTCATCCATAGATTCACACACAGTCTCACTACCAGTAAAACAATGGGGAAAACATCTCAACATCACAGAAGAGGTTTCTAGAAAATAGTTTGCAAAAGCACTTTCGGTATGAGTACCAACACAAACATAAAACCAGTCCAGTAAAAAATCAGACACAGAATAAAAAAGGTAAATGCTTAAAATATGACTTCAACACAGCACCAACATCATCTTCTCCAGGCACACTGATCGTATCCATCTGCCACTTCTGGAAATATGAAATCACAACGCTATCAGACATATATAAGTACAACACAGCTTCCCTGCCACCGTTATGCATCATATGTAACATTTCTCCAGCAAAGTCCTCTCTTTGACATCATATTGTAGCTAAAAAAAATGAACTATTTTAATAGACCTGTGGATGCAGTTGTTTGGGTGTGATTTCAGCTTCTTTTATCACAGAAAGTTCTAACGCCCCCTAGTATCAGAAGTTGGTTAAATCTGCAATGTGCCCTGTTGTACCAAATTTTGTTAAATACGAACGGCACATTCTGTCGTCATACACTCACCCTCACGTCTTTCTGCAGAATCTTTCTTCTCACGGTTGACGGATCGATTGTTGTAGTAATAGGGGATCTTGCAAAATGTGCCCCTTTTTATGCTCTCTTAACTGATCGAAGACCGCGACTTAAACTAGCTGTGTAGTTGTGAAATAAAACTGTCTCTGTAAAACATCTCTGGCACTTTTAGCCTAAATCCCCCTGTGATGATCAATGCAATTCAATAACATCTCCACAGTGTTTTTTTCTGTTTCTTCATCTCATTTGTATGTTCTCTGCTTTCTTGTCTTTACCTGTGAAGTCTCGTCCAGCTAAATAAAAATGTCTTCACTTAATCTAATTTAAAGGAGGATCTGGAGGTAAAGATGGGAAACGAGGGGGAAATGCAGTTCTGTTTCTCTGTTTCTATCTGTGTCAACAACATGCACTTCAAGATGCAAACAAAGAGAGAGAAAGAGAGAGACAGGATGTATGTGGTGACAGGGATGCTCTATCACAGGATACATTACCATTTTCCCACCTTGTTCGTTTACAATATTGTCAAACATACAAGAATCTTCAACATTCATCACAGAACCGATGTGCTCCTCATTCACCTGAAGGCTTTTACACGGCTACTGGCCAAAAATAACTGACTTTTTGTTTGCAGAGCTCAAATTGTGGCCTGTTAGATTACTGAAAACACTTCTTTACTGCTTTAACCCTTTGGGCAGAATCTAAGACTTCTAGAAAAATCTATATAATATTGATTCGTTGTGTGGGACTCATGTGTGCAACATAAAGATCTGAAATCAAATGTTACGTACGAACAAGTTCACACACAAAAGGAATGACGCCACGGTGCAGCATTAATTCATAAACTCAAACTTCAGCCGTTCGTCCTGATATCTGACTCCAGATGAGCTAAAACTACATTCTGTAATGTTCAGAGACATTTTGCGTGCTTTTGCTATTGTTGCAGAAATTGTCTTATTTTTTGAAGTGCTTATTTCCTGCCCTGTTTCATCATTTCCTGTTCAAGGGACAAATATCACATGCGTGTAGTAATTGCCTGAGATACAATGCATGCAGCACAATGGAATCGCTTTCTGTTTATCATGGGGCCATCAGCCGAGAGACGTGCGAGATGCGTCTGTGTGAAGCGGGCAAAGACGGGAGCTATTTAATTCGAGACAGCGAGAGCGTTCCCGGGGCCTACTGCCTTTGTGTTCTGTAAGTCCTCAAGAAATCTCTGCATTTTCTTATTTAGGCTCAAATGTGTCTCTCAAGTTAAACAAGCTAGAACAACAACAAAAAAACATTGTTGTGAAAATACTTTTCACTCAGAAATTGCTAGTAAATTCCACAAAAAAGGGAAATAGCACATTAAATGAAATATGACATTTTGAAGTAGAAAAACTGAAAAAATATGTTCATGTACAAAGAAATAATTTTTGTTTTTTTTGTAATGTGTAAATGTAAAACCATTTTTACAGTGTAGCCTGATGTTCAGAGCTTTTGTTTTGACCGGGTTTGATTTGCCGCCACAGGTGTAATGGTTTCGTCTACACGTACCGGCTCCAGAGAGACGCGGCGGGCTCCTGGGCGGCTGAGGTGAGGGACAAACATCAAACATATAAAGACGCAAACCAAAAATAACCCCATACACAACAGCAGATATTGACATTAAAAACACTCTAGCTTTGAATTGTCCTGAAATTGTCTTCTTTGAACTTTTGTATTTCAGGCACTTACATGATTAATAATCAGCCCAATCATAGTAATTAATATCTGTATAATTAAGAAATGGTAGTATTTGTGTGTTTCCTCATTTGTAAGTTAGATATTTGTCTTTTGTAAATTGAATAAAAGCATTTGCTCCAAGAAAGCAAGATTGCGAATGAGTCATTCTCAGGAAGCCATTTGTGCCTGAGATTTTCAGAAAAACAGATTTATTATTATTATTATTATTAATAACATTTGCTCATTATCTGAGTTTGTGATTTTTCTGAGTTTGTGAAAGAAGAGAAAGAAATAGTAAGAGCCCATGACATTTCTCTTGAAAAACGTGCTTTGTGCCTACATTTGACATTGTAGAACAATGCATATATAAAAGGGACACACAAATTGGCTGATATTTTAATGAAAAGCAACCATTTAAAGATCGTTTCTTCTGCATGTGTAACGAAGTTTGATATTGCTTAAATCTATCAGTGATAATTACACCACACAGCTGTGTGTTTCCTGAGAGTGACTCAAATTTATAGAGCTATAGAAATAGATCGTCTGGATGGCTTGAGATTGAAAAGAGCGATTATACCGAGAGAAATCTGTCAGCACTATCATCGCCCTCAGATATGAGCTGTTTTATAAAGCTAACATCTCAACCTGAAACTACATGACACTACAGCTACAGATCTGATACAGATGATGAAAACAATACGGGCAATGTCATGTTCTTACGCTAAACACACAAATTTCGAATTCCATAGAGCTGAAGTGGTTGGAATAATTTTAGTTGATCTGTTCAAGTTCACCAGCTCCTTGCAAACTGATTACATTGATGTTTTTCTACATTCCTACATTTTTACACTGATGGCAACTACTGTTGCTAGCCGAAGTGTTACAACATTGTTGTTTATTTATTCACTTCTATTTTCACAGACAGCACCAGGTCAGACAAAACGCTTGTTCAGAAAAGTCAAGAACTTGATCAGCGCCTTTGAGAAACCGGACCAGGGCATCGCCGTTCCTCTCCTCTACCCCGTCACTGTCCAGAAGCCCTGCTAGAATGTTCCTCGTGAGCATCAGCTGTAACCCTACAAAAACTACAAGCATGTGGACAATCTTACTGTATGATCGTACGTTTAATGCAATTTCATGATCTCACGTGAATTTATGTATATATAAAAGAATTTGTATAAAAGCAAAATCAAAAACCTCATTTTGTAAAGTGTTTTAATGTGGGAAACTGACAACGCTTCATCTATAATGTATTTGATATTGAGATGGAACAAATGAAGATTTTTTTTTTTTCTTTTCTAAAACCATTAGCCCTGTCCTGGGGTTATTCATTTATTCAGGTTTATTGTCATTACTAAACCTGCGTATCATAATTTCATTCACATCTCAACAAGTTTGGACTTCCCTAAAGCATCATTTTAATTTGCATCTGAATAGATAGCTGAATAAATTCTGGTAATGTTATTTTTGTGGTGCCCTTTAATAACTCACACATCATTTATTAGGCTACAAGTTCATTACAATAATTCTCAATAATTATACAGAATGTTTTTTGGTTCAGTGTCTACTCACAAGATGATGCTTAGCTGTAAAAAAGAAGATAACTGTTTAGCTCTGAGTAATTGTAAGTCTTAATTTAGATCAGTGGTTTTCAAACCGATCCTGGAAGCACCCCCGCCCTGTACATTTTGTATGTCTCCCTTATCACAAACACCCAATTCATGTTGTGCAGCCTCTACTAACAAGGTGATGAGCTGAGACATACAAAATGTGCAGGACCAGTTTGAAAACCACTGATTTAGATCATATGAACATGTTTTTTTTGGTTGTTGTTGTTGTTTGTTTGTTTGTTTTGCATGGACAGAGTAAGAACATAAAGAGCTAAAGTGTTTCAAATGCATGTACACAGTTCAGTCAAATGATAATTGTTGCCTTCGTTAACACTGTTAAAATTAAAAGCACACAGTAAACATTAACAACCCTGAAATAAGTGTGAGCAGTTTATCTGTCGGTTGCAAAGTTACATTCATTACTATTCGTGCCTAATAATAGAATATTAGAAATGTATTTCAAATGAAAATAAAGACTCAGCATAAATGTAAGTGCCTGTAGTTTAGTGTGAGGGGTATGTTTCAATTAAAACTATTATGCTTATGGAATAAACCTATAATGATAGGAATACCAGTGTGTGTGTGTGTGTGTGTGTGTGTGTGTGTGTGTAAACCCAGAGCTTATATTGGAGGTTTGCATATTTAATTAGTTCATTATAAATTATTTAACATACTTTAGACATACATAGACATCTTGGGACTATTCTATAAAGCTACTTTGCAACAAAACTTTTAAAAATAAGATGAATATGAAAGTGCAAGTAATTGAAAAGGATATTACAATGGTTAAACTTAATTGATCATGTTTATTAAAAATAAAGATTAATAAAGTATATATATATATATATATTAGTATACTGTTGAATAGAAGTATCACACACTAGCCTGATTCTTTAAAACATGGCAGAAAGGAGGAGCCGATCCATGCTCCATAAAGCCTGAAGATGCAGCCAGTAGAACATAGTCCCAATCTTTTCAATGTGTTTTAACAGCCTATAAACACTAAGGTGGTAAAAGTCCTTGCTTTCTAATACTAAGAAGAGTGTTACCCTCAAAACAAAACACTTTAGTAGGTGCCATTAACAGTGTGTGTTGTTTTTGAGCAACAGTGAACAGATGAGGACAGAATTAGCTTTTTGTGGTTAAAAATACTTTTACAGTAATAGTTAGCTTGTGCTGAGAGGAGTTGAAAACACCAGTATTAAAGTTCAAATGTGTAATTTGGCATAAGGGAAAGTTATATTTTTAGACTACAACCATTTAGACTTTAAAAAAAAGTACAGTACAAATATTCCATTCAGGCTCCAAATGCTAAAGGCTTATGGATGTTTGTTTGTTTTGTTTTTGTTTTGTTTTTTTCCACTTATGGACACATGACATGGTCTTGAAGATGCTATGCTGAACATTTGAGAAAAATTATTTGCGGTTTACAGATGACCCTTTGCTTCTATTTCATTGTTCACGTTTGAGTGCATTGGAAACCAATCAAACCGTAGTAGAGATGCAAAGGTCCACTGAAGCACAGACAAACTCACACAGTCAGCCACATCAGAGTGAAACGAAACAGAACAAACCACCTCTTTCCTGCTCCTTCCATTGTGCTTTGCCTTTTCTGCTGTGGTTGCTTATTTCACATGTTATTAAGCATATTTTCCTTTTCAAAACATATATTTAATCACATGTTCCTAATCCAAAGACCGCAATACCACCTGTCAGCCACCTACTCGCTGTCCTTTCATCTCAAACCAACAGTTTCCCCATTCAATGCGATCACCATCGTGCGCGCGGTGAAACGCTTCTCGGGTGGAAACTGAAGCATCCGACGTCTACACGAAGCCTTTGGGAGTGCTAAAAAACACGACAGTCTCCTGGATAAATAAACTGATTTAGAGAACGCTGGTTTGATGGGGACTTTCCCTGCGATCGGTTGCTTTGAAATGACTAGCATTAAAATGTCAAGCAATGAACTAGGTTTCAAATGAGCAAAGCAGTTTCTAATAACTAAATGCATTTATGGAATGTAAAATCAAAACAAGATTGTGCATTTATACAAACAATAATAAAATGCCAAACAAAACACAAAATATAATAGTCATAACTTGCTTGCAATTGGGTCATTCTGGCGAAACAAAACCATTTATGAGCAATGTGTGTCCTCAGTTTTACTGATATAATGTACAGCATACTGCACTAAATTACATTATCTTACTCTTTGGTCTTCCTCATCTCCTCCTGCCCGATGGCTCCATTCTCAATACTCTTCTCCCTACATACCCTGCATCCCTCCTCTGCACAGTTCCACAACTCTTTTCCCAGCTTTTTCCATCTTTCCAAGGTTTTATTAAACAACCTGGGTAAATCACATTGTTGCCACCTCTTCTAAGCATCTCGATGCCTCCACTGGTATCTGGACCAACCGCCTTTCCACTCTTCATCCTTTTTATAGCTGCTTTCACTTCATCCCCACTAATCCCCTGGATTTCCTGATTCACTATTTCCACATCATCCAACCTTCTCTCTTTTATTTTCTACATTCATCAGTTCCTCATCCACCTTCTCAACACAATCTCCTCACTACTACTCAGCACATTACCAGCTGCATCCTTGACCATCTTAACCTGTAGCACATCCTTCTCAGCTTTATCCCTCCGTCTAGCCAGGTCCTTCATCCATTTATCTTTTTTCTCTAACTTCTTCCTTCTTTCCTTTACTTCCTTATTCCAGCCTCTGTCTTCCTTTCTCTGTCCAGATGTTATGCCAAGTACCTTCCTATCCTGTCTCCCTCGCCATTACTGCAGTGGTCATCCAGTCATTCGGTAGCTCTTCACCACCACAGAGTCTCACCTCCTCGCTGAATTTCTCCCCGAGTATGCTCCAACCACCACTCTTTCTATCCTCACCACTATTTCATCCAGCTTACTCCAAAAATCTTCTTTCTCCTACATCACATACCCCACCTGCATGTCATATGCACTGACGACATTTATCATCACCAGTTCATTTTCCAGCTCAGCTCATTATCCTGTCAGATACTCTCTTCACCTCCAATTCACTCTTTACATACTCTTCCTTCATTATTTACACCATTTCTTTTTCCATCCACACAATGATAGAACAGTTTGAATCCACCTCCAATGCTTCTGGCCTTACTCCCCTTCCACTTGTACACAAGTGAGATCAGTTGTTTTCTCTGAACCTTCATTATGTGTGGTCCATCCTCACCATTGGTCAAGGCCCAGGTTAGCAGAAGAGGAGAAGGAGACGGGAAAGGTGTGTCCAGAGACAGAGAGAAGAGGTGAGAGTCAGATTGTTGAATGTTGGTAAGGGAGAGGGGGGGTAGGCACATGTACATAAATATTCACAGCCTTACCTTAATACTTTGTTGAAGCACCTTTGGCACCAACTACAGCCTCAAGTCTTTTTGAGTATGATGCTAAAAGCTTGGAACACTTATTTTTGGGCAGTTTCTCCCATTTATCTTTGCAGGACCTCTTAAGCTATCATCAGGTTGGATGATGGAGTTTGATGATGGAGATGTTCAATCGGGTTCAAGTCTGGACTCTGGCTGGGCAACTCAAGGACATTCACAGAGTTGTCCCGTAGCCACTCTTTTGTTAGCTTGGCTGTGTGCTTAGGGTCATTGTCCTGTTGAAAGATGAACCTATGCCCCAGTCTGAGGTCCAGAGTGCTCTGGAGTAGATTTTCTTCAAGAATGTCTCTGTACATTGCTGCATTCATCTTTCCCTCAATTCTGAATAGTCTCCCAGTTCCTGCCACTGAAAAAGATCCCCACAGTATGATGCTGCCACCACCATGCTTCACTCTAAGGATGGTATTGGCCAGGTGATGAGCGGTGCCTGATTTTCTCCAGACATGATACTTGGCATTCAGGCCAAAGAGTTCAATCTTTATTTCATCAGACCAGACAATTTTGTTTCTCATGGTCTGAGAGTTCTTCAGGTGCCATTGGCAAACTCTAGGCGGGTAGTCATGTGAGTTGTTTTTAACCAGGTATCACTATTTCTCGTGCAGAACAGTTCATTGGATGCTAACCAGTCAGGTTTCAGGAGTGGCCACTCAACTGAAACTGCACTACTGTCAGTCACTGAAGCCTTGTGGATTGCAAAAGCTGATTCCAGATCATCAGTACTCATTTTGCTGGATCTTTCTGCTGCTTTTGACATGGTGAATCATCAGATCCTCCTGTCCACCCTCTCATCGCTGGGCATCACAGGAATTCCACTTCGCTGGTTTAAATTCTATCTCACAGGTAGGTCTTTCAGGGTGGCCTGGGGAGGGGAGGTATCCAAAGCACATCATCTGATCACTGGGGTTCCTAAGGGATCAGTTCTTGGACCCCTCCTCTTCTCTATATACACTACATCACCGGGGCCCATCATACAGGCACATGGCTTCTCCTGCCACTGCTATGCTGATGACTCACAGCTCTCTCTTTCATTTCAACCAGATGATCCAACGGTAGCTGCACGGATCTCAGGCTGCCTGGTGGACATCTCGGAGTGGATGAAAGAATATCACCTACAGCTCAACCTGGCAAAGACTGAGCTCCTTGTTTTCCCTGCCACTCTGACTCTACAGCATGATTTCTCCATCCATTTAGGTTCATCAACAATTACCCCATCAAGTTCAGCCAGAAATCTTGGTGTAATCTTTGATCACCAGCTGACTTTCAAAGACCATATAGCTAAAACTGCTTGATCTTGCAGGTTTGCCTTACACAACATTAGAAAGATCAGGCCCTTTCTAACAGAGCAGGCCACACAACTTCTTGTCCAGGCCCTGGTCATCTCCAGGCTGGACTACTGCAATGCTCTTCTAGCCAGTCTTCCTTCATGCACAATCAAACCTCTACAAATGATTCAGAATGCAGCACGACTGGTCTTCAACGAACCCAAAAGGACCCATGTCACACCTGCACTGGCTCCCAATTGCGGCTCGCATCAAATTCAAGACACTGATGCTTGCTTATAGAACAGCCACAGGCTCGGCGCCGCCTACCTCCACTCACTGCTACCAATCTACACTCCCTCCAGAGCTCTGAGATCCGCCAGTGAGCGACGCCTCATTGTACCATCACAAAGACGCACAAAATCACTTTCCAGAACATTCTCTTACACTGTTCCTGGCTGGTGGAATGATCTTCCCACTGCTATCCAGAATGCCAACTCCCTAACAACTTTCAAGCGACTGCTGAAAACTCATCTCTTTCTACACTATTTGACATAAAAAAAAAAAATAAAAAAAAACTTTATTCTACTCTTTTCCCTTTCTAGCTTGTACTTATCTGAACAATGCCTGTTTTATGGTATTATGAGCACTTCCTAAGTCACTTTGCCTCTTTAGGACAAATTGCTTGATGTATTCCCCACCTGTAAGTCGCTTTGGATAAAAGCGTCTGCTAAATGAATAAATGTAAATGTAAATGTAAATGTAAATGTTTTTACTATGGAGTGGCTTTCGTCTGGCCACTCTACCATACAGGCCTGATTGGTGGAGTGCTGCACAGATGGTTGTTCTTCTGGAAGGTTCTTCTCTCTCCACAGAGAAATGCTGGAGCTCTTTCAGAGTGATCATCAGGTTCTTGGTCAACTCCCTGACTAAAGCCCTTCTCCCCCATTCACTCAGTGTGGCCACGCACCCCACTCTTGGATGAGTTCTGGTGGTTCCAAACTTTCTTTTCTGCTCATTATCTGTACCATTCCCCAGATCTGTCCCTCAATACAATCCTGTCTTGGAGGTCTACAGACAATTCTTTGGACTTCATGGCTTGGTTTGTGCTCTGATATGCACTGTTAACTGTGGGCCCTTATATAGACAGGTGCAGGCCTTACAAATCATCTCCAGTCAACTGAATTTACCACAGGTGGACTCCAATCAAGTTGTAGAAACATCTCAAGGATGATCAGAGGAAACAGGGTGCATCTGAGCTCAATTTTGAGTGTCATTGCAAAGGTTGTGAATACTTACATGTGATTTTTTTTCTTTTTTTTATAAATTTGCAAAGATTTCAAACAAACTTCTTTCATGTAGTCATTATGGGATAATGCTTGCAGAATTTTGAGGAACATCATGGATTTACATTCATAAGGCTGTAACATAACAAAATGTAGAAAAAGTAAAGTGTTGTGAATACTTTCCAGATGCACTATATGTCTGGTTTTCTCCAGCCCAACATATCAACAAGCTCTCTCCCTTACCAACATTCAACAATCTGACTCTCACCTCTTCTCTCTGTCTCTGGACACACCTTTCCCATCTCCTTCTCCTCTTCTGCTGGCCAGCAGTCGTTAACCTGGGCCTTGACCAGTGGTGAGGATGGACCACACATAATGAAAGTTCAGAGGAAACAACTGATCTTCTGGATCTTCCTCTCTGTCTGCCCATTGATCTGAGGGTGGTATCTAGACGAGAGGCTTACCAGACCTGGGAGATGAATTGTGGCCTGCAGTCTGATGCAATGTATTCTAGCAAACCAAAATTATAAGAAAACATGATTAAACCAGGCGAAAGGCTATGGAGAAGTGATCAGCTATGACCACTATACAGGTATTACCATCTGATGGAGGAAGGTCGGTGACTCCTAGGTGTGACCATGGGTGTTGAGGCACAGGGAGCAGGAGGAGTTTGCTTGCTTGTAAGTGGCGAGGGATCTTAAAGATGTTACACCCTTGAAAGTATACGGAAAAGAGTGTCTGCTTTTGTGTTCTTTGAGCCCAGCAGGCTTGATGGGGGTAAGGTGCTTCTCAGAGGTGTCCCAGATTGTTGTGGTCTCTGAGGACTGTGAATAGATTCCATGTTCCCACTAACCAATGCCTCCATTCCTCTAAAGCCATCTTGATGGTTGTAATTTCTTTCCTCCAGGGCAGGTTTCCTTGAAAAGAAGGCACATGGACAGACTTTTGGTGGGGTCCCCTGCTGCTGACAAAGCACTGCTCATACCCCTGTGTGGTCCACTTTGAAGACGAAGGGTTTCCCAGAAAGTGTTCGACTTGATGCCTCCATTTTGAACTCCGCCCCAGACTGCTCTCGGCTAATCTCGTTGATCGCCATCTGTGGCTGTAGTTCGCCTGGACCAGCACTATACCAGGACTAATCAGACCTAAACCAGTTGCGGTGACCTCAGAATAAGAAAGAAACAGACTAATATTAGCATAGATGTCATTCTTCTTACGATGCAACAAGTACATTGGGTGTTTTGGGAAGTGTTCCCCTAATTATTGCAGCCTAACAATCCTTTAACGGATTTGAATTATAGAAATGTGTTGATGTATTATGTGTAAACCAGATTAAAGAGATGGGTCTTCAATCTAGATTTAAACTGACAAAGTGTGTCTGCGTCCCAAACAGTGTTGGGTAGATTGTTGCAGAGTTTGGGCACTAAATAAGAAAATGATCTGCTTCCCGCAGTTGATTTTGATATTCTAGGTATTATCAAATTGCCAGAGTTTTGAGAACACAGCGGACGTGAAGGACTATAATGTGATAAGATGTGATATGGTCATACTTTCAGGTTCTAGTAAGAACTCTAGCTGCTGATGCAAATGCTAGAAAATATGGCTTTTGAAGGAAAGATTGCTAACAAATAGCACACATAGGTTCCTAACAGACGACGAAGAATTGATGGAGCAGCCATCAAGTATTAGACAGTGTTTTAGGTTATTACATGCAGAGGTTTTAGGTCCGGTTAGCACCTCTGTTTTTTTTTTTTTTTTTCAGAATTTAGCAGTAAGAAATTACTTGTAATCCAGGTTTTTATATCAACCAATGCTCTACCACTAATTGCAACATAATTTTCGAGTCTATTCAAAAGAATGTCAATAGTGGTCAATAGTGTCAAACGCAGCGCTAAGATCCAATAGCACTAATAAAGAGATACAACCACGATTGGATAACAAGAGCAGATTATTTGTTACTCTAATAAAAGCAGTCTCAGTGCTATAATACGGACTAAATTCTAACTGGAAATCCTCACAGATACCATTTTTCTGTAAGAAGGAACATAATTGTGAGGATGCTACCTTTTCTAATATCTTGACAGAAAAGGGAGATTTGAGATTGGTCTTTAATTAATTAATTCATTGGGGTCAAGTTGTGTTTTTTTAATAAGAGGCTTAATAACAGCAAGTTTGAAGGTTTTGGGGACATATCCTAATGACAGTGATGAATTAATAATATTCAGAAGAGGATCTATGACTTCTGAAAGCACCTCTTTTAGTAGCTTAGATGGAATAGGGTCTAACATACATATTGTTGGTTTAGATGATTTACCAAGTTTATACAATTCTTCCTCTCCTATATTAGAGAATGAGTGGAATTGTTCCCCAGGACATCTATAATGGACTATCTGATGCGATACTGGAGCTGACGGCTACATGGTTACATTTTTATCTCTAATAGTTTCAATCTTGGAAGTAAAGTAGTTTAGTCATTACTACTGTGCTGTTGGG
The DNA here is from genome assembly GCF_022985175.1 of Labeo rohita. NCBI lineage: Eukaryota > Metazoa > Chordata > Actinopteri > Cypriniformes > Cyprinidae > Labeo > Labeo rohita. The sequence goes on along the minus strand of NC_066882.1, from coordinate 32,733,623 downwards.
AAAAGTCAACACCTGTTGGTGCTTTATTTTTCATTACGTTAGCCACTGTGTTAAATAAATATCTAGGGTTATGTTTGTTTTCTTCTGAAAGAGACGGAAAGTAATCAGATCTAGCAGTTTTTAATGTTTTTCTATAGGATTGGGTACAATCACGCCAGGCAGTATGAAATACCTCTAGTTTTGTTTTCCTCCAGCTGTGCTCCATTTTCGGACTATTTTCCTTAATCTTCCTTAAGCACAAAGGAGCGAGCGTATCTAGAGGGCTAGAAAAAAGAGAGTCAATAGTTTCTGTTACATCAAGTTTTTCTGAGCTATTGGACAGGCTACATATATGTCTACATTAATCCAGATACATTTGAGTTTTCGTTTTAAAACGCTCTCTTTCCACACTAGCTTTTTTTCAAGCATTTCCAAAAGTTTTTCATTCACACTAAAACGTCACAAAACGTTACATTTGCTTTACTGTGCATATGTAAACCTCATAAAATCTCACTGAGATGATGCAAATACCATACTTGTAATAAGGAGTTGAATTTGCAGTTTTCGTTATCTGGAGTATAGACAAGACTAGATAATGATCTGCGATATCATCGCTTTGCTGCAGAATTTCAACGCCATTAACATCAATTGCATGTGACAGTATTAAATCTAGAGTATGATTTCGACAAGGAGTAGGTCCTGACATGTATTGTCTAACCCCAATAGAGTTCAGAATGTCTATAAATGCTGATCCCAGTGCATCTTTTTCATTATCAACATAGCGAAAACACACCCCTTTAACATTATTGTTAGTGATCTCCAACTGGTGAAGTCAAACATCATTAGTGCCGACGTGGATAACAATCTTATTGAATTGCGTTTAGCATTAGCCAGCACTTTTAAATTTGCCAACATGTCAGGTGCTCTGGCTCCTGGTAAACATTGGACTATGGTGGCTGGTGTCTCTATTTTCACATTCTGTACAATAACTAGAGCACTTTGATCCGGTTTCTCAGTGGGTGCGTCACTGAGTGGGGAGAACCTGTTTGATGTTCTGATCAGAACGGAAGAGCGGTGTTTTGACCCGCGACTATGCCATCTCACAGTCACCAGTTGCCCTGCTGCATGGGCATTGTAACCAGAACCAAACAATGTACAGGACTCCCTGAGCTAGTCGTTTTCAAAGCTCATCCAAGTAGATGCTGCACACTGGTATTGGTTGAGGAGAGATCCCCCCATATGATTGTAAAGCGCTTTGGGTGTATAGCAATACACAATGAAAGCGCTATATAAATGCGATCATTCATTCATTCATTCATTCAAAGCTGTCTCTAAGACCCTCACATTCTTACTATCCTCTATTAAAGTTTGGATGCGGTGGCAAGCAGTGCAAATAACAACAGAAGGAGAAGAAGCCATTTGTGATGCGGTTAAGGACGAATCTTGAGGCGTTGGATCCATAAGCAACAGTTTTATTAAATCGGACAACTGGAAAGGGTCAACAACAGCAGACTGGTGTAGTGAAGGCGTATCCAAAGGGGTAGTAATAGTCCGTGCAAAGGGTCGGGGCCGGCAGCGATCAAAGACAATAATCCGTGGGAATAGCGTGGGTCATACAAAGGCAGGCAGCAAGGGTTCACACACAATAGTAACAGTCCGGTTGGTAACAGAAAGGCAGTCCGATAGAAAAACGCTCAGGATTGAGGGCATAACCAACAAAACTTCGCGACGAGCGCGCCCGAGCGGCACGCTGAAATGGCCGCCGGGGAGGAAGTGAACCGGGTGACCCGGAACTGGAAATGCAGAGCCCCAGGTACGGGATTGTGGGTAACGTAGTCAAAACTCCGGTGAGGGTTCCCGCTGGCGCGGGACAGAGGGAGCCACAGAGACCGCGCTCGTGACACCATTACTCACCATGATTGTAGAATGATTCCAACTTACCACTGTTGTCTGATGAACTCGTGAAAAACAGAGCAGAGGGAGAAAACAATGGAGTGAGAGAAAAAAGAAAACGGTAGCAGACACGAATAGAAACGCAAATGGAAATGGAAATGCAAATGCTCCACCATCAACCCTACCATGCAGCCCTGACCTTCCAAGTTTGGGCTAAAATGTGGGCATGTGGGCTGTGCCTTCCTGGAGGGGGGGCGTTATGTCACAGTTACATTCTGTTTTAGATATGTTTCTGTGTTTGCTGGTTCTGTCTTTTCAATGACCTAGTTTCTTACCTTGTTTCACTATCATTAAATTCACCTGTTGCCTTAATCATCTCATTAGTTTCTACCTATTTAGGCCACACCCACACTAATAGGTTTTTTGTTCACACTGTTGCTAAAGACCTTGTACACTCTACATATTATAGTCCTAAAAAATGACAAAAAATGTATTCATAATTGCTGTCCTGTGGTAAAACATGAGGGCAGCTGCTTTTTAGATCAAACATGAGTGAGCACAACATGGACGCTTCAGTGAGTTTTAAAACTTATTATGTCTGTTCCATTTGCATCATCTCAGTGAGATTTTATGAGGTTTACATATGCACAGTAAAGCAAATGTAACGTTTTGTGACGTTTTAGTGTGAATAAAAAACTTTTGGAAATGCTTGAAAAAAGCTAGTGTGGAAAGAGAGCGTTTTAAAACGAAAACTCAAATGTATCTGGATTAATGTAGACATAGCCATAGTTCCTTTGTCTGGAGTCGGTCTGTGTTTTGGTTGTGTTATTCGTCATTGCCCTAGTCTCTGCAACCAGGCAATAAATACACCCAAACATAAGGGTGTGAAAACAGGCTATAAAGATATATTAGGCTACTAGACTATACACTGTATTTTTTGTGCTAAAAATAAAATAAAATAATAATAATCATTTACATACTTAATCTTACTGATCTGTATTTTAACACCCCATTCACACCGAAACCAAGCGATACAACAGCTTTCTTCAAAATCTTGCAAAAAATCATGAGAGAAGTGTGAGGAATGAAATTCACTGAACTACAGGCTCAAAGATTCTCTAAATGCTGGAGATCTGAATCATGGGTTTGCAGAATCACGCAAGCTTAATAGGACATTTTATCTGTCCCAACCGCACTTGCTTCCATTTTTTTCCCATTTTAAGAACATGTACTAAATTAAAGCACACATATTTTAGACAACAAAACACTACTGCAATTGATTAAATGCCGTGCACATTTTTGTGAACGCATCAAACTGAAAGTAAAAACTAGAGACACGTGTCATTCATGTGTGAGGTGGTCTGTGGTTCAGGTGTTGGTGATGCAACACTTCAGAGGGATGAGGGTGTTTAATGTGTGCCTCTGTCTGTGCCTGTAGCAAACAGACACATTTACTCTACGCTGACTCCCGCCTCTCTGTCTGACTTTCTCCACTCATGAGGTTTGGACTATTAACACCAAGCAGCGCAATCTCGCACTTCTGCACTGCAGGGCTGATCGCTCTACATGACACGTATGATCTGTGGGCTGCAGCACATCCATGCCACTAGCACAGGTCATGTGGAAAGAGCCGTCGACGTGAACACGGTATGTGTTTTGTGTGTCTTCTGCAAGAAATGTGGTTAAACTGTAAACATCTGTGGCTGCAGCTCCCTGTCTCTATCTGATGCGTGCAAAAGCCAACCGTTATAGCGTTTTCTCACCATCTTTTGTAGCATCTATTGTTTTTTTTTCAATTCTTAGTTATTCTTCTTCACCTTCCTGTCTACGATTCAGTTGCAAATCTCACAAGAAAGGCTGGAAATATTGGGGCACATGCCAAATGAAAAACGGTTTCCTGTTTGTGCACTCTCACTTTGAGAAGTTGAGCTCTTCGCACCTTTGCAAAACCTTCCCACAGTTTGAGGCGTTGCATTTTTTTCTCTGTATCTAGCACCATTTTTAGTCAGTTTCATAAACGGAAGCACGTTGTTTTCACCCCACAAGTGAGACTGAAAGGATGTTTGACCTCTGAACTAGGAAATGTCCCCGGTTTCCATTTCAGAAATCTGGTCGATCTGGTTTGTGGAGATGAGGGCGTAAGATGAAGGCGTTGTTTTGCAAATTAATCACACAATGCTGAATTGTCTGTAAAATAAGCCACTGGGAGTGCTGGAAACCAGCCAATCACCCTCAACCCATCATCCACAATGCAGATGAGTTTGTTTCTTCATCAGATTTGTAGAAATGTGTCATTCCATCACTGTCTCACCAATATATCCTCTGCAGTGAATGGGTGCCGTCAGAATGAGAGTCCAAACATCACAATAATCCACAAGCAATTCACACCACTCCAGCCCATCAGTTCACGATCCATCAAAAAATCCATCATCAACACGTGTTTAACTTACACTAACACTCCACTTTTTTTTTTGAAAATTGTCCAACTCCTCTAGAGTTAAACAGTTGAGTTTTACCGTTTTCAAATCCATTCAGCCGATCTCCGGGTCTGGCGGTGGCACTGTTAGCATAGCTTAGCACAGACCATTGAATCTAATTAGACCGATAGCACCTCACTCAAAAATGACCATATGTAATGACGATATTTTTTCTCCTATTTAAAACTTGACTCTTCTGTAGTTACATTGTGTACAAAGAAAGACAAAAATGAAAAGTTGCGATTTTCTAGGTCGATATGGCTAGGAACTATCCTCTCATTCCAGCGTAATAATCAAGGAACTTTGCTGCCGTACCATGGCCAATGATATTACGCAGCACCTGCAAGTGACCGGCACTACGTTTGTGTAGATGCAGAGTTGACGGCTGCGTAATATCATTGCGCCTGCTGCACCATGGGGAAGGCAACAAAATTCTTTGATTATTACGCCGTAATGAGAGTATAGTTCCAAGCCATAACGGTCTAGAAAATCACAGCTTTTCATTTTCGTCCGTCTTTGTACATGGTGTAACTACAGAAGAGTCAAGTTTTAAATAAGAAAAACATCAAAACTCTTTGGTCATTTTTGAGCGAGATGCTAAGGGTCTAATCAGCTTCAATGGTCTATGCTAAGCTATGCTAAAAGTGCTACCGCCAGACCTGGAGATCGGCTGAATGGATTCGAAAATGGTAAAACTCAACTGTTTAACTCTAGGGGAGTTGGACAATGAGCCTATTTTCAAAATAAAGTGGAGTGTTCCTTTAAAACTGTTGCTTCTGGCTAACATACAAATTCATTGCAAGATTTAACAGATCATGTCAACTGAAAAGCTAAAAAGAAATTTGAGCGAAATATTACATTTTGGAACAAAAAGCCAGCTGTTATTTTGGCAGTCCATTCCTTCATGTTAATGTTTGTTCATTCCAGTTAAATTAGTTTGGATTATTTTAGTGCCATCTTGTGGCTAGAGCTTACTATTGTTTACCATTTCTTTTCAACTGGTTTTATTTTACATTAAATGTCTACCCTGACTTTTGATGAGTGTTTTTTGTTTGTTTGTTTGTTTGGGTTTTTTATGTTTTTAATATATTTACGTAGATAATTATTAGACATGTAAACAATGTATGTAAAACTGCTTTTAAAATCATATTTGTTATTAGCCATATTTATTTGACCCGCACTCTCTATTCTATATTTTCTTTTTTTTATTTAAAAAGAAGTAAAAAAATGTGACCCTCTAACATTTGCACTCTATTCACTAAACAACCTCTAACACTAACTTTCTCTATTCTTTTTCAGTTCAATCTACTTGTTTTCTTTTTATTTATTTTATTAAAAAAACCTTGCATGTGTACTTGTCATAGCACTTGCAAATTATTGATATTTATAATATGCATTATATTATTGCTCGCTTGCATATCAATTAAGCATAAAGCATTAGGTGTGTTTGACTTCATCTACGGTTACAGATGGCGATCAACAAGAATAGCCGAGAGCAGTCGGGGCAGAGTTGAAAACAGTCAAGTCAGACACTTTCTGCTTTCGTTGGTGAAGCTCTCACGGTGTTTTCATGCTTTATCACAAATGAAGTGAATTAAAGGGGTCATCGGATGCCCATTTTCCACAAGTTGATATGATTCTTTAGGGTCTTAATGAAAGTCTCTAATATACTTTGGTTAAAAATTCTCAATGGTTTTGTAAAACAACACCCTTTTTACCTTGTCAAAATCAGCTCTGCAAAAATCATCTCATTCTGGTCGAGGCTGCTTTAAATGCAAATGAGCTCTGCTCGCCCCGCCCCTCTCTTCTCTCTGTGGAGTGACGAGCCTGTTTACTTTAGCCGCATTTACACGCATTTAGCCGTGCTTATCTGCTAAACTTCCTAACTACCATGTTATATGGAAAGATTCATTAAAAAAAAAAAAACATATACTCACTTCTGCTGTAAGTGAAGCTGGATCATGAATGATTCGCGTGAACACAGACGGATATATGTAGATCGGGAGGCGCATTCCCTTCACAAACAAACGTAATCCACTGCATCTTCAGCAGCTCAGATGTCGGGAGTAAATGACGACCACTATGTTCATTATTACATCCAGCAACACAACATCTCAATCGCTCAGTCGGAGATATCCTTGTCTAACTTACATCCCTGCTCCGGCATCGAAACAAGGAAAGTTACTGGACTGTTACAGCTGATCTGAGGTAAGACACTCAACTATAGTGGGAGCGGCCTCTGTCATGTGACGCCACAGGCATCTGAGAACGGCTCGATTTGAAAAAGGGGATATTATTTTTACAGATTAATTGCACTGCATGGATTTTTATCATTATAGGGTAGATTTGTACATACACTGCCAACATACATTAATGTTCAAACAACATGTAAAAGTGAACTTTGCATCTGATGACCCCTTTAAAAGCAATATTTATCAAATACACAGACTTTTCAAAAGTGTTTTTATCAGAACAACAGAAACACGTTTCATATACTGCTTAATACAGCGCCATCTGAACAAGAATAATGATCAACATAAACATATACTATTTAAATACTAATAAAGTGGGGTTATATATGCTTTTATGAGTGTTTTATGAATAAATGTGACTCAATTTAACATTGCGACTACAGTAAAAACACTTTTACTGTTCTAAAAACACAGATTTGTCAGCATTATCGGACTTGAGGATGTTAGAATAAACCCAAAACACACGTGATCGTTGTCATGCGGTGAATCTGGCCAATCGTGAAACAGCCATGTGGTCATCAGAGCTCCTGCAGCCGCTCTGAAGAAACTGCGCCGGCTGAGTCAGCCGCTGCTCTCGAATCGCTATGGCGGTACTTTGATGCCACACGTGACAGTCACGAGGCGTCGGTGCCGCCTCAAGTCGGACTGCTTCAAGTCAGAATTTGATCGAGCTGTGCAGCACTGCATTAAGTCGAACAAACCTGTTAGTTCTGGCAGGTCATATGAGTCAAGCTCACATCAGCTGACTCTCAGCTGATCACATCTACCTATAGGAATACAACACCTATCATGGCATTCCTATATAAGCTCTATTCAGTATTATTCAGCAGCTTTGTCGCTTGCTCAGGAGCAAAGCACATAGTCTGTGATCTCGTTCTCTGTAAGCGTTCAATCAGGATTTCGCAACAGGGGTTCGTTTCCCACAGAGTTTCTCACCAGATTCGATTTCTTGAACTCAAACGTGAATTCGCCGTGTTGATTGATATTAGCTGATGGACTTGAAAATGACCTGAGCAAGCACTGCTCCTTGCAACGACACATCATGATGTAAACACTTTGCCCGTGATGCCCGCAATTTTCGCTGAGTTCTGCTAATGTGCCTGCATCACGAGATCTGCTTTGCCCGCTGCAAGCAAGATATCAAGTAGGGTTAAAAGCATCCACATAATAACTGCAATGCCATCCCTGATGAAAAAAAGCATATGCTGGTAGCTATGTTTTGATGCTGGGATGCTGGTTAGGTATGCTTTGATGCTGGTTTAAGCTAGTCCTTTGCTGGTTTATGCTGGTCCTTGACCAGCAACATGACCAGCTAAGACCAGCATAAACCAGCATCAAAACATAACTAACCAGCATATGCTGTTTTTTTCACCAGGGATGGCCATTTCACCCTTTATTTATCTCTGAATATCTTCACAAAGCTAAGCTATTATTTATTTCATTGTCATTTCCTAATGCTATGTTGGCAAATATGGTATCCTTAAATATTGCTCATATTTTAAGGCTAGTTATTCAGTAAATGTTGTTTGCTAAGCAAGCGGTTGCTTAGGCCATTGGTTGTATTGTGACAGCCTCAGCTTCTTATTAAAGAAGAGCACCCTTTGCTGCTTTTCCTCTTCTGTAAGGACATGCTGCCCCAGTCTATGCTATTTCAGAAGGTCTTGCTTTAACGCTATCACAATATTGGGATTTTCCTTGCTTGCTAAGGCTTACCTAGTGTTCAGTATCATGTTTGTGCTAGACCTGCTTGTACGTACCTGCTGGTATGCAAACAAATGCTGAGCTTTGTCATTTGTTTAATTCCACCCCAATTTAAAGCAACATTAAAACGGAGTATGTATTATACTAAACGCTGTATAATACATACTCCATATAATACAGTGTTATTATAGTAACACTGCTTTTAGTATAAAATAGGAAACTGCAGTGTCGTAAATGGTCAAAGGACATCAAATTAGCTCATCTTTTGCGTCAAAACTGACTGCATCCACAACAGCAGCGTATGTATGATAGGACGCCCACAAGTATGCTGCTTTAGCAAATCACACTGCTGTTCATTGTATTTTTAAAGTAGATTTGTAGCACTTAATAGCATGAAGAATAAATATTGACACAGACTGTAAACAGAGATCGATTTAAGAAACTCTTTTATTCAATAACGTGCCCTGTGCGAGTTATTGTTTCTCATGTTTAAAATACAAGCAAGAACACAATTTCCTCTGAATATCCAAAAGTTTGCAAATGTTGACTAATTATGACTATATGTTGAGTATAATGCTGACCAGTTCAACAAAAGGTAATATTAAGTGAACATTTTAAATGTAGTCTACATTTTAAACACAATATTGTCAATATTTTTTGTTATTTTACAACAAACTATAGTTCCAACGAATAACCCATTCATAACTACAGCCACTTCCTTGCAGAGTGAATGAATGAATGAAAGAAGCGATGCCTCGCTCATTAAGACAGTGACTGCTGTCACCTACTGGCGATTTTAGTGTAAATCTGCAAGTATCGTTTAATCTGGCCATCATTTATTGCTTTCTTTCATATATTAATAATACACTTAATAGAAGGTTAAGAATATGACATAAAAGATGACATACAATTTATGATATTATTGCTGCTCTCCCTGCTCATTCAGGACATGCTGCATTTTGCTCAAAACAGAACCATGCCGCCAAACCAAACTGTATGCCAGCTGTCTGGCATTTTGACGACAGTGGTCCTGACAGAATTGCTGGTTTTGATTGCTTCTTTTGTCCTCATTTGTAACACGCTTTGGATAGAGTATCTGCTAAATGGCTAAATGTACAAAACAGATTATTTCCAGATAAAACATTCTGCAACAGACATCTTGGAGATGCATCTGTAAATCACACAGTTTTGTATTGTAAAGAAAGACGTCAAACACTGTTTACGTTTACATGTGCACCTTTATCTCCAATAAGCAGAGTAAAGACTTTTATAGTAGAGATGTTTATATGCCTGTTTATTGTGCTTAAAGGGGTCATCGGATGCAAAACTCGCTTTTACATGTCGATTGGACATAAATGTGTGTTGGCAGGGTATGTACACAACCACCCTCTAATGATAATTCTTTAAGTCTTTATAAGTAACATCCCCTTTTTCAAATCAAGCCATTCTCAGCATGTTGTCGGTGTGACGTCACACAGGTCAAGGGCGCTCCTACGATAGTTGATTGACAGGACCGTCTTACCTTAGACCCACCCTGACTGAGCTGAGAACAGTCAGACTCTGACCGCCATTGTTTCGACTCCGGTGCAGGGGAAGACAAGAATGTCTCCGATTGAGCAGTTGAGGTGTTTTGTTATTGGAATGTAATAATCAGCATTGGGCTAGTTACTCAGAGAATGTAATATATCACTCATTACTAGTTACTCCTTTCAAAAGTAATATTGTTACTTTACTTATTACTTTCTGGCAACAGTAATTAGTTACACTACTAGTTACATTCATTTGATTCCCACCCCACAGAAGTTGCTGTAACTGTGTACTGTTCCACATCAGATTCTTCTAGAATGTTACTAACACATTTCTGCCTCATCATTTAACCAAAATCCAGAAGTTATTACAAACACTCAGTAGTGATTGATAGTGACATTCAAGTAGAAGTGTTGTATTAATCTCATTTATGGTCATGTGTAGCTTAAGCTAATTGTAATTTCTGTTACGCATTTACGATTGTTTTACATTGTGTTTCATCAAATCACACAGGTATGTAAGAAACTGTTTAATTATAGTAGTCAAATGTACCGCATGCTGATCAGAGGGATGTGGGTGGGATGTAATGCCAGAGTAAAGTAAAGCCACAAGTTACACAACAGTGCTCAGATCATCTTTTCCTGACAAAATCAATCAGTAAACATTACGGCTGGTCACCCCACGAAAGAGAGGGGCGGGGTGAGCAGAGCTCATTAGCATTTAAAGGAACATGCACCAAACGGTTCGCTCTGAAAAGGGCTGATTTTGACAAGGTAAAAAGGGTGTTGTTTTACACTACCACTGAGAAATTTTAACCAACGCTTGTTATAGACTTCTCAACTTGTATCAGCTTGTGGAAAATGGGCATCCGATGACTCCTTGAAAATGGACATATGCCATATATTTTATGGGTGCTACGAAGTGTTGTGTTTACATGAGGTAAAGATTATTTGCAGTTTTGCCTAAATCTCATTATAATCACATCATGAGGGTGCATGCAAACATATATTAATATTACCATGAACTAAAAAAACAATGTGCAAACCTAGAATTTTTGGTTTCTAAATACACTGTATCTTGATTTCTAAGGATCCATTCGCTCAGTTAACCATTTTAATTATGGTACCTTTTTTTATAATTATTATGAACATTTAGCACAGTTTCCCTTCTGTCTTTGACACTGTCAGAAACAGATCTGCAAGCCGTCGACCATTAACATTTTGAAGGGTCTTGCACGGCTCTGAACCACTTTAAGGAATGAAAACTAAACAAGAAATAACATTTAAACAGAAGATTATATTAATTCGTTTATTAATTAGTAAATTAATTAGTATTCGGCATGAAGTAACGTCTCTATACTGAAGTATATTTCCCGCAGCACATGCTGTGCGACTGAAGCGCCGTCAGACCGTCTGTGACTGCTACGGTACAGCCACATGATTTCATTCATTGTCAATAAAAGCCTTTGACTTCAGTCAAACAATAAGGGTCCCATAGTCAATCGATATGCAAAGCTAACTAAAATAACTTGTAAAAGAGCGACAGAACTTTGATTTCACGAGAACCAAATAATTTAAAAGCTACAAATAGTCATAACAGATAAACAAACATATATGCACAGACACGAGGGGCAGATGCTCAAATGAAAAGTCACCCCTCTAATAGTTATTCATTAAAAGTTTCATACTGTACTAGAACAGCTTTGCATTTTTTACATATTTATTTATTTCAACTCCTATATACTGATGCAGGTGTTTAATACTCAGAGGGGTTCTAGAAAATAACCAATTCATAATGGTATCTAAAAGACAATGGGCTTTAACATTCACTAATATTCTAGACTATAACAAGAACAGAAAACAACCAAAAATTCATTTCCAGCAGCAATTTTGACTTTTATAAAAGGGAGATTTTTTTTTTTCTGTGACCATAATGAGTGTTTTATCTTGTCAAATTCTTATATTCAGATAAATATACATGCAAGTTTGCATGAAATATCTATCTTATTTATTTATTTATTTATTTTTTGAGTATTTACAATGCAGTTACATACTGTGAATCACACTGCAGTACAAGATTGCTTGTCAAACTAATACATAAACTTATAGCTTCTCGAGACTGCAGAGTGTACATGGCGTAGTATAATTACTTCCCATAATCCTGAAAATACATTTGAAAACAAATGTTACTGTTTTATGTTATAAATAAAAAAGCATAAACTACTCATTTGTTGCAATTCATATCTTGAGTTTTGGGGGTATTTTTACTGATTTCAGTGGCATTTCCTTGCACAACGCATGTCACACCAACACCACACTAGCTAGTGAAGTGTTAAGTGTTGCTCACTTTATTGGTGCAGAGATGAGTATGTCTTTATAAAATGTTTGCACCTACTTCACTATCACTTACGCATCACAGTTAAATTCTGACACCTGTCACATACAAACTAATAAACAGACATTTAGTTTCAAATGTGTCAATAATCTTTTTACAGCATCAGCATCTGCACCATAAACAAAAGCTGTACGTGTGTGGTCTTCGTGCGCACTGGAACACTTGAGATGAATACAGGAAAGACATCGAGTAGACCAGTGGTGAAGTGTTAAAACCGCAGCTGTGGGTTTTGGGACGGGCCCTTGGTTTCAGTGTGGGGTAAAGGAGGTCTGACCATATTGATATTCAACTTGTAAACTGTTTTTTTTAATCATTCAGAAATGATTTCAGCACGGAATTCTGTTTGTTTTCCTAATTCTTAAACAAAATGGAAAATAAGACCCTTTTTGCTTCACATGAATAAACATACACAGACCCTGCTGCACTGAAACTACACACTTTAGGTGTTGTTTTAAAAAGGATTCACACAATGTCGTTTTAAACGTTTAAACGTTTGGGTATTAAATAAATAAATAAATAGGGATTGAACAGTAAACAGTAAAGCTGTCCTGCCAACCACTGAAAAGAAGACGAAGAAGAACAACAACGCAATAGAGAGCCGTTTGTTTTCATTGTTTTCTATCTCTAGTTTTTTCAAAAAGTTATTTGGAACTAGAACTCACAACTCAAAATGTATCATCAGTAAAAGCTGAAATCAGTTTTGCTCCGGCGCTGTGGAGTCACTTGAGCGTCCAGATGACCCCGCGCATGCGCATTAGACGCGCAGCGGCAGCATGGCGGAGCCCGCGCAGAAACACGCGCTGGAGATGGTAAATCCAACTTAATTCTTGCATTCAGTTTTTATGATTTTATGACCTGTCAGTATGAAAGACATCACGTCCTCTACAACATTAGGTCAAATGTGGCAGTTCTGAGTCTTGCTGTTTTATGACCTCGTGTGATTCGTGTCTCACTACAGTGAGTTTATCTGTGCGTGTTTTCCTCGTGTTTTCTGAGGCAGCGGTTACCAGTGCAGATACATATTAATAAAAACAGATGCGCATAATAGTGCCTGTAACGGGTGTAAAAGTGGAGAAACTTTATAATGTAGCTTTCAAAGAAAATATAAACCTGCAGTGTAACAGATGAGCGAACACGGGCCACAACAATATCCTCTGAAACAGAAAACAAACACATGATTTCTAAAAAATAAATAAAATCGTATTTGTAGATGAATATTACCTGTAAACAGAGCGCTGACAGTAACATGAAACAATACATTAATATATAAGTGTTCAATTCTTCACATGGCACCACAATGAAATGTGTGTTTATGAGAGCAGTAACTGTAAAGAGATCATTATAGTGGAGAATCAAGTGCTGTATGTTTTCATTTATTTACATTTTCAATTTAACAATTTGACTTGATAAGTACGATTTTACCTGTAGAGATTTTAGATTTTATCATATGCTAATTAAAAAGAAAAAAAAATCTTGTATAATTTCATCTGCTGTATTTTTTTTGTTTTTTTTGTTTAATTTTGTGTTTGTAAATTTCATATGACTCTAATTCAGTTTTTGCCATGAAGATAGCCTTAGATGCTGACATGGCAATAAAAACAAACAACCAATAACTAATGACAACTAATTTAGCAATTTTAACTTTTGTTTTAAAAAACAAGTGTTTTTGATTTAACCTTATTTTGCACATAATGTTATTCACAATATTTTGCCAGGCAGAAGCACACGATTTTCTGTACAGTAAAACTATTTGCGCTAAAAACAGGTGTGTTTGTAATTACAACAGTACATTCAAAGAATGTAGTAAATACCAGTTTGCTAGATCAGGCGGCTCTGAAAGCTGTTTTGTACAACTAAAAATAAGCATAAGCCTCACACGCTCAATGTGCAAATGATTAAAGTTGAGATGGATAGCAGAGATACTGTACATTCACTGTTTGTTTTCATAGCCTTTTTATTTAAAGAAAATATAGTTTTAATTTTTTTAAATACACTTGATCAATTAATAAAAATAAATGGTCAATGAGTCCGTTATCGGAGTGATCATTAGTTGCAGCTCTCGTTGAGTTATGTAAAGATTTTTCAGATTTAAAAGCTGAGATGAGCAGAAAAGCAGCTTAATCTGTAGAGGATGTCATCTAAAAGTGGATATACTTCACATCTCTGAATTAAACTTCATGTTGCTGCTGCAAACCCAGCTGTGTGAAATTTACGACCCAACACTTTTCTTCTGCCCTGAAAACCATTGAGGCTCTTATGAAAACAGCACTTCATAGAAAACACACAGAGGTGTGATTTTTGGCCCATAATCACCCAGTCCTGCATTTACTGCACACTTGTATTGGACTCTGGGGAGTCCAGATGTATTAATGTGATGTTTTTCACGATGTTTCTGTCTGTCGATATATGAGCGCTCGTCTGCTTTCACAGGTGCGGGCGGACGGCTCAGATGAGGGCTGTGTGACGTTTGTGCTTCATGAAGAAGATCACACGCTGGGAAACTCGCTCAGATACATGATCATGAAGAGGTCAGATGAACTATGTGATTGAACATGATTTTTTTGATTGTCTGTTTCTTTTTTTCTTTTTTTCTTGCTTTTTCCCCATGTAAATACACCATACAAACATGCTCGTTCCTGATGGCAGAAAGGGACTCATGTCTGTTTCTGCTCAGGACACGGTTTCAGATTTTCCTTCATTATTCAGCCACATTCAGTGACATCAGTTGACTTTTATACTGTCCGTGTCTGCAGTGTTTAGTCTGACTCGTGTGTGGATTTGTTTCTGCAGTCAGGACGTGGAGTTCTGTGGATACAGCATCACACACCCGTCAGAAAGCAAAATCAACTTTCGGATACAAACACGAGGTGAGAGACCGCTTCGTGATTCACCTCAGCGTGTTTGATGTCTGACTGCTAGTGTGGGTAAAAGTACCTGTAATTTATGTGATGCTACTGAAATACCCCCTTTCCTGTTGTGCAGACTCAAAACTTAGCATTGGTTTTCATGTACTTTTTAACAAACACGGTTCCCACACTTCTTGAAAGTACTTGAATATCAGACACATAAATTCAAGGCCTGGAAAGTACTTGAAAACAAATATAGGTCCTTGAAAATAGAAATAAATTTTGTTTAGTAGAATGGTGCTATTTAAAAATGTTTCTATATGCGCAGTCAAAGACTAAATCAACAGCGGTAATGATTGTGGTGAGATGGGGTAGCGTGAGAAAAAAAATCTTAGCATGCGAGCTGATGCGCACGGTGCTCAGCCCTGCATGAACCGATGGAGAAGCAGTGCACTTGTGACTGAAAACTACTGTGTGCGACTATGAAAAAATACTTAAGAGCATCAGTGCAAATGACTCTGTCAGCATATCTGTGCTTGTGCTGAGAGGAGCTTGAAAGGTTTCTAAGGTACATGTTTTTGCAGTGGTGACACATGTTGATTCCTTGAACGCAACTACGTTTACATGCACAATTTTTGGTTCAATCTGACTGAATTAATTCCGATTGATGAATCTGAATGTAGTGTTTTCATGAACGCTAAATAAAGTGATCGGGTTGATGTGTGCGTTTGTCACAGGCTTAAAATTAGAATAGATTTTTTTTATTTATTTTTTTAACAACAACATGTGTGCACTGCGCAAATATATTGTTTCCCATTGTTTGCACATAATAACCACTGTCCTACACTGTTTCTTTATTTATTTTTAACAGCAGAATTAATATTTATCCATTTCTGTATAAATATTACATCTAAACTGCTGTGTCGTGCTGCTTATATTAATTACACAGTAAAAATGTCCCTCCCCGTCCCTATAACGATTGTCTGTGGATGAGCTGCAGTGATTATAATGGAAGATGGCGAAGAACGAAGGAGAGAGACGGATTTATTGATTAAAGGAGTTTGCAAATGATACTGATTTTAATACAACAGTTCACTAAACAAGAACTTAATATTAAGTGATTGTCTGAACACTATTGCCTGATTTTGTTTTTCGTTAACAAAATTTAGCCTAAAGTAACTGCAGCGCATCTCCATTCAAACACAGCGTTGTTTCGTTTGTGCATGAATGGGTGTTTTTAAACGAATCTGATTCAGTTTCCCATTCATAAAGACGGTCACTTGCTTCGTTCGTGAATGAATCAATTCAATGAACGATTCAGTGATAAAATCAGTGACTTCCCGCCTCCTACTGGCAGTTTTACTTTCATTTTAAAGTATATTTTTCTGATATTTAAATCATTTAATATTTCTGTATTCAAAATGTTATATTTAAAAAATTAACCTCAACAAGAAGTTATGAATTTCATTGCACTCATGCGACCGCTGAGCCTCATTAAACCACCTGAAAATCCTCAAGTGCTCCTAAAAACAAAAGTGTGGAGTCCTGTTTAACCATTTTTTATTAATTTAAAAATTGAGAAATTCTTTCAAATTTAAATCTTTTACAAGAATTACAGCAAAAAACAGTTTGATGCAATAATATATGAAGAGTTCAGATGCAAAAGCCTGTAAATCCATCGTTCTCTAAAATGAGCATTTCTCTCTGGCTACTTTGTGTAGGTTTCTATGAAAGTACTGGTACTTCTGATTGAGCTGAGGCTGGAATTTTAGCGAGTTTGAAGTAAAAGTATTTGATGGACGTATAACGTGTCAGGAGCATTCACTCACTATCATTATGTCATTTCTGACCGAGATGGCTTTTAGCTGGTTTTGCATCTGAACTCTTCAAATATTTTTATCAATATTTGAGAAATTCTAAATTCCTTTGAACACGACTGCTCAAAATGGTCTAAATTTATGAAACCTACACATTCAAAACCTTGTTACTCTAAAGTTTTTAATGTAAATGTTAAGTGAAATGTTAAGTACTGTAAGAGGTCTTTCATGACGCTACGTAGTCTGGCATGTAAATGTGATAGATGTCTGATATAAAATAAATGGTGCTTTGAAAAGTCCTTGAATCCGGTGTTCATGAAAGAGTGGGAGCCCTGAACCAAATTACCAAGTAAACAAATTAAAAAATGTGTTAGAAATAGCATTTAGAAATTGCTTTAAGACTTTATAAATTGATAATAGATGAGAAGCTAAAAGTCTGGGTAGGTGACGAACTCAAAGGAAGTTTTAATAATCGTAGTAATGAATAATGTAATTCATCACTATTTAAAACAAAATTCACAAATTATTTGTCAGTATTTTTAAGCTTTTTTTTATGTTAAAGGGTTAGTCCATTCCAAAATGAAAATGTTGTCATTAATCACTTACCCCCATGTCGTTCTAAACCTGTAAAAGCTTTCTTCGTCTTCGTCTTCGTCTTTAAGATATTTTGGATGAAAACTGGGAGGTTTGTGACTGTCCCATTGACTGCCAAAGTAAATGCCACTGTCAAGACCCGGAAAAGTATGAAAGACGTTGTCAAAATAGTCCATCTGCCATCAGTGGTTCAATCTGAATTTTATGAAGCTACGAGAATGCTTTTTGTACGCAAAGAAAACAAAAATAATAATTATATTCAACAATTACCATTTTGTAAAGTATCCGTGGATGCAAACTGCGTATGGCGTTCTGTGTCAACAGCGTCATGCGGATACGCTTCATTTGAATAAAAGTGTAAATAAATGTAGAAGACGAATCCGTGTGGTGCGGCTGACACAGAACAGCGTACACAGTTTGTGTCCAGCAGATTTTCTCAGAAATGGTGCTACGGTGACACAGAGGAGAGGAATTGTTGGATTAAGCTGTTAGTCTCGTAGCTTCGTAAAATTCTGATTGAACCACTGATGGCAGATGGACTATTTTGACGACGTCTTTCATACTTTTCTGGGTCTTGACAGTGGTATTTACTTTGGCAGTCAATGGGACAGTCACAAACCTACTGGTTTTCATCCAAAATATCTTCAATTGTGTTCCCGAAGACGAATGAAACTTTTACGGGTTTGCAACAACATGGGGGTAAGTGATTACTGACAATTTTTTATTTGGGGGTGGAGTAACCCTATAAAGTCATTGTAGTGGACAAAAGTTTTCCTAATTAAGAATCACTCTTGTAATATTGAAGCGTGCAGAACTCAGACCCGGATATGACTGAATGCCGCATGTCAGTTTGAGCATGTTCTTTATATTCAGTGAAGAGAACTGGAGCGCTGTGTTCATTATTTCTCTGATCAATGTTGTGCAGATGGAGTTCCAGCATCTGAACCTCTGCGTAATGGACTGAACAACCTGACTGAAGTGTGCAAACATGTGCTGCAGACGTTTGAGGTGAGACTGGACACAGACACACACTCCATCAACCCCATCAGTCTCTGTGTGTGAGGAGAGTGTGGTTTCCTCCCGGGGCGGGTGACGTACAGGCAAAAATTTGACTATGGCACACTTTTTGCATTGTCGTATCTAAAGTGTGACATTGTCGTGCTGTTTCATAATAAAAGTATTTATTTGTTTATTTAGGAATCCCTGACATGTCTGAAGTGCACACAGTCAGTTGAGAAAGAAAACGTGTCAGTATTTTAGATCTGTGCATTCAGTCTTAAAGTGACAGGCGCCTAAATAAACCTGTGTCTGTGTCATAATCAACAGAAGATGAAGCTGAAGCACTTTTGTATCATAAATAAGAATCAGTTCTTGTTTATTTCAAAGTCTGTGCAGTGTTTTATTTTGATTATTTGATTTCTGTGGTATTTGTTACTATGCGTTAAATAAATAACACTTTAGGTACCTATTGTACTTAAAATGTAGCTTAATTAGTATATTTGTTCTATTGTATTTGTCCTGTTGTTTGTAAATTAAAATAAGTAAAATAATTATATCATGGAATTAAATATCATGAAATATTATATTGGTCATATCTATTTTCAAGACACTGATTCAGGAGTTATTTGCAAATGTATTGTATCATTACAAGACTCAAATGTTGTGTTTGTCTCTGATCTTGATTGAAACAGACACGGATGAAAGCGTTCAAGGATAACGAAGAATCAATGACGTGAAGATCAGCACTCGTGCCGTGCCGGACGCTCAGGATCAATGAATGAATGAATGTAGGAACCGGAGCATGTGCTGCTCTTCATTAAATAACGGATGGTTCCTTCCGTTTCCTCTTATTTTGTTTTTAAAAAATGTGTATGTATGATTTTGTATATCATTATTACCCTTTTTCTTGCGTTCATGAACATCGGTGAATGGTTTTTGCTAGTGTGATGAGTTTCAAACTAGCAATAGAGCATAACCAGTATTGTCCATATGAAAATATATTCTAAATGAAATACATTTTTGAACTGTTTAAAAATCACAGATGTCGTTGATTAATATTTATTAGCTTTAACATCTGATGCATCATATACAGTATACGTCATCATTATGACGAAGTGAGAGACACAGGTGCTGTGATCTCAGATGATTCATTCTGATATCAAACATTCCTAAACAATAAAATCAGAATGTGAAATGTCTTTCGCAAGCCTTCATTCCTGTCTGTTGCTCAACTCCAGTGTTGCATGGTGCAAAACGACATCCTAACAGCCTTCTCACGCCAAATGAACGGTTCACCCCGAAATGTGAAGTCTGTCACCATTTACTCCTGAAATAACAACCTAAATTTAATCTAAATTTAATGACAGAACTTTCATTTTTTTTTTTTTTGTGGAACTATCCCTTCATTTTTCTGAATGAAGAGGAAGAATCAGAGTTGATGTGTGTCAGGTTAACAAAAACACGTCCTGGTCACATTTCATTCAAAAACCATCATGAAGTGTTCAGGAGGAGCATTTGACTTGAGTCTGAGCTGGACCGGTAGGTGAAGACTCTGTCCTCTGTGGCGGGTAAACACATTGACACTTTAATGCTTACGTCCACATCTGATGAAGGCGAAAGAAGCCTGAAAGTGTGTCAGCAGCACCTGCTAATACCATCATTTAGTGCTGTATGCATGTGTGGTTTCTTGCAGCTTAGCATCAAACATGACATGAGGCTGTAAAACGCACCAGAAAACCAAACCGCCACCAGTCCTTCACATCATGACAACAATTTAAAGGACGCATTCACTGGTTTTCATCTGGCATTGTGTTGTTACGCTCTCAGTAATGCATACATGAACAATATATGCTATTTCTCCATGTTAGCACCCATTAACACACCATCCAGTGGACTTTTGACAGCTTAGAGGCTTTTGTTGAATGACACATCATATTGCTGCTGACCGACAGGGCTCTGTTTGCACTTCTACATTATTATCTGTGCTATTTATAGACCGCGATCATGGTTTCTTTGCCAGTTTTGTTTGCATATTTCTCTTTAAATATCAGCCTTCAAGCTATTGCTTAGTTACGTGTGGTTAATGATGTTCTGAAAATATGAAATCAACTCATCAAGAGCACAGACAGAAGTGTGCACTGATCTTAATTTAACTCATGATTACAGACAGACACAGTCTGACAAAACTAATAACACAAACTGTTGTACTTCCAACATTTTTATTGAAAACAAACATGATTATTGACGGCAGGCTGGGGAAAAAGCAGCACAGGAGCCCTTTCCTATAAATAAAGTTGCACACAAATGTATCCTAGAGATGGACAAAGCTGGAAAAGGCATTGCTAAAGACAGGTGTTCACAGAAACTTCTGGTCCTCTGTGCAAAGATCAGTCTAGAACACAACAAACAATCCTGAAAGAGATTACACAACCCAACAATAACTGCAAAAGACATCCAGAAAACTGGAAACTACAGAAGTCTTTTGTCATGTCTCCACTATCACTAAAACACCTACTCTAAAACACAGTATTTCGTTACAAAACAATTGAGGCATGTCTCATGTTTTTACAAACGTGTAACGTGTAAAGAGACTTACAGGAGAGTGTCTGGACAGCAGTTCATGATGCATCAACGACCCAAATCACACAAATAAATCAGCCAATCAAAATGCCTGAAAAAGAAAAAAAGAAAGAATAGAAAAAAATGTCTGTGACTGAGTCCTGAGCTTAAGCAAATTCAGATGCTGTGATGGTCCAAAGTGAGTCAAGCATCTGATAAGCAGCAGTAGAAAAGGTTTAAGTGAAGGTTTTGCTGCTAAAGGAGGATCTACAGGTTAATAAATTCACACTGCACTCAGTGATTACTCATTGTCAGAGCTGAGTAACTGATTACATGTAATCTGGATTTTAGTAATCAGATTCCAAAAATTAAGTACTTCTAATTAAAGTTGCATTTTAAAACACTCATAATTAGACTACAGTGACTTTTTTTATTAATTACATGAGAAGTGTTTTAACATTGAATCAACTACTGCTATAAACACATTCATTTTATTTGTATTATCACTCAGCAGGTTATTTAACCATGTGTTATGTATTACTGAAATGCTTTTATCCTATAAACTCATTTTTGTATTTGCAGACATTGTCAAACCTTTTGTAAACCTCTTTCACCTGATGTGTTTACTTTAAAGGGGTGCTCAATCAGTAATTATGTATAAAACAATATTTCCTTTTGCGTTGAACTTTGAGCATCATCATTTTGCAGATGTTGTTTATGCTCAAACAGCATCATTATAAAACAACATTGCAAAAAAAAAAAGAGTGAAATCATAATCAGTGACCCCTTTAAGTGCCCCTGAGATTTGAAAATAAATGTTTTAATAATTAAGTATCACATTTGCATATCCACAGTTCTCTGACATTGGTTAATGGTCACATGGCTTGCAGGTAAACATAAAATATTTCATCTTTTTAGTAAGTGTATTATTTTGATATTTTAAAATGATTTATTTATAAATTTTTATGATTCAGTTACTTGTTGGCCTTTCACAAACCCCCTGCAATTCCCTTATACACTCATTTTGGGAAACTTTGATTAATATAATAAGTATTTTAATAATAATATAATTTATATTATATAATATATAAATTATATAATTTAATAATGATCATATATTTTATCACTCTTTGTTGTTCTACATCATTGTGGTACAAGAATATCTTGTTTAAATCAATGTGATAAACAAGTTGGGTCAAAAGTAATCTAAGAGTAGTCTGATTATATGACCTGAAATCTGTAAAGTAATAGATTACGTTACTGACTACAATTTTTGTCATGTAATTTGGAATCAGTAACGGATTACAATTTGTAAGTAATCAAACACACACACAGGCCTAAAGAAATGTGCATAAAACTAATTCACAAAGAAATACATCTCCCGAGAAAACCCATTCCCCGTGCGCGCGCGTGTGACGCAAAGCGGAAATCTTCTCATGGTCGCGCGTGTGTGACGTAACGCGGAACACAGTGACGTTTGTTGATTTTTCGATTTACATAGACCGGTGTTATTTTTAACTATAGTATTTATTTATGATTTCAACCATGTTCGTCAGGCAATGAAAGTGCTGTTTATGCCACTGCGCTTTAAACACATCGAAGAGCGGAGCAGCAGCGGATCATCTTCAGCATTTCAGGTACACAGAGCAGATCATGATGAAGATCGATTGATTAGTCACTAAAATCATCTGATCCGTCCATCAGTCTTCCGTCATCATACTGTCCTCAGTCAGAGCTCTGTAATGATCGGTCTGATCAGCTCGATGACTGACTGTCAGTGTAGTTCGATTATTAACTTCAGCAGAGGAAAATAAAGCAGATCTCTCACGTTAAACATGTGAATGTGGTCATTTACAGTGTCAGATGAGGAAAGATCAGCCGAAGCTCATGAAGGCGGATATGTTACACTCGATTCATGTCACAGTCAGTGAAAGAACGCTCTAATGCTCTCTAATGTATTACATTGGTGCACGATAATGTTATTTACAAGACACATCCAGAGCATGACGTTTTATTATTATTCATTAGGGGGAAACATAAATAAATAACAGAACTAAGTCATGTTGCTCAACCGATGTGCAGAAAACCAAACAGTACAGGAAATGATCACTGTGGTGTTGGTCAGAAGTGGACAGGCGCTGTGTGTCTGTGCTCATGGTGTGTGACTGAATGACTGGAGCAGATATTTCCAGCCCTGATGCAGGAGCACTGGGGACCATCACCGAGTGTTTACATACTGATTAAACTCAAACTCAGATCCTGTGCTTTTCACACCGACAGCATCAGAAACTCAAAGTTGGAAATTACGGCAATTTCCTCCTGGGTTTGTGATGCTGTCAGTGTGAAATGTGCAGGATGAAATAGCACTGACACTGGTGTAATCTGTGACCACATTCTCATGTAATTTTTTAGTTTTTGTAATATTGTGTCTTAAGAATAAAACACTCAGGAAATGGTAAACCAGAAGTCACAGTTTTTTGTGCAAAGTGTCATGGGCCAGATTAATATTGTGAGACGGGACCGTGGTGTAATTTTCATTTAATTCAGTATCTCACAAAAGTGAGTTCACCCCTCACATTTCAGCAACATTTTTATTATATCTTCTTAAGGGACAATACTATAGGAATGAAATGGATATATTTTAGAGTCAATGTGCAGCTTGTATAGCAGTGTATATTTACT
This sequence comes from Labeo rohita, assembly GCF_022985175.1. Classification (NCBI taxonomy): domain Eukaryota; kingdom Metazoa; phylum Chordata; class Actinopteri; order Cypriniformes; family Cyprinidae; genus Labeo; species Labeo rohita. The sequence continues at coordinate 32,709,903 of NC_066882.1, read as the reverse complement.
GTCCCCTAAAAATAACTCAACATACAGCCATTATTGTCAAAACAGCCAGCAACAAAAGTGAGTACACCCTAAGTAATAACAGCACTGTCATTTAACCATGCAAAGCCACATGTCCTATTCATCATGTTTTTGTCTGCTTGACAGGACCATACAAAGTTGTGTATCTTGTATGAGAGCAGTTAAAATGTGGTGCTTTGAGTACAGTTCTCTCATACTGACCACTGGATGTTCAACAAGGCACCTCATGGCAAAGAACTCGCTGAAGATTTGAGAATTAGAATTGTTGCTCTCCACAAAGATGGCCTAGGCTATAAGAGGTTCAGTAACAACCTGAAACTGAGTTACAGTACTGTGGCCAGGGTCATACAGAGGATTTACACGATGGGTTTCATTCGGAATAGGCCTCACAAGGGTCGATTGACAAAGTCGAGTGCTCATTCTGTGTGTCAGGTGCAGAACCTGGTTTCAAAAACAGATGCATGAGTGCTGTCAGCGTTACTTTAGAGGTTGCAGTACAATGTCCGCTTGTCAGTGCTCAGACCATACGCTGCACACTGCAACAAGTCAGTTTGTGCTGGCGTCATCCGTGAAGGAAGCCTCTTTTGAAGCTGGCTTACAAGAAAGCCTGCAAACAGTTTCCTGAAGACAATCTGTCCAAGAGCATGAATTACTGGAATCATGTCCTATGGTCTGATGAGACTAAGATAAACTTGTTTGGCTCAGATGGCGTCCAGCATGTGTGGTGATGCCCTGGTGAGGAGTACCAAGACAACTGTGTCTCTCCTACAGTCAAGCATGGTGGTGGTAGCATCATGGTCTGGGGCCGCATGAGTGCTGCTGGTACTGGGGAGCTGCGCTTCATTGAGGGAAACATGGATTCCATTATGTACTGTACATTTCTGAAGCAGAACATGATGTCTTCCCTTCAGAAACATCATAATGACCCCAAACACCACCAAGATGACAACTGCCTTGCTGAGGAAGGTGCAGGTGAAGGTGATCTGACCTGAACCCTACTGAGCACCTATGGGGCATCCTCAAGCAGAAGGTGGAGAAACACCATATGTCTAACATCCAGCAGCTCCATGATGTCATTATAGAGGATTTGAAGAGGATCCCAGCAACAGCCTGTGCAGCTCTGGTGAATTACATGCACAGAATGATTAAGGCAGTGCTACATAACAATGGTTTGACACAAAATATTGACACAAAAATATGACTCACTTTTGTTGCCAGCTGTTTTGACAATAATGGCTGTATATCAAGTTATTTTTAGGGGACAGTAAATACACACTGCTGTACAAGCTGCACATTGACTACTCTAAAATATATCCAAGTTTCTATAGTATTGTCCCTTGAGAAGATATACTAAAATGACTGCTGAAACGTGAGTGTACTTACTTTAGTGAGATACTGTATGTCCCATGATGTCTGTACAGTGTCGGTTGTTCTCTTGTATGATTATTGTCCTGCATGTGAGTGTTTGATGTGTGTTTGTCTGTGAATCAGTGTGGGATCAGCTGTATTTGGGGTCATGGCTATCCTGTTTGCGGTGGTGGCTCGAGGGTCGACTGTTCTGGCTAAACACGCGTGCTTCTCTGGCAACTTTCTGGAGGTGACGGAGCAGATCCTGGCCAAAATCCCGTCGGAAAACAACAAACTCACGTATTCTCACGGCAGGTACAGCTGAGATTGTGCTGTTCACCTGTGAATGTTCAGTGAGGTTGGCCTGCTCTGATGTGGTGTGTTTGTGTTGTTTTTGTTCAGCTATCTCTTCCACTACATCTGCCACGAGAGGATCGTCTATCTGTGCATCACCGATGATGTGAGTATCTGTCCCTGAGTTGTGTTTCTGTGCGGCTGCGGTCATTTTCTGAGCTGTCCGTCACTGTTGCAGGAGTTCGAGCGCTCGCGTGCGTTCGGCTTCCTCAATGAGGTCAAGAAGCGCTTTCAGACCACCTACGGCTCGCGAGCTCAAACCGCGCTGCCCTACGCCATGAACAGTGAGTTCTCCAGCACGCTGGCTGCACAGATGGTACGTGCGTCTGCTGTATTTGTACATGCTTCACACATTTCACCTGTAAGATCGCCTGTTTATTGTCTGTTATGTTTGTCTGTGTGGTAAGACACATGTTTTGCGGCTCCAGAACCAGCCACAAAAACACACACACACACACACACACACACACATATATAGTACATATATAGAGCTGATGGATGCAGCATACATCTGATCAAACCTCTTTGACTCTTTGGCCACAAATCTACATTATTTCCATCTTCTTCAAGACGTGCTGGTGAATTCACTTACAGAGCCAACAGAGCCATACAGAAGCATAAGCTGAGGATGTAATAACACATACATACTTAAACTGTACGGTTTGTTTTGTTTTTAAGGATCATTACACCTAATGTAATTACTTAGTATAAAGAATGAATTTGCATTATTTGTGAAAGCTTTTGTCACCTTTGTAAAAATGATCCAAAGTACTCCACTTCTGTCAGCCAGCTAACTCTGAAATGCTGCTCGTGATTTTCTCTGCTTTCTTTACTTCAAATATGTAAATTTGGATCAGTAAGGTTTTTGATGAATTTAAACAAGTTTCTTATGCTGATCAATGCTGCATTTATTGATCATAAATACAGAAAAAAAACTGTAGTATTGTGAAATATTATTACAATTTCAGTAAAATAACAGTTTTCAAATATAATCTATTTTTGTGATGCAAAGGTGATTTTTTTTTTTTTTTTTTAATCAGCCATTACTTCAGTATTCAGTTCACACAGTCCATCAGAAATCATTCTAATATGCTGATTCATTATCAATATTGCAAAAAGTTGTGCTGCATAATATTTTTTTTTTGTAAAAAAAAAAAAAAAAAAAAAAAGAGAGAAAGAGAAAAAGAATAGCGTTAATTTAAAATGGAAGTCTTTATAACAATATACAGTGCCGTTAAAAAGTTTGGGGTCAGTATTTATTTATTTTTTTTTTTTTTTTTGAAAGAAATTTCACATATTAATATTCAGTATTTTATTCAGCAATGTGATGGTAAAGACACTACCAGTCAACAGTTTTTAAACAGTATTTTTAATGATTTTTAAAGAAGTCTCTTCTGCTCACCAAGCCTGCATTTATTTGGTCCAAAGTACAGCAAAAACAGTGATTTTTTTTTTTACTATTTAAAAGAAATGTTTTCTATGTGAATATCTGTTAAACTGTAATTTATTTCTGTGATGCGCAGCTGAATTTTCAGCATCATTACTCCAGTCTTCAGTGTCACATGATCCTTCAGAAATCATTCTGATGCTGATTTGCTGTTCAAGAAACATTTCTGATGATGATTGATGATGATGATGATTATTATTATTATTTTTTTTTCTTGAGCAGCAAATCAGAATATTATAATGATTTCTGAAGGATCATGCCACTGGAGTAATGATGCTAAAAATTAATGCTGTTCTTTTGAACGTTTTGTCAGAGAATCTTGAAGTGCAGTATTATTCATTCCAAAACCATATTAAGCAGCACAACAGCTATATAATAAATCAGCATATTAGAATGATTTCTGAAGGATCGTGTGACACTGAAGACTGGAGTAATGATGCTGAAAATTCAGCTGTGCATCACAGGAATAAATTATATTTTAAGGCATATTAAAATAGGAAACAGTTATTTTAAATTGTAATAATATTTCACAAAATTACAGTTTTTACTGTATTTTTATTTAAAAAATTTAAATTTTAAAACTTTAACAAAGACGTGAGTTTCTGTGTTTGTTTGATGGGAGTTTTTAATTAAATGAATTGGTGTAGTGACTCGCGCTGGAGATTCATGTGGAGTGTCGTCAAATAACGAGACAGCAGATCCTCAAACACCACGAGCATCACACAGCACTGCACGTGATTGATTACTTTCAGATTCAGTGACATTCCATGTTATACAGGAAAGGTATTTTATGAGTGGATTCTGTCGGCATTTTTAACATCATAGGACCCCGGTCCTTGCTTCAAAAGTCACTAAATTTGGTGAGAATTCCAGAAACATTGCGGATCGCTAAAGTAATGACGTGGGTCATGTGGTTTCAGGATTAAGAGGCCTGTGATGTGTTGAGCTTCAGCTTAGACCCTTATTGAATGCTTTCACATGACTGTGTTAATCTGTGGTTCTCCAATTAAAGAAAAATGTAGCCTGTGAAGTGTTCATTTAGCAGACACTGACTGATGAGACTGTATTTTCATGGCATTATCAGGAGGTGATGAACTGACGCAGCAGTGCGTTAGAGTTGAGCTGCACCACTGTACTGACATGCATGTGCTTTGCTGTTTTGGCTAGAAACATCACTCAGATCCCAAAGGCTCAGACAGACTGACAGAAACACAGATGCACGTAGACGACTTGAAAGGCATTATGGTCCGAAACATTGGTGAGACTCGGTCACTTTATTCAGGTTTATAAATGTCAGCGGTGACTTCTGAGTGAACTTGTGCTGCGTTGTGTTGCTGTAGATCTCGTCGCACAGAGAGGAGAGAGACTCGAGCTGCTCATCGATAAAACAGAGAACCTGATGGATTCTGTGAGTGTTGAGTGTTTTCCTTCCTGTTTGTTTGTGTCATTTTATGGTATGTATGCTGATGATTATTCCTCTTATATGTGCAGTCCGTCACCTTTAAAACAACGAGCCGTAACCTGGCCCACGCCATGTGTATGAAGAACCTGAAGTTAACCATCATTGTGGTAATAATTGTGGTGGTAAGTTGTGGAGCTCACAGCAGATAAACATCACACTGCAGCAACAGGCAAACCCGAGAGAAACACAGCAATAACAGCTACGTCTCAATGCCTGTGTTTATCCTCTGAAATTGTGTCAAAGAGAGATTCCCCCATTTCAACCCAACAGCAGTTGTTGCAAAATAGATCCAGAATGTTTAATGTCAGGTCACTTTTGTTTATATGGAACTTTATGCAATACAGATCATTTCAAAACACCTTCACAGTGAGAAACAGGAAAATAATGATTCAGTGATACAAACAAAATTCAGTTCAAGACTGTCAAATGCTGTAAAACAGAATAAAAAGCAAGATCAGAATAATCAAGTCATGTTCTTCACACTGTTTCATTAAAGGAGAAGTCCACTTCCAAAACAAAGATTCACATATAATGTACTCACCCCCTTGTCATCCAAGATGTTCATGTCTTTCTTTCTTCAGTCGTGAAGAAATTGTGTTTTTTGAGGAAACATTTCAGTATTTTTCTCCATATAATGGACTGATATGGTGATTATTGAACTTCCAAAATACAGTTTAAATGCGGCTTCAAACGATCCTAAATGTGGTTGTAAACAATCCCAGCTGAGGAAGAAGGGTCTTATCTAGTGAAATGATCGGTTATTTTCATAAAAATAATACAATTTATATACTTTTTAATGTCAAACGCTCGTCTTGTCTTACTCTGCCTGAACTGTTTTTGTTCTGGTTCATGTCAGTTAGTGAATGTGGAAAAACTCCCATCTCATGTTCCCCCTCAACATCAAAATCGTCCTCTATCACTGTTTTACCTTTTTTGTTAAGGGTGTTTGATCTTCTTTGCGTGTTCACGTTGCAAAGACTGGGTCGGTACTTCTGCAGTGATGTAGGATGATTCTGAAATGATTTTTGAAGTTGAGGGAGAAAGTACGATTGGAGTTTTTCGACATACACTAACTGTCTTGAGCCACAATACACAGAGTTCAGGGAGAGAAAGACAAGACGAGCGTTTGACATTAAAAAAGTATTTAAATTGTATTTTTTAAAATGAAAATAACCGATGGTTTCGCTAGATAAGACCCTTCTTCCTCAGCTGGGATCGTTTACAACCGCATTTAGGATCGTTTGAAGCCGCATTTAAACTGTATTTTGGAAGTTCAAAATCGGGGCACCATATCAGTCCATTATATGGAGAAAAATAAATGTTTAACTACTAACTATGTTAAACATAATTTCTTTACGGCTGAAGAAAAAAAGACATGAACATCTTGGAGTACATTATATGTGAATCTTTGTTCTGGATGTGGACTTCTCCTTTAAATGAACCCAAAGAGTAACAATATGTAATAATACTTGCATAAACATTTTTAAGTCCATTTTCTAGCATAGGCTGGCCAGACAGTTAGTGTTGCCCCACATGCGTGCCAGCGGTTGAGCTTTAATGTTGCTTTGTCATGCTGGTCAAATTACGCTAGCAGAGTAGCAACTGCATTTGAATAGACAGAGACGTCTCTAAATAAGCTATTCATGTATTACTGTCCATCAAAACAGATTGTTACACCACAAAAACACATTATTTCATGACACTTTTGTTCCAACTTATCTTTAACCTATCTGGCTATAATTTCACCCACCATTATCTGGCTGAGTTAGACAAAATAGCCAGACAAACCAAGCCAGTAACTGACAGTGGTGTGGAGAGTGAAGACAGTGGATTTAGGTTTTGACCCGACTGACACAAGTTTAAATCCACTTGTTCCTCTCTCATTCTTTCTTCTGTTTGTCTGATTGTGTGTACTGCAGTGAGCATGAACAAACCAAACAAACCAGAGCATTTTCTGAGCAGGTCAGACACAAGTTTATAATCAACAGTAGGCAATCTCAAGGCTACAAAAGCACATCTCTAGGGACCTTGATGTTCTTGTTTCCACCATATGTAATGTTGTCAAGAAGTTTAAGTGACCCCAAAGACACCTCGAAAAGCACCCAAGAATGTTTGAGACAGAACTCTAGACTGTTCTAAGGTGCTCAGGAATATGGGAGAACTGATGCAGTGTGCACAAGAGGAGAGGAGCCGAAGGACCACCAGCTTCCACAGAGAATCGCCCTGGGACAATTACCCCGCTTTTACCATGGTCACTTGTCAGCTTGGAAGGTTCATCGCTGGTGATTAGACTAATATTGGTGGTGTTCATCTAACTTAAACAGCCATATGTAACTAAGGAGCACAGTACTGGGCTCAGAACGTTTCCCTATGGAGTGGCAGTGTTGAGGGTTGTTGAGGAGGAGGTCTTTCGTTGAGGAAATCAAGGATCTAACTACACAGTATGGCATTCAGTCCCAGATCTGGATCAGCTTGGTTGGAATGACAGTCTCCTCACATCACAGTTGTTATTGTCCAGCTGGTAGGAGTGCAACGATACACGTATTGAACCATTTGGTACGAGGCCTTCGGTTTGGTGCGCGTTGCAAAACGAACGATTCGTTGGACTAATCCTATTACATTTGGAAAATAAAAGAGCTTAAAGTGTGTGATATATAATGTACTCCAGTAGGGTTTTGACAGTGAGGTCATTCGTTAGAGTTTTCCTCACTTCTTTTTTGCTAGCTTGTAAATGCCTGTGCGCATTTTACTTTCACTTTCAAATTAATCAAATTAATTGATTGAATTGACAACAACAAAACAGTACGACAAACTCACTTGTATTAATTTATCGACAAATACAAATACACCATGCTATAGGACTAATATAAAATAACAAATAACTTACACAAAGTTTAAATGTAAAACACTGAAAATCAGCAAACACGTGGAGCCAAATAATTAGGAAACAAATGTTTAAAAAGCTTCCAAAATCAACTTAGATGACAGGAAAAATCCAAAGTCCTTCCAAAGTCTAAAATATTTTTAAGATCATACTTTGATGTTATTTTTAATAAATTAAAAAAAAATTGTAAAACTCAAGGAAATTATCTGGCATTTCTTTGTTTTTGCTATATTGAAAATGTACCGAATTGTGGCACCGATGTGTCGTATTAAACCGAACTATGAATTTTGTGAACCGTTACACCCCTACCAGCTGGGTATGAAGAGTGTCTTATATGGCAGTAGATCTGTTGTAGCGGTGATTTTCAATCTGCACTGGATCTGTAGTGTCTGGAATGGAGTTCTTATAGTTCTAGCCTCTCAAATTATTTCATTGTAATAGTGGTTAGTTGCACTGGGCAGCCAGCGAGTTCTGGATTTCCACCTGGATCTGCAGTCTTGTGAATGTTGACTTGGTTAGAAGTGTTTTTCACATCTACTACAGAGACAGTAAAACTGGTGTCATGCAGCGCTGCAGGTGTTTGTGCTGGTGGATCATTATTTGTATTAAAGTTGGGATTTCAGATTCAGGATTTTCCATATTGAAGCGCACTGGTTGACATATATATCTTGTTGCAGATTTCCGGAGTAATCAGTGGTTTCTGGTTAGAAAATGAGCAAACGGTTTGAAACGGTTTCAAGTGTATGCAGTCACTTTTGGACTACCGAATGAAGTGTGTGACCACTGTGGCACATCATTGATCGTCTCCAAACATGTCCCAGTCCACAGTCTCAAAGCAATCCTGAAGCTCCTGCGATGCCTCTGGTGTCCAGCACAGATCACAGTCTCCTCTCACTTTAGGAAGGGAATGATACGCTCCTTTATGTCAGGTGTAACAGTGGTTGAGAGTTTTTAGACCTCTTTTGGGGCAGGAGGCATGTTGGTAAGATTCTGGGTAAACATTCATGGAATTGACTTGGTTAAAGTCTCTTTTAGGCCAATTCACACAATTTGTATTGTATGAAGTATATATAAAACAAAGGTGACTTGACTATTTTTATGTTGTTATTTTTAAAAAGTAGCATTGCTGGTAGATTTATCCAAATGTCTTGGAGATTATAATATTGCGGTGTGCTTGTTATGATGTGTGTCATGTAAAAATCCTGCATGAACTTTTAGCCAGTCACGGCTGGTAAATAACATGCTGTCCCGGGTTTTGTCTTGTGTCATCTCAGGTGGTGCTGTATTTTATCGTGACGGCCGCGTGCGGAGGATTCAGCTGGCCGAACTGTCGGAAGAAGTAGAAAAGCCCTGATGCTCCCTTAGTATGTGAGAGCGCTAGTTCTGCCCAGCTCACCTCGTCCTCGTTTGACTAAAGACTCACAAACACAGGACGGCACTGAACCCCTGCTGTTTCCTGTGCTGTTCCAAACAAGATCTCATCATCGCCTTTCCAAGTTGATCTTAACCGTATATTTTTGATTCTTTGGGTTCTTTTCACAGTGTTGTAATGCAGTTCAACTAAATGAAGAATTTAAAGGAGTAGTTCACCAAGACGTTAAAATTGTGTCATCAGTTTTCTGTAAAACATGAGATGTTAATTCATGCTGCTCATTTCCTTCCATAAAAATAAAAGGGGATTATATTCTGTTTAGTTTTAAAATGTGCCATACAAGTATCATAAAAGTTGTCCTAACGGCTTGTGCACTGTATGCAGTGTCGTATAATAGCTTTATGTGAGGAAAGGAATTGAAGTCATTGTCAGAAAATCTTTCCATCCGTAGAAAAGCTCAATTCTTATTTGCTGTTGCATTTTGCAGACACTTCACATCCCAGTCTGTCACATTACATGCCCAACACATGACGTGAATAGTGAATTACAGTTGGGTTTGTTCCTCACACGAAGCTGCTGTACGGCTTGGCATATCACTTGTGTGTTATGGACGGCCTTTATGATACACCAGTTTTACGATCTGTGTCCTATTTTATTGCATGGAAAAAGCAGTGTAAATCGTCCACTGATCATCTCTGCTCTGTGTGTTTCACAGCAGGAGGTAAAGCAGCACTGAAACAACATGAGTAAATGAGTACATTACTTTGGGTGAACTATTCAAGTCCACGGTTACTAATCCTCTTCACGTCTTAAACCAGAAGAGCTTAAAGAGAAATGATGAAAGAAATGGAGTTTTAAGAGTAATGACCTAAGCACTTGCTCTGTTTTAATTGGGTTTGCTTACAACAGTCATGTTATGTATGTAATCATTCACATTTATAGTTATACAGAAAGGAACTCCATAGTTCCTTGCTCTTACTAAATTTATTTTCTATAGAATTATCTAATGGCAGTCACTAAGAACACTTGATTGATTGATTGATTGATTGATTATTAAGTAGCATATGATGTCATTTGTCTGCATTACAGTAGTCGTGTGATTATTCATGCAGCACAGAGCTAATTCAATTCAAAGCCTGCGTGAATCTTGCAAAACATGTCAATGTTTCAGATGAAAATAAACAAATTATATTGTGCATAAAGAAAATGAAGCTGATTTTAGGATCATTATTAGCACTATAATTTTGCATTATGACATATTCAGCTAAGACATGTTCCTAAAATTATCACAAAAGAAAAAGAATGCTGAATCTTCCGATTCTCACATGAAACTTAACAGCTACACACAGTAGTAAAGTAACTTGTATAGAAAACAGATTATACAGCTACATCCAAGTATAGAGTGATGTGCAGGAGTGGTGAGAGTATGTACAGGCAGTGTGAATACATTTGAATTTACATATTGTATTTAAGATTCAAGTGCTGTGAAAAAGTTTGTACACACCATAAAAAACGGTTTTGTTTTTCCCCCAACATATTGAGATGCTCAAATGACACCTGGAATGTACATTTTGTAATGATGTGTACAGCTTAAATAAACAAAAATGCTCATATCTTGTGTGGAAGAAGTTGGTAAGGGATAGGGGACAAATCAGGAGACTGAGAAGTCATTCCAGGACTGATTCCTTAACCAAACTGTGGTTGATTTGATAGTATACATGGGTACTGCTTAATGTATGTTGATCACAAGTGGGGTACCACAAGGCTCAGCACTAGAACCATGGCTAGAAAACATGGCGTTAGTTTGCACTGTTGCGCTGATGGTACTCCGCTCTATATTTCCCCGATGCCTACTAATTCGCTAATTTTTTTTGCTATTGCTATCACAATATACCTGATTCATCTGACACAATTCTGAAAGCATTTAAGCCATTTCACTTATTTTTACACATTCCAATTTGCAAAAATCTATGCAAATCTACAAAAATGTATACCCTAATAGACATTGACTTGCAAAATCAATCCTGATTCTCAGTGTTCTGAACTGAACTCACTAGTATTCACTAGGCAGTGCAGCAGTCTGTGTATTTGTCATTAGAGGTCGACCGATAACTAGGTTATTGATATTGGTAAATGACCACACTGGCCGATACCGATTAATCGACCGATAGTTTTTAAAATGGATACTGAATGGAAAATAAATAGTGCTCTACTATTAAAAAAAAAAACATACTTTGTAAATAAATAAAAATATTTATATTAATTATATATTGATCATTGCAATTAGTTAATTGTTCATTGGTGTTAACAAAAGGAACTAAAATTTTTAAAATATATCAGTAAATGCTGACATTAACACACTCTAACAAGGAACAATAATTCTATTCTACAGCTTTTATCAATCTTAATGTTACAAATGGACTCATATTGTAAAGTGTTTCCATTACATCAACAATCAAGCTAAAGATGGTCATCTTTAAATATCTACACAAAGGCCACAGGATATTGTGTACTTTCACAATTTAACTGCTCCTATTCTAGAACAGTTGTTGCTATCTAATCAAAATATAAAAATATGTTAGTCACACAACGGGCAAAAGTGCAGCACCGCGTCTAGAAGAACTCGCAGCTCTCCGGCATCACACACACCGGACGCGTCGCGTTGAATTCAAGCGGCGTCTACAAGACTTTATTTGATCACCAAACGGGCAAAAGTATACTGCTGTCCTTTCTCCACTAATGCAGCATGTAGTCAACAAATTCATCGCTTAGTAATGACATAAAAACATGGACTACAGTATACTGTACACACCGTTTCGTTGTCGATGTTTTAAATCCGCCTTTTAAGTGTCCCTCTCTGTGCAGGACACAGAGTCAAGCATCTGAACAAATGGCACGTGCTGTCAGTGATTTCCGCCACTAGAGGCTGCTCTTGTGCTGTATAACAAAGACTACAGGGACTTTGCTGTATAATGACTAAAAAAATTATCGGCATGGATTTTTGCTGATAACCGATAGTTCCACCAACCAACTATTGGTGCCGATTAATCTGCAAAACCGATACAACGATCCACCTCTATTTGTCATGTTTGTGTGTCACCTGAAGCCAAAGTTTCATTCTGACAAATGAGAATAAGAATAACTAAAATTGTTGATTGAGACCTGGAAGTTTTAGGTTTGGACAAGTTGGTGTGTAGTTTTGCGATTTTGTTTTTAATTGAGAAAATGGTGAATTGTTTCATAAATTGTGTGTTAGCAATTGAAAAAAATGTTGCGTAACTCAGTTGAGGTATCTCACTGCAGGAAACGCCCCTAGGCGTGACAGGCTATGGAAACACCAGTTACACCACATCTGTCCAAAGGACGGACCAATCACAGCTTGTGACAAGGAGCCCACCCTCTCCCTATATATACAGCTGTGATCCCCAAAATGGCATTCTAATCACGCTCTTCCCCCGTGTTATGTGAGTAAGAAAGCTTGCTGAGATACCTCGCTCTGTTCTCAGAAAACTAAGGTTACGCAAGTAACCTAACGTTTTCTTTCAAACAATCACTTGGTATCTCACTATGGGAATGATATAGCCAACTTAGACTTGAAAAGGCAGAAAGATAACTTTTCAATTAGCCAACTTTATAAACCACATGGGCCAATGAAGGTGCAGTGACATCAAGATGGTAAAATCTGATAAATGTATGGGGGGAGGTCCAACTTGCCACAACACAAATATCTCCCACCGAAATCCCCTTGAACAATGGCCATGAGGTAGCAATACATTGTGTAGAATGAGCCCTTAGGCCCTTGGGAGAATGAAGACCCATAGATGTATATGTTAGTTCAATGGCCTCCACCATCCAATGGGAGAGGCACAGCGAGGAGATCGGCTTGCCCTTACAATGAGTGGACCATGAAATTAATAAATGATAATCTTTCCTGAACGATCATGTCTTGTTTACATAATAGCATAACGTTCGTACAGGTGTGCAATTTCCTCTCCTCTGAAGAAGAAAATGGAGGAGGGTAAAAAGTATGCAACACCAAAGCAGTGCAGTTATAAGCTGAATTATAATGATTTTGATCATTATAATGATTTGAGATGATTTTGAGAACGAAAGCCAGCAGTATAACTTTGCTGTCATTCGGACTAAAATTTAGACATGCATGATGAACCAAAAAGGCATGTAACTCCCCAATCTGCTCCAAAATTCAGGACTCTCGGGACTACGTTGCATGCCACGGACCGAAATGCGCAGTGCTCCAGACGGTCCGCTTCCGTGAAAAGCAGATATTCTGAGACCCTTGTGTCTCAATGGAAATAACGCTACTTCTATGCATCTGCTGAACATGCACAGAGCTAGGCTGAGCCCGAACGGAAGAGTAACAAATTCGTACACTTCCTTCTGAAAGGAAAACCTGAGATGTTTCCTGTGTGCAGGATAGATGCTTATATGAAAGTAAGCATCCTTGAGATCAACCACGACAAACCAATCGCCCGGCAGATTGAACAAGTGAGAGCCCTGACTGTGAGCAACTGGAATTTACAGTCCCTCTGAGTTTCCCCCACTGGAACTCGTGTTATAGCTCTTTCCTTTAAGAGGGAGGACATTTTTGCTCCCAACACCCGAGCTGAATCCCCGTTTGCTACAGATGCCATAAGCCCATTGAAGGGAAGGGTTTTTACAGCGAACTGAAGTCTGTAACCCTTGGTTACAGTTGCGAGGACCCACGGATGCGCAGAACAAACTTCTCCACATCCCCTAATGTAGAGCCAGAGGGTTCTGTTGAACTGATTCCACAGATAAGTGCTAGCGCCATCTAGTGGACAGAGAGAAAAACGAGTTATCTCTCAAGAGAATTATCTCTTGGTGCTTTGTTATTTATTCATTTATTTATTTTAAAGATTTATTTTTTGCCTTTTTTATTGAGATAGGACAGATCAGAATTGACAGGAAGTGAAGTGGGAGAGAGGGAGGGTAGGATGAGGAAAGGTCCTCGAGTCGGGATTCGAACACGGGACGCCCGGAGCGCAACAGCTCTGTATGTCGGGGCACTGCCCGCAAGACTTGGCTCTTTGTTATTATTATGTTTTTGTCTCTCTGTGCCCTCGGCATTGAGCCTGGATGTGACAGAATTGTTTTTATTTGCTTTGAACCCTGGGGCTGAAGTGCTTTGTGACAAAAAGAACTTGTGAACTCAGCAGATCACATTCTTTTGGTGGCTGCATTCTCTTGTGGAATTGCTCCACGAAACTTTGTGTGTTGAGGGGAAGCTGAACTGGCCTGAACACAACTTTGAACCATTTCTCCTCTGGAGGTCGCACCTTTGTCTCATCGCTGCAACAGCTGGGCTGAACAGCCTACTCGAATCTAAGGGAGCGTTGAGAAAATCATATTTCTTCTGCTCCCCAATGCTCGAGGGATTTAGCCTCAACAACCTCCCGCCATGGTACAGCCACAGCTTTGCACGACACCACATGAGGTGCGTAGATTGAGATCCGTTATGTTGCAGATCTCCTCCCAGACCGCTGGGTTCAGGTTACCGGCATCCAGCTGCATGCCCAGCTCCTCCAGTAATTCGGCTTGATAGGCCATCAACAATGAAATGATGTTAAGTGCCCTCACCACTAGTGCAGAAGACTTACAAATATTAATAGTGAGATACCGAGCAATTGTTTGAAAGAGAATTGCATAGTGCATAGAGCATGAAATGCATAGTTGATATTAAAAACCGGATAAGCATAAATGTCTTATTGCTTATTTCAGAGAAAACAGAGGTTTTAATTATTGGACTAAAAGCCTCCATATGTAATAATCTATAATACTAACTCTTGATGGCTGCTCAGTCAAGTCTTTGTCATCAGTCAGGAACCTGGTTGTACTACTTGATAAATATTCATCATTCGAAAGCCACATTTCTTGCATTTGTAAAACCTGTTTTTCTATCTTCTATCTTATCTCTATCCTCACAAGCTTTATTATTATTATTTATTTATTTATTTATTTATTGTTTTAATTTATCACAAAATTATCATGGCCATCAGAATATTTTATTGTATGAATATCTGAACATGCAAAAAGTCAAAAGAGAGAGCAGAGCCTCTGCTTTTAGATATAACCCATTTTATTCTAGTTCCATGCATTCTTTTCTCATGCATTCTTAAAACATGTTTCATCAGTGCCTCTTTTTTTCATAATTTTGTCATTCTTGAAAATCCTTATTTAAAAAGTTTTTAAAAATGTTATTTTGCTCTTAGAACTTAGTATAAAGCACAAGTGCATGAAGTGATGATTAAATCTATGCTGAAAAGCATTGCTACATGTATGTTATATATCAACAGGAAACATTCAGTGCAATGATACATATTTTTTTTTTTTTACATTAAAAATGAAATTTATATTCATATGGGAAAAAGACACTGCTTCAAATGAATATGTAATGAAAATATTAGTTACAGCATTCCATGAACAAGCTACAGTGGTAATATGTTTGCTCTTTCACAAGTGATGAATGTAAACCTGCACAGATATGAGCATCAACATGAGCAGTTCACACTGTTCAGGATGACAGAATATTGATCCACTCACTGCTGAAGGTGCAACTGACTCTGAGACCTGAGAAGATGAAAGAATAATGAAAATCAAGTTCATGGATATCATGGATCAATCCCAAAAAAAAAAAAAAAAATACACATCTCATCCCAAAAAGCACATTTTCCTCTACATCCCTGTATTGACCAGTTGACCAAAAAGATTCAAACACTAAACATCAAACATATCAATAATTAATATGTGACCATAGGTATGTAGGATGTCTGATTATGTTTTGTATGGAAATACAAAATACATTTGAAAACTGCTTAAATCACTTAATGTGACACATTTTGCACTCAACACACAGAGTGTTAAAATATAAAATGCATTATTTTATTTTTTATATAAAATTCTACAATTATTTTACAAAAAATTCTGTGGAATTCATAAACAGAAACAGAATACAAATCAATTGCTATTGGTCAATACAAACAAAGCAAGCAATCTTTTTTTTTTTTTTTTTTACTTTATAAAGACCCCTACAAATGGTATTTAACACTTTTTATGCAATTTAAGATATTTTGAAAAAAAAAGAATTTAAGACAGTAACAAATACTTCCATATCATATGAATATTTAGCAGTTGTATTAAACTTTTTGTTCAAATTAAAGTAATGAGAATGATAGTTAAAGATAATGTTTATATATGTTAATATAAAACATCCTAATGATCCTAATCTGTGCCTCTTCACGTAAGTACGATTTTTGGCTGACATGTAATGTGCGTGTGAGATTGACGTGTGTGATACTCACAGTTAACTAGTCACGTCTGTGTTTCTCTGAACTCTCCTGGTGGCTCTGCTTTCAGCTTCCGCTGCTGTTCGATTCACACCTTAAACACAAACACACAGACGTGATGGTCACGACTAGAGCTCAGTGTGGTTCAGTAGTGTCGTCAGCAACTCTCACCTTCAGCAGGAGTGACGTGTTCCTCACGGTTCTGACGCCGGTCCGGCTGAGGCTCGTCTGTCTTCTTATAGTAATAATCCTGATCTGGTGGACCGAACCGCTGAACACACACACACATGATTAAAACAGTCACTGGTTATATATACTATCACTGTATTTATATATATTACCTTGTCAGGCCACATGAGGCTGATAAAGAGGATGATGGGAAGGCCCACAGTGACGACATAAACGCCCCAGAGCCACGGACGCTTGACCGTCGCTATCAGCAGCTTTTCAATCATTCCAGGCTACAAGAGGACCATGTGAAATACAGGAGGTGTGTTCATGTGATGTTATTTATGGACAGACATATTTTTACAGTCAAATTTCCCTGAATGTTTAAGTGAAAGTATCTTATGTCCTGGACCTGGTCGCCATTTCTTTACAGTCTGCTTTCACTAGATGATTTTATGCGGTTGTGTCAGTGAATGCAGTATTCTGAATGCGTATGGCATGTGAAAGAACACACAGAAAGCTGTTTCGCATAGTTTAGATGGACTACATCACATCTGCTGCTCAAATATCACAGATGGTAAAGCGGATGATGGAACTGTTGATCTTACGGTCTTTCTCTGGCCCCACGTGTCTTCTGTCCAGCGCCTGGCTACTTCCAGACTGTCAGAGACTAAGATGTTGTCGAACATCACGTCTCCAGTGAGGGACAACAGCTCAAAACCCACGGCAGAAACGGGGCTCATGGTGAACGGACCATCTGACCTGAAACGAGGAAACAAACACACATTAACGTGACTTCACACTGCTCAACCAAGAGAACAGTGATTAGACACAGATTATAGTAGAGTGTAGAGTTTACACATCATACAAAGAACATTAAAATCCACTAAATCAGCTAGATCCTTTAGCTGGCTCCTATTTTATGGAATTGTCTTCCTCGGTTATTATTATTATTGGTACTAGATTTGAATGTGAATCGAATAGTTCTAAATTTTCAAAATGAAATTAATTATTTACAGCTTTTTATTTCATTATGAACTTATAAAGAGTTCGTAAACAGTCCAAATAAAGACTTCATGATCATTCTTTTCAGGTTCATTTCAGATATACTACTTGTTATTTTGCTAATGCAGCTTGTAAATTGATATTTCATTTTTTTCCCATTCCAGACCACCAGTAGGTAAGTTTCTTAATGAGTGATTTATTGAATCATTCTACAAACAATTCATTCAAAACGGTTGATTTATTCAGAGACTGTCTGTCTTTATGAATGGATTACTGGATCATTAATTCATTAATTAATTCACTCAGGAATGAAACACTGCAGTGTTGCTCTGAGACACAAATGTTCTGCTCCAGCTTTGTTTGAAACTGTTTTCATTGGCAAAACAGAAAAAAACAACACTGTGTCTAAACTCATTTAATATTAAATTAATATTAATGTATTAATATTAATATTAAATTATTTTTTTAAACTGTTGTACCAAATTAACATCACATTGCTATTGCACTCACATGCTAATATTCAGGAAAATGGACCTTGTTTGTGTGATATTACTTACCTATATCAATACTTAAAAAACAATAATAATAATAATAAAATTAAACATTCAAGGATATTTTTGCCCTCATAACTTCAGTTATACGTGTATTCTAACTGCATTCTAATAGGCTTTCGGACTTTGAAAACATGTTTTGACCATTTTAATTTATTATAAGTTATTCACATATTCTTATTTACATGATGATGTTTTTTTTTTTTTGTTTGTTTTTTTTTTTTTTTTTTTTGTTTTTTTGTTTGTAAGCTGTGCACATTTTGGGCCTTTTTAAAAAAAACAAAAAGGGGTCTATTTACAAAAGTCTATGGAATGCAAAATTCTGAAGCTCAATATCTCAAAAGTGCTCAGGATGCAGATAGAACCTTGTAATTCCAAGGCGGCGATATCCTTAACATTTATAATATCATCATACCAAGGTCTGTCTTATATGTGCATCCTTCAAATGGCTCTCTGAATCATGCCTTTGTGATTTTAGAAAAAGTTTCAGAAAGAGAGAATAAAGTTTTTTCCTGTGACTAAAGATTGAAGATAATGAAACACTCATTCAACCAATTAATTCATACACCAATCCAAAACTGACCAACGTTAGGCCTAAATATTAAAAAGCTTCAAAACACTGTATTGCACAGCTATCAACTCATCTCTCAAATCAGTTATGGATAAATGACTATTTCTGTGTAAAATAAAATCAGCACACCTTCCATGTTTTGGTGACTTTTGGTCAGCATGTTCTTGTGTTTCATGAGGAGACGACACTGGTGAGTCCATGTCCTCCAACAGACTGCCCTTATTAATCAGTGTCAGGTCAACGAGGATCTCAAACGTGTAGTCAGGATACACGTCTGAAAAGAACATTTAACTCAAATAAACCTGCATATAGAACAACATCACACACTTTCCATAAAGAACATAAGACTGGCTATGAAAATATTATCTGTTAATCTAAACTTACGTCAGGTGCAAATGACCGTGAAATAAGACTGACTACTCACTCAGAGTGTAGAGATGCGGACGCTGGTCAGTAAAATAGTCAGTGAGATCTACCTCCGGTTGTCGAGCGTGTTTCTCCTCATACGCCCCTGTGACTGGATTACGATGGCGAAAGATGAAATGAATTTTGTGTGAGCTGCCGCACTTATCTGGACCAAACATAATGGTGTACGGGGTGGCGTCACTGAACTGGCTCTAAAATCACAATCAAAACACTGTTTAAGCACTTACAGCCATAAATATATCATTAACTGTCTCTGTTGCTTTACTGTTTGCTTTTCTGTTTTAAAACACTAAGCTAAACCTGTTCGTGTGCCATGAATGTCAGATATTACCAAACGGAGATCATCTGAATGAGAAAGCAACTTGAGGTAGGCTCCACCACAATCAACACCCTTTCGGAAGAAAACTTCATACCTGCAGATTATTTTAAGAGACGTTTTAGACGAGCAGTTTTATTTGTTTAAAGGAAAGTGTTTAACTGATCAAAAAGTCTTACTGTAAGCACAGAGGTTTGTCTGTGAAGTGATAGATCTTGCGCAGGTACGCGGATATGGCGTGGTGTTTTCCAGGAGACTTGAGGACCAGGCCTCGGTTTCCCTGCAATTTCGGTTCTCTAGAGTCCTCTATAACCCACTCCCCTGTGTGAAATCAAGGGCTTTTATATTACAAGTTATTTGATGAGTAGCCGTAGAACAAGCAGGATAATATACAGTACAGTCAGCATGTCGTTATTTCGTAACAAACCCTTTCAGACCATCTTCATGTGTGATCACCCTTTATTTTGTTATAGAGACTATAGTACACCCTGCACAAAATAACTCATTTCAACACTGTTACACTATTTGATGTTATAAGATCCAGTATTCAAATTTATTTTCATTTTCAACGAATGCATACCATTATATCTGAGAAGTTGCAGCTGGTCATCTTTCACTGCTTTGGACAAAACCCAGTTTCTTCAGTGCAAACAAAGAAAAACATTTGATGTTAATGAGCTGAGCAAACATTATGTATCACGGATATAACAGTGAGTAACATATCGAATGCAAACTAAAGTACTTGTATATTGTATACTATAAATAATGTTGTATGTTTTCAGCGATAGAAGGTCAAACCTGTCCAGCGCTCCGTCAAACGGCTCAGCAAAATAAGCCTGTTCTGGAATCGCGACGCGTCTGTACGCGCTCTGACGCGCAGTTTAAACGTGTTTGAAAGGAAAAACAAAAAAACAGCTATAACAATACTCTTTATATAGCCTGTCAACACATTTTACTAGCAATCTTTGCAAAGCAATATAAGCATAACATTCACCTGTGCTTCGCTGCTGTGGCACAAACACAGACAGAAGCCCACGAGCACACGCACACAGCGCATCATATCTGTATCTGTGTCTGTATCTGTGTCTGCAGGAGAGGTTACACTACATCAGACAACTGTAACTTTAACGACTCACAGTCATATTTAAAGAGCTTTGTGTGTTTTACCTTGATTTGCTAACGCCAGCGTTCAGCTTCCTGTATTTTAAGGTTATTAACGTGGACTTTGATCTGTGTCCTTTTGAATCCCTGTGCCTGTGGCTGTAAGATGGCAAAGGAGTGAAGCATTAAAATAAGGAATCATTAACGAACTGATGCATTGCTCATCGCGGGACGGAATGACCAAATTCAGCAGTTCAGTTGTCCTGATTATAATTTTTCTGAATGCTCAACTGGTACCACACAGCAAAACTTTGTTGGGGAAAGGTACTTTTAAAAGTAATGCACTACCTAAAAAAACAACAAATTACGTTTCTAGTACGGAAAGTAATGCGTTACCAGTGGTTCTTCAGACGGGACAAAACATGTCCGGCAATTGTAACTGCTATTAGGTTTGAAAATAAAATATTGAAAAATAGTTTTAATTGTAAATGTTATGGGGATTAATAATAGAAAGTATTTAACACAATTATCCCCTTCATTTTTTTTTTTTTTTTTTTTATTATTTTATTATTATCATTATTATGTGAAATCACTTATTGTCTTCTCACTACATCTAAAACAGTGTGTCCACAGAGAAGGGTTCAATCATTCACATGCTATAAAATGGATAAAAATGATTTTTAATTATGAAAAAGGCCTTATCAAAAGCAACGCTTAATAATTTCTCATATCAAAGCAAAGTTGTTTTTCAGTGCACATGCATGTTTCATAAGGTTTCACAGCTGTGTCCCTACTTTTTGTCAACACTATCAGACATTTATTAAAATGTAATAAAATCGGGGAATATCAGGGGTAGCTGTCACTCTAAACGAAC
Source organism: Labeo rohita (assembly GCF_022985175.1). NCBI lineage: Eukaryota > Metazoa > Chordata > Actinopteri > Cypriniformes > Cyprinidae > Labeo > Labeo rohita. The sequence goes on along the minus strand of NC_066882.1, from coordinate 32,688,682 downwards.
CCCTTGCCCCCCTTCATGTTTCACAACCATAATATGTCAACACCAACCTTCAATTTCTGAGCATCAACAGAAAAAAAAAAAAAAAATGGCTACTACATGAGCTCCTTTTTTTTTTTGTGAAAGAAATGCCAAATTTGTCAACACCATCAGATGTCACCACTGTGAGATTTTGTGTTCCCATGATATATCAAAATACTTAAATGTGACTCTTGAAAAAAAAAAAGCTTAAAAAAACATACTTACTGTTTGTTTTGTTGGTTTTACTACATTATTTGATTGATTTAATGTATTTGATAGTTAAAATAACTACAATCAGGTTTTCGTCACCACCGTCACGTGTCGACTGAATATTTTGATAATATTTCTTTAAGATATTTTACATTTGTTGTGGAATTGTTGGTCACATGTGAAAGTGTATTCCCGGGATTCTCCCGTATTTTACCATTCTATCCCGCCATCATCCCGTGTAAATATTTTCCTGGATTTCTCTGTATTTTTAATCTTTTTGTGTATGTAAAAAAAAAAAAATCCCACTGGGCGTATTTGCTACATTCGCCTCCAGTAAAACTCTCATAATTTGTATGGCCCAAACCTTGAATAATACATGAATAATCATGTCAACATATTCCAAGGTTGTCCAGTTGCCAGATCTTGTATGAAATACATCCTTCTCACAAAATCGACACATACAAATTTCAACCCATTTGTCCCCTTAACTTGGCAACCTACAACCTATATACACTACCGTTCAAAAGTTTTGGGTCAGTACATTTTTATTGTTTTTTTTTTTTTTTTTTTTTTTTTTTAATAAATTAATACTTTTATTCACCAAGGATGTATTAAGTTAATAATTAAAACTTTATTAAAAGTTAATAATAAATAATTTACATTGTTATAAAATATTTATATTTTGAATAAACACTGTACTTTTTAAACTTGTTATTCATGAAAGAATCCTGAAAAAAAAAAAAATCACAGGTTCCAAAAAATATTTGGCAGCACAACTGTTGATATTATCCAACATTGATCATTCTAATAATAAATCGGCATGTTAGAATGATTTCTGAAGGATCATGTGACACTTAAGACTGGAGTAACAGCTGATAAAAATTCAGCTTTTCATCACAGGAATAAATTCTATTTTAAAGTATGTTAAAATAAAAAACATTATTTTATATTGTAAAAACATTTTGCAATATTACTGTTTTTTTTTTTTCTATATTTTTAATCAAATAAATGCAGCCTTAATGAGCATAAGAGACTTCTTTAAAGACTATTACAAGTCTTACTGACCCCAAACTTTTGAACGGTAGTATATATATATATATATATATATATATATATATATACACTAAGATAGTTACTAAGATGTTTTACTAAACGAATATAATTGTTTGCTAATAATTGTTTAAATAAAATTTAATTTATTAATATTAAATTACTTTTCACTCCACCCCCATGGATTTTGTTGATACTAGTTTAATTTGACATACACATAGCTACCTGTATTAAAGAAAGAATGGTCGTATTTGGTGTTTTAATGAGAATACAAGTGATCACCACCAGCATGAATTTAACTTTGCTTGAGTCACAACAACTTACATTTATACCACATATATCAATTTCAGCGCAAAATGCATGAAATCTTTAGACAGTTCTTATCTGTAAATTATTAAATCTGCACTGATTAATAACAACGCAAAAATGATATGATGATTTCCTAAACAAATATGTGTTATTCCACTCATAAACATACAGTGAAGAAAACATCTGAGTTATCACATCTGCAGGCCCTACTTGGCAACTTTGGAGCGTTAGTTGGTTCGTGACGTCACAGTAAAGGGCTCAAATAGAACTAAAAAACACTTTGGTTTGTTGCTAGTTGCATTCTAGTGTTTTTCACTTGGCTCATCTTGCAGCAGACGCTAGTCAGTTTGTTGTTCATTGCATTCGAGTGTTTCTCACTTTTTGCAACCAACGCTTGCAAAAGATTTCAAAAATGGTGCTTTTTTCTTTACTCTGAGTAATTGCTTTACTCCAGAGAGAAAGGAAAAAAGTCAGCAACGCCCACTCAGGTCAAGAAGAACATGCCGAGTGATGCACCTCCGCCTGTGAGGAGTCCTGATGGTAAATGATATTTCTGTGTTATCAAAATATGTAGTTTTTTTTTTACAGTTACATATTCAGCCACTTGTCAGCACCATCAAAATACAATCAACACAAAGTTCATGTTTTCATGCATTTGCTCAAAAACTACAAATTCATTGCCTCACAAGATGTATTCACGTGTGAATGTTAATTACAAATCAATACAAAGAATTTATTGTCTAAAAAGATCTAGTCACTTAATATTTAGTAACCTGGAAATTGCCAAGCCGTGTTTGTATGACCTAATTAATATTCACACATGCATCTCAGTGAAATTTATTTTTTACATTTTTTAAACAGTTCCACTATTCAAAACACAGTGCTCTTGGTGCAAAAAAAAAAATAAATAAATAAATACAACAGAGCAAAGACATCCAAGCATGTGCACATTGACCGGCAACTAAAAAAGCCACAAGCTTACTTGCAGTAATATGTGTATCCATTTAAATGGTTATTAAATATTTAAGAAATATTATTTGAATAGAACTATTTTGGGTCATATTATTCCTTCCCTTATTTGAAGAAGTCGATGGTAACTGGAGTGAAGACCCAACACTGGAGGGACCAATCACCAGTCGCTCTCAAGTCGATGATGACTGGAGCGATGAAGTCTTTTAAGATTTACTTGGTGATCTGTCTGAATGGGGTGCCAACGTCCTCCATGCTCTTGATGGTGTTATGGGCAAAGCACAAACTCTGTCCAAACTCCAGGCGCACATGACTCTAGCGAGGACGTCCCCCAAGATACAGTCAGTACCACATCCGAGTCTAGCAATGACATCCCAGAAGCCACAGTCTGTGCCCCATCCGACTCTAGGATTGACGTCCCCCAAAGTTCAGTCTGTGACATGTCCAACTCTGGTGACATGTCCAACTCTGGTGTTGACATCCATCCAAAAACAGTCTAGAGATGACGTCCCTGAAGTTACAGTCTGTGAGATGCCCAGCTGTAGTGATGACGTCCTCCAAGCTACAGTTTTCCAACATCCGATTGTAGTGATGGCATCCCTTCAGCCTTTTTGTGTGCCGTGTCCTACTGTAGTGATGGTGTCCATCCATCTTCATACTCTGAAATGTCCTACAGTAGTAATGATGACTTCCTTGAAGCTACAGTCTGTGGCACGTCCAGCTATAGTGATGACGTCCCTCCATCATCATGCTGTGACATGTCCTACTGTAGTAGTGATGACGTCCTCGAAGCTACAGCCTGTCAAACAGAGGACACTGTGGCACCTCAGTCAAACCAGCAGCAGGATGAGGCAAAAGTTATCGGTCAGTTTGGTACCACAACCTCAACATGATCCAAACACACACATGTCAATGTCTAGCTTTAAGTTGACTCTAATGTGCACTTTGATAAGGGTAGTTGATGACTAACATGAAAATGAATGTTTACAACAAGATTTTTTAAAATAGAAGTAATTGCTGTCACTGCTTGAGATTTTATGTCAACATCTGTTATTTATCTTTTAACAGTCATCAATTCATGCCGTTATGGAATCGGCCGTCAGCTGGGAAAAGGAGGATTTGGGTCGGTTTATGCCGCGACTCGTTTGGATGACGGCTTTCAGGTATTAATTTTCATTACTTACAATATTTATGTAGCTAGTCCTGTGTTTACTATTTAGAACACTGTCAGTAGCGTTTCGACATGCTTAGAATTTAAATTCATGAACATTTTGTTTAGGGTTAATGATTGAAATGATGTGAACTCTGCTCTCAAATGAACTGTAAATCTTACACAAATCCATTTTTGTTTTGTTGATCAGGTGGCGCTGAAATTTGTCTCCAACAGGAACAAAAAGTTCTTCCTCATTGTAAGTATTCCTCACTGTTTTCAATTTCAAACATCTCATCAGACTACAAATGCTTTTAATAGACTATCTGCCATTGTTAACAGTCGTATAGTATCCATCATAACAACACTCTTTCTTCTAGGATGGTTATTCCAAACCTCTTCCGCTGGAGGTCGCTCTGTTGATTCTGGCAAGCCAAGACCCTTTGGTTCCTGAAATCGTCAAGCTTCTGGACTGGGATGTGGAGCCTGACCACTACATTTTGGTCCTGGAGCGTCCCATGTCCTTTGTGGAACTGAACTGGTTCATCCTGCGGCAGATAATGAGCCTTGAAGAGGACGTGGCCTGGGTCATCATGCGGCAGGCAGTATGTGCAGCTCAGACGTGCTGCCGATGTGGAGTACTGCACCGGGATATTAAGATGGAAAACATCCTGATTAACCCGGAAACACTTGAAGTCAAGTTGATTGACTTTGGGTGCGGTGACTTCCTCAATGACACGAGCTACACGTCCTTTGCTGGTAAGTATGATCCCTCAAAGCTGTAAATTGGGTCTTCAAATGGCATTCTTGCATGATAATGGATATCTAGTTAAAATGCTGTGTTAATGGAAAAAAAATCTCTTTTCTCCAGGCACAAGAGAGTACTGCCCGCCCGAGTATCTGATGACCGGCGAGTACCACGGGGAACCCGTGACAGTCTGGTCACTCGGGATCCTGTTGTTTGCACTGATGTGTGGAGATTTTCCAAACATACAAGACCTGAAAAAGATCAACAATAACACCTTCATTACATGTAAAGATGGCTTGTCAAAAGGTGAGATCTTTTGATATTTCAACAAAATACAATGGTCTGCAATCTCAAAGAAAAAACTGAATCTGCAAAATATTTACATTTGAATGTAAATGTAAATTCTGAGTATAATCTTGTGTCTTTGAATGTTTCCTGCATGTGCTGCGATTTGATTCGCTGCTGTCTGCAGATCGTCACAGAAGGTCATTACTGAATGGGGGAGAAACAGTTCCTGCAACTGGATTAAGGTAGTGCTGTATCAAAGCATATTAAATGCAAAGTTGATGGAAGCTTGGGTAGGAAACACAAGCAGGGATCTCCACAACTTGAAAACTGTGTAAAGCCGATTCAAACACTTGGGAGAGATTCTTAAAGGAATTTTTTTCCAGCGCATTAAATATAAGTACTTATAGGTTGTTTGTGTGATGTATTTGAGTGAAAAGGGCTTACAAGGCCACTTCAAAACAGAAACAATGTCAGACACATCTCACTCTGGGCTAAGGATTTCAATGAACTTTTCCTCTTTTAACTTTAAATAATAATTATTTTTTTATTTATTTGGGGCAAATTTCATGTTGAACATGTGGCCTGATGACCTCCCCAGAGTCTCCCAGTTTGACTGGAGAGGCACAGAATGAAGATTCAGTGAAGTCTTTGCTGAAGTTTCTGAAGTGGCAGTCAGATGATTTGGGGTGCTATGCAACGTGTGTTTTAAAATGAAGTCCAAAGTTTTTGCAGCCATCTACCAGGAGATTTTGGATCAAATTTGTTTGATTTGCTGACAAGTTATGGAGATTTCTGATTTCATCAGCAAGACTTTAGCATACTGCCCATCAGTTGCAAAAAGAAATTTTGAAGTGTTTGCTCAGTTTAAATAATATTACTGTTTTTTATTGTTAGCCAAAATCCAAACTGACCTTTGAACTGCACTGAATCTTTAAATTTTCATGATTTTATGATAATTTTATTTCTTATAATTTACAGGGTATCTGAAGGTTCTGGCACTCTGGTCACTTGGGATTGTGTTGTTTGCACTGATGTGTGGAGATTTACCAAACATACAAGACCTGAAAAAGATCAACAATAACACCTGGGCCAAAGACGGCTTGTCAGAAGGTGAGATCTTCATTTCAACAGAAGACAATGGTACATCTGAAACATGCAGAATAGAATAAATTACAGGCAGATTTGGTCTGTTCAAACTGGGACATCTACGCATACTAATAATCTATTCATACCAATATATTTGCTGTGTATAGCCTATTATGAACATTATGCTTATATTTTGTGTGTACAAAGACCAAACCTCACAAAAAAGAGCAGACATGGACAACAGGGCATTCTAGGTAAACTGTTAATGAGTTTCTGATGCTCATCAGGTAACAGCAGTTTCTAAAATATCAGCAGTTTATATCACTGTGAAGGAAGGATGAAGATATAATACTAACGTTGTCCACCAGACAGGATAGGAAATCATTTTGGGTCTCAAAGATTAAAATCTGTGTAAATGGTTCAACAGATTTATTAATAAACTTGTAGCCAAGGGATTGTTGATGAAGACTAACACCAGCAATATAAACAAGTTTTCCTTTCACTGTTGACTTTATTGCCTTGCCTAGCGTAGAATTATTCAAATGATTACAAATGATTGAAAATAAATGAAAATGATCAGTATCAGCCAGACTTTTTATTTTGATGCAGCTTTTAACCCTGTACAGTAAATTTCACATGCATTTACATTTCGAACTTTATTTGCTAATTTACACATTTTTTTTCAGTTTTGTTTATATATTTAGTTAAATATATATCCGCAATATTATTTTTAAGTTCCAAGTAGTGTTGTCCTGATACCAGTAATTCTAAAAACCTTGATACAATACATTGAAAAATAATGATATTTTAATAAATATCAATATTTTAATATTGATCTACCATTTTCAGTGGTAATTGCGACAACATTAAGGACATCAAATTTGACCAGTATCTAATTTAACTGAATTTTGACCATAATCAAAGTATTTAACTGAAACGGTTGTATGAGATTCCTCATGTCTCATAGCTCGGAGGCGAATTATATGATAATAACAATAATATTTCTAGTACCAAGAAATATCACAATTGTAACAAGCTGTTGTTGTAACAAATAGTACAAAGGCTAACCAAAGGTACCAAGGTACCAAGTGTGACCCAAAAATGAAGAGGCTCAGAGGGTTTATGTGACGTATATAGTGTGGTAAGTTCTTTAGATGTTCTACCAAGCAGGCCGTGGCCATTGCCTGAAAAGAGGTGACTGTCCAGGGTGTAGAACCCAAAGGTAGTCTTGATGATAGGGGTGCTTCTGCCAGACTTTCTCAAAGTAATTGTTAAACTACGACCTTTGATCACCTGCAGATCCATGCTGGAGAAAGGAGGAAAAGTTCTGTCAGAAGTCTTTCTCTCACATCTGTTTGAAGGGTACACATTTCAGTGAGCTCACAATGACTTGACAGGAATGAAGTGAAAAGCCCTTTAACCGTAGCGGAATCAGTCCAGAAGAGTTTAGCCTGTTTTCCCTTCTCGGACACTGAGATCTTCTTTGTACTCACCATCAGTCTGATGCCAAACTTCTCATGAAAGATTCCAAAGCGCTCAAAGCAGGTGTTTATCTTGTTTCCTGGGATGACTTTCTTATCCCTAATGGTTTGGCTATTGGCCATGATACCTGAAAGCACCATGAAACCAAATAAAAACCCTATGCCGTGTTGAATAATACCACTGGACTAGGGCTATCAAATGATTAATCACATACAAAATAAAAGTTTGAGTTTGCCTCGCGTGTGTGTGTGTGTGTGTGTGTACTGTGTGTAATTATTATGTATATACAAATACACAAATTAATGTATACAGGTAGTTCATTTTTGGTCTGTAACATTTCAAAAACTTCTCAATTCATTACATGTAAAGTAAAAACATTTCAAAAGTTTTTTTTTTTTTTTTTTTGATATTTATTTATTTTTTAATTTTGATAATTTGAGCGTACAACTCATGAAAGTCAAAAATCCAGTATCTCAAAATATTTACATTTGACTTTAGAGTAAATTCTGTGTATCTCTTGTTCTTTGAAACCACACTAATGTGCTAAACAACAGAGAGTAAGTCACAGAAGGTCATTACTGAATTGGGTGGCTGTTTACAGAGTGCTGTTTCAAAGCATATTAAATGCAAAGTTGACTAGAAGGAAGAAATTGGGTAGGAAAAGGTGCACAAGCAACAGGGATGACCGCAAGCTTGAGAAAACTGTCAAGTAAAGCCGATTCAAACACTTGGGAGAGATTCACAAGGAGTGGAATGAAGCCGGAGTCAGCGCATCAAGAGTCACCACACTTCACCTGACGTCTTCAGGAAAAGGGCTACCAAGCCACTTCTGAAACAGAAACAATGTCAGAAACATCTCACCTGGGCTAAGGAGAAAAGGAACTAGACCAGTCCTCTTTTCAGATAAAAGTAAATTTTGCATTTCATGTTGAAATCATGATCCCAGAGTCTGGAGGAAGACTGGAGAGGCACAGAATCCAAGATGCTTGAAGTCCAGTGTGAAGTTTCTGAAGTCAGTGATGATTTGGGGTGCTATGCCGTGTGTTTTATCAAGTCCAAAGTCAATGCAGCCATCTACCAGAGATTTTGGAGCACTTTATGCTTCCATTTGCTGACAAGCTTTATGGAGATGCTGATTTCCTTTTCCAGCAGGACTTTAGCACCTGCCCACAGTGCAAAAAACACTTCCAAGTGGTTTGCTGAGCATGATATTACTGTGCTTTATTGGCCAGCCAACATCCCTGACCTGAACCCCACTGAGAATCTATGGGATATTTTCAAGAGAAAGATGAGAAACAGTCGATCCAACAATATACAGACGATCTGAAGGCTCAATAGTGCCTCAGCAGTGCCACAGACTGATCACTTCCACGCCACACCTCTCTGATGCTGTAATTTGTGCTGCTGACCAAGTATTAAGTGCATAAATGAACATACTTTAAAGAACTGTTTTGCAAATCTGTTTTTTGATTGACCTCAGGAAATATTCTAATATTTTAAGATACTGGATTTTTGACTTTCATGAGCTGTAAGATCTAATCATCAAAATTAAAGCAAAAAAGCTTTAGAAATGTTTTATTTTGAATGTAATAAATCTAGAATGTATGAAAGTTTCAGTTTTTGAAATAAGTTAAAAAAACCAAACTTTTTCCACAACATTCTAATTTTTTTGAGATGCACCTGTATATTTAAGAGAAATATTTACGTACAAAATATATTTATATATAAATCATAATAAATACATATACTTGTAAATATTTCTTAAATATATACATGAATGTGTTTGTATTTACACACACATATATTAACTCAAACTTTTATTTTGTGTGGGATTAATAACCATTAATCGTTTGACAGCCCTACACTGGACTTTTGTTCTCATCTGTAAGTGCGTCTCTAACCAGGTTGATGGTGCCTGTCATCAGTGTGGAAGCACAGTGTCGTTCTAATCTGGCAGCTCAGCGATGAAGTGTTGTTTGTAAGAACAGCACTGCTGATGTGACTTATGAATCTATACCAACATTTCACATACAGTAGATGCTACATTTACCATAATATGTGGGTGCATAGCTCTTGGGGTAACTGGCCGGTACACGACAATTGAACTAAAATAATTGCCTGGGAACCGCCACACCGAAACCATCAATGCAAGTAAAATCAGCATCAGATCTGCCATTGTGGATTGCGGAATGAGACGGGAAAACAAAGTAACTGGTGTTACTTATTTGAAAAATTAACTAATATTTTACTGTGAATTAAAAAGGTAATGCGTTACTTTACTAATTACTCTAAGCAATCTGATTACTTGTAATGCATTAACCTGACACTGATTATTCTCAGGTCTTCATCTTCAGTGCTCGTGTGCATAAATACTAATAAACTGCGCCTCCGTTATTTATTTATTTGCTTACATGTTTAGAACTCCGGATGCAGTTACAGATTTACTGGGTTCTTTATCTTCTGTATATTTGACCTTTTTCCAACTGATGATGTTGAGGTCTGTCTTTTCACATCGAGGTCAAGTATTCAGAAGATGCTGGAAAAGCAATGGGTAGCAGAAAAAAAAATGGACAGTTTCACTTTATCTTATAAGAAGGGGTGTGTTTCTGTCATTTAGTAGTTGTAATCTGGCCTCTTTTTAAGTCTTTGTAACAAAACTCAAAAACATGGATATTTTACTGATTTTCGCTTTGTGTGCAGAGGTGTTGTCATGCTGGCATAAAATAAGACTCTCACAAATACTGCTGCAATCCATTTCCTTCACCCCTCCATCTCTAGCTTGTACTAATCTGAACAATGTCTGAAACTCTGTATTACAAACACTTCCTGTGTTTACTTGCCTCTCTATGATTAATTGATTGTATTTCTTAAGTTGTAAGTTGCTTTGGATAAAAGTGTCTGCTGAAAGAACAAATGTAAATGTAAAAAAAAAAGATAAAGAAGGATACTAACAGACAGCTTTCTCCAGATCTTCTTTGGTGAAGATATGAACTTACATGATGTTTAGATGCTGGACAAGTCAAAATCTGAGTAAAATCTCAGCTGCTCACTGTGACTGACCATAAAACCCTACATTTCTTCTTGTTTGATTGATCTCGACTGAATTGAAACACAGAAGAAGAGCATCATGTCAATAATGTTCTTTAATGTCAATATGTACATCACCTGAAAGAAAAATAAAATTTTAAAAATAAGTGAAATAAATACAATATGATACAATTTCCACAATGTCTTTAAAAAGTTGTATGGAATAATTTTTTTCCCCTCCATCTGGAGCAGAGAGATGCGGTTTTGTGGATTCAATCTCATCTACATTCATTCACCTCATTCGATTTTATAAATATAGATCTATTTCTTCACCTTTTGCTCATGTACTTCCCATTCAACAAAAGGCAAAGAGCGGTCCGAGACGGGAACAGACGGAGGGAGAGGAAACGTCTCGCACGAGCAACGACCTGCCAAGCCTCAGTGCAAATGTGCTCAAGGATCCACACAAACATGAAGAATGAGTCTATATACATCGAGCTGAACAAACGCTAACACTGAGTGCTTCTGAGGTAATGCCATGTGGTTCGCAACACTAACGGGACAGGAAGTGGCTTACAAACGGAGAACGCCGAGAAATGTGCAGGTCGCAACCGTACCGCGCGTCAGGAAAAACAAGCCTGTTTTTAGGACCGTTAGGATGTTTTTGCACGCTACCACTGTTGACAAATCAGCAGATTTAATTCTCACTTCATCTGCGTCTAATGCAGTTAATACTTTTAACCTCTGAAGCATTCAAAAGACACGGTTGTGTGTGTTACAACACATTCTGGAGAATTTAGTGAAAACCAATCCTGATATTCATCACTGAACATCTGTGGGGAAAAAGGGCTCGATTGTCACAAAATGTTCTTAAAGGTCCTACAAAGACAGGCTTCCCGCAACTCATGCGGACTTTATGACCTGGACATTTCTTCAGGAGATCCACCGGGCGCGGAGGGCAAGAACATCCGAACGGCTCGCTAACACGTGAAACACTTCAGACGGGATGGAGAGATGGAGCTGGTGTTCTTCACTCTACCAGAGAGAAACAGAAGGGCTTTCGTGCGTTTTCTTCGAATGCGGCGCGCTCCCTGAAGCGTCACGTACGGGAACTGGAGAGGAGGCTGGCGTCGGGCTCTTCACGACATGTCTGTAGACGTCAGCTTCTTCATGTTCCTGCGCTGGGCTAGACTGGAGGCGGCGACGGGCTCGAGGACCGGCTTACACGTCTTGTGGTTGAGCGCCGAGTACGTGGCGGCCATTGCTCCCTACGGGACACACCACACGCTCAAGCAACGCTTCGGCATCTGAGGAGCGGGTATGGATTGAGAAACGTGCCGTACCTTGACCAGATGAGGCGCCTCGTGCCGCGTGAGCTGGAAGTGCGGGTTCTGGTCCCGGCAGGCGATCCACGAGTGTTTCAGTACCTGTTCGGCGGAGTATCGCTGATGAGGGTCCACGTGCAGCATATGAGACAGCAGATCCTGCAAACAACACACACACACACACACACACACACAACCTCTCAAATGATACACTCGCTTCAAAACCCAGTGTGCACAGACACTGACGGGATTTCGCAGCTGCTAAAAAGCCCTCAAATGACCATACAAACACTTAAACTTCATTAAATTTTTTTTTTTAGCTTGAGTTCTCTGAGCTACTGCAAGCAATCCCAATCATCACTATGGACTCTTATATTATGTAAGCCAACAACTGACTGTTCGCTGTGCAACATATATATTTGAAACTAGGAAAAATGTTGAATTGTGATGCGACATGAAGACATCTCAACTCTGCTCTGCTACCTTTGAGGAGTCAGACACCGAATCCCAGTTTCCTCCACTCAGGGAGAATTTCCCACTGCCGATGCGTAACAGAATCTCCTCCGGTGTGTCGTTGGGTCCGTTGGCGAAGGGCGTGTACCTACACAGACAAACAGACGATTCAGCATTCACGTGTGTTTTCATTCATTTAACCATATAAAAAGGCCTTATCAGGTTAGTTCAGAATCCACAGCCAAGTTTCCATGCATTTTTTTTTAATGCAATGCACCCAATCATTTTACCAATAAGGAAACTTTTTTTTTGTTTTGCAGAATGTATTAGAAAACTGTGACAAGGTTTTAGTTGTTCCAGAGCAAAATCGTTATTTTAAAAAGCTGAAAACAGGGTTCGTACAGATACTGTAAAATAAAGTTCCTGGACTTGCAAGGACTTTTAAAGCACTACTTTATTAGAGACCTCAATTATCAAACAATGTCTTATACTTGAAATTGTAAAAAAAAGTAAATAAAAAAAATATACTAATAAAACACATGGTTACTATAGTTTACTATGGTAACCACAAATTAACCATAGTTTGCAGTAAAACTGTAGTTGTACAAACAACATGGTTACTACCATTTTAGTATAGTAGAACTATGGTTAATTTTCTCAACGGATTTGTATGTGTATACTTCTTTCTTCCTTCCGTTCATTTTTATAACTGTACTGCCTTAATGCTTTGATGTTTTCTAGTGTTCAATAAAAAATATGAACCTGCTCTGAAATCATTTCTGAATCAAATGATTTGGAATCCGCACTCCGAAGTTCTGATCTGAATAATGATTCAAACCATCATTTCAGATCAGAACTCAGAGCATGGACCACAAATCATTCAATTTGTGAAATGATTCACGAGCCAGCTCTGAAGTCCCGATCTGAATCAAATGATTCGCAATACACGATCTGATTGCAGCACTTCGAAACAGTGAATCATTTTGCAATGCAATGGTTTAACAAATTCGGAGTTTCGAGTATGTGATATTTAAAATCCTTACAAGTTATGTTGAAATCCAAAAATGAATCAGAGCGGTTCCAGCATAAATGACTCTCTAAATTGATTCAGTTCGTCTATTTCTCTTTTTGCATCTTTAGCCATGAGTACACGAAATTGTCAGTGCTACTACTGGCTTAGCTCACTAGTTTTATGACGTTATCTGAAAAAGGGATGTTTTTTTAAATTATTATTATTTATTGTTGAATTTCACATGAAAAGATTAAAACAATTAAATATTCATTTCACAGATCCCTTAAATAATTCAAGCAGTTTTCAAGTACCTCTTCAGGAATATTGCTATTTTCAAGGGTTTTGCAGGCTTCAAATTTTAAAGTCAAATTCAAGTACTTCAAGCACTTTAAGCACCTGTCAAAACCAGTCAATAACCTGTTTATTTTATGTCTATATTTTTCATGAAACCGGACCGAAAAGACCTCTATAGACCGCACACTGTGCCCGTGACTCTATTTTAATTTTAATTGAATTAATTAAATTGCTGTGGTAAGAACAAGATGCACCTCTCAAATTCATCTGTACTTTTGTTACTTTTTTGGATTTGATGTCAATAACAGAACAGCGCTGATGTCACACTGACCCCGCCAGCATGGTGTAGAGCAGGACTCCCAGACTCCAGATATCACAGGCCGCGTCGTAACCCTGCCGCATCAGCACCTACAGCACGCCAGAAACACGTGAACGAGGGTCAGTCAGTGCACTTCAGTTCAGACACGCTCTGGACATTCAGCGCTGTACATGCGGAGCTGCTGATTCCTCACCTCAGGAGCCACGAAGTTTGCGGTGTAGCAGGGAGTGAGCAGCAGCCCGTTGTCTCCTCTCAGCTGCTTGGCGAAGCCAAAGTCACAGATGCGAATGGAGTCGGGGTTTCCCGAATCGTCCATGTAGAGGATGTTACTGGGCTTCAGGTCTCTGTGCACCACCTGCATGAGGAGCAGAGCCATCACCACAAAAGCATCTGCAAACAGTCCAGTCTGCTGCTCAGTCCAGACTCAAACTGCACTTGACAATAATGCTGGCTTATATTTATCAAGTAGACTGTTAAAACTAAGAAGAGGGTTCGTACAGATACTGTAAAATGAAGTTCCAGGACTTTCAAGGACTTTAAGCACTAAAATGTACTAATAAAAAAAAAAAAAAAAAGATTAATTTTGTATTTGTATTTGTGTATACTTAATGGTTTGATATTTTCAACTGTTCAAAAAAAAAAAAAAAAAAAAAAAAAAGATTAGCGAAATCGCACTAAAGTTCCAATCTAAATCAAATGATTCATGATCCACGCTCTGAAGAAGCTTATCATTTCCGGTCAGGACTCGGATCACGAATCACTTCACCCAGATCAGAACTTCGCGTATTGTGAATCATTTGATTTGAATCATTTAATGTGAAATGATTCACGAACCCATTCCGATCTAAGTCAATCGCTTCGATCGAAGCACTTTGAAAGAGTGAATCATTTTGCAACACAATGGTTTAACTGATTCAGAGTTTCAAAAAACTCTGTTTCACCAATCACTAGGTGCTTTTTAAAATTGTTACAAGTGATGTCGCAATTTGAAAATGAATGGCTCTTTTAATTTGATCTGGTTTTTGCTAGTGAATTGCTTGAAATGAATGATTGAGTCACGAGTTTGAATTAATCGGAGCGGTTCCAGCATAAATGACTCAATTGATTCAGTTTGTTGGCACCTTTATCTGTACTACCACTGGCTTGACCTGTGTAAAACAGTGTGAAAAGGTGTTTACTGACAAAATTAAAAACTTATTTCTTAGATACATTGTGTTTTAATTACTCAAGCACCTCCTTAGAAATATTAATATTTTCAATTTTTAATATTGCCTTGTACAAACCCTGCAAAAAATAGTTAAGACTTTGGCAGCATCTGACACCTCAGGATTTATCAGTTTCCTCTGGAACTCCAAGAGTATTTTTGTCCTCAAACAGTTTTGCACTACAGTATTTAAATGGCTATTTATCTGCATTTTTTGCAATCACTGGCTGTCAAGATCATACGCAATTTTGCCTGGTTTATTGCAAGAATATATGTGTGAGATAATTACATCACTAAACTATCATGTCCTACAGAAATGGGAAGAAGCGCCAGAACGGACACAACCACCCATGATTACATTGCGGAATTAAAACAACATGTTAACAAGTATCACTTTGCAATACTGTTTTTGTAAAAATGTTTTGTGCAGCTGACACCAGACAATTCACACATTCATGGTAACAGTGGCCACGCTGCTCTTCTGTTAAACATAATGTGTATAGAGACTAAGCGTCTGTGTCTCTCACCCCCTGGCAGTGCAGGTAGTCCACAGTTTTGGTGATGGTGTAGAGCACAGCGCTGGCCTCTCGCTCCGAGAAGAACTTCTGCCTGAGGATCTTATCCAACAGCTCGCCGCCCTTCATGAGCTCCGTCACCAGATACACGAAACGGCCCTCGTCATACACCTGACACACACACAATCACAATGAGTCAGACGCACACACGGCTGAATGAGCTGGAGATCAGAGCGGCGTCACTCACGTCCTTCAGTGTGATGATGTTGGGATGTTGGCCGTACCGCATCAGGATCTCGATCTCCTCTGACGGGTCTCGCTTGCTTTTGTCAATGATCTGTTTAACACAAACAGTGAAGACATTACACCAGAGCAATAGTGTTCGTGCATGTTGTAGGACAGACCGATTGAGGCATCAGTAATGGTTGTTTTGAGATGTCGATGTCTTACCTTCACAGCAAACTCCATGGCGGTGACCCTGTGTATGCAGCGCTTGCATATGGAGTACGAACCCACGCCGATGTCCTCCTTCAGCTCGTACACGTCTGAAAACTGAGCCGAGCCTCCGTGCATCTGACACGGCACACGTGTATATTTATAAACAAATAATACACACATAACTAACTAAAAACATAAAGAGATGTTAATGATTTACCTGCACTATGGGGAGAATGTTGACTAGCGGGGCACTTTTGCTTTCCTCCAGAGAGACTGGAGCCACAAAACTGAAGCCTTTGAAGAGCTGGTGAGCGTTTGCACTGGGGGGAATGCCTGGAGAATCTGTCCAACACACACACACACACACACAACATAACTCAAGCCATCACAGCATCTCTAGCAGGAATATCAGAATAGATGGATTCGTCAGCACTCGCTCTCATGTGATCTATCCAGAACATGCTCTCCACTGCACCTTTGGGAGTTTTGGCTGTGAATTCTGGGTCAAAGCAGAAGGTGTCGTCTGGTTTCCCTGCAGCAGGTTTGAATGGAGGCTGAAGTTCTCTTCTGTACAGTTTCTACAGTCACAAACAAACACAAACACAAGTAGGTGAAGCCTGATAAATCAGCCTGAAAGATGGTACTTCTGACAGATTTCTCAATGTAGCAGGGCATTCTGGACTGGATTTTGTTTTTACTGACACTGGAATCAGAGCTGGACGCAAGTTTGCAGTCGACAGAGCTATCATGGGGGATGTGAATGGGTTCATTCTGATTTGATGCTGACTAAATATAATCTGCGACTGAGGCGGGTCGGACTGATGAAGCTCTCTCTGGGAAGGGGTTCTTCACCTCTTCAGGGTCAATGGAACACCGTTTGGACTTTCGGATGTTTCTGGCTGTGACCATTAGTCAAACACAGCATGATCTGGCTCACCGTCTGGACGGCCGCCACACACACACACAGTGATGGAGGACAGGACACTACGCTGAGAGAAGCGTGAAGTGCTGGGATAACGGATACTTACATTCCAGTCGATGGTGGAGAAGAACGCGTGTCGTTTGATCTCCTCCACTCCGTCAGGACCAGCTCCTGGAACAGAGCGGTTATGGTGATTACATCACACTCCGTTTCTATTACAATTCAACAAGCCAAAGCCTAGTGTTTTCGTTCACAGAACATGAAGAGAAACGCCGGTGGACTTACCCAAACGGTTTGATGGATTTCTTTTGAAGAGCATTCGTAAAAGACTTTGTGCTTCCAAACTTAGAAACTGTGGCATTCCCAGCTTTGCTCTGATGTGCAGGAACAAACAGGAGCGGGGGAAAATAAACAAATAAAATATCACAACATTACCAATTTTGTGTGTATAGTCATCATGATCACTAAACAAATTAAAGAGATAGTTCACCCAGACATGAAAATTAGCCTATTATTTACTCACCCTCCAGGCATCCTAGATATATATGACTTCTTTCTTTGATGAATCTATGAATCTAGTCAGAGTTATATTCAAAATTATCCTGGCTCTTTCAAGCTTTATAACGGCAACAGGCGGGTGTTTCTCTTCATCAGTCCAAAACAAGTCCAATAAAGTACATCCGTCCATAATAAAAAGTGCCTCACATGGTTCTGGGGGTGAAAAAGGCCTCCTATAGCAAATCCATATGTTTTTGTAAGAAAAATATCCATGTTTTAAATGTAATAATCACTTTAATCTAACTTGCACCAACTGGTCATACACAGCACGAAAGCCTTTGTCGGGGCGAATGATGTAGGGCGTCGGCATTGCATTACAGGAGCAAAGGAAGCAAAATTTTCTTACTTTAACAAAGGAAAACCAGTCTCCTCTTGGTTTATATCGACTTCCTCTGACATTTTTCTTTACAAATCCTCGTAATTCCTGATAAAGTGTTGTGTTTACCTCTCTCCACAGCACGTTCGCATTAATCACTTGAGCGGCACATGCACAACGCAGTGTTAATTTTGACAGCAAATTTTGATTTAGTCTTAGTCTCTTGACTAAAATGGCATTTAGTTTTAGTCACATTTTATTTCATAAGATTTTAGTCAACGAAATCTACAGTAGATTTAGTCAGCTAAAATCTAATGGGTTCATTTACAGTGTAATGCATTTATTAAGCATTTCACTAAAATGACCAAACTTATTGAATAGGTTTGATATTAAGTTTTACCCTGATGGGCACAGATTTAACACATAACACGCCTTTATATTAAAATTAAATGAAACCACTTCTCATAATAAACAAGAATATGGTCTTCTTTTCAAAGAAATGTCAGTAGTTATATAGACTAATTAAGCATTCTTTATAACAACTCGTTTACCACATTCTTCATTCTTTCAAGCAGACATGTTTAAATAAATACATTTAGATTCATCTTTATTAGGGCTACTAAAGTGATGATGTCAAGAGCAGTAGTGCTTTTTCTGTCTTTTTTTTTGTTGCTTAAATAACATCAATGCCACAGACAATAGCAACTAAATTAGGCTGCTGTCCCTTTAAAACCGGATACACGGATGCAATGTACTGATCTGACAAGTCTGATGGTCACCCAACCGTTTACATTCACTTAAGGCATAACCGAGCGCGTTTACGTGAATACTCCTCAAAACAGACAATTCGGATCTTTCTGTGCATTTTTCCGTAAAAGAGTACTCGTGCGCTGTGTGAGAGGTGCTGCTTCAGTGTCTATAATAAAAAAAAAAACTGACCGAATTGACTTCTTTTGTGTCGTCAAATGTATCCATATGTCTGCTCTTCTCTTACTAACTCTTATTTTTGAACGTTTGATGAGACCTGCAGCAAATGCCATCTTATGTCCCGCCAGCTAGATTAATAGGCTGTTACAGTTCAAATGTGTGCATCTAATCTCCTAACGACGCAGCAGATCCATTCTGAATGAATCTTTTCCCAAATCGTCCTTCCCTAACATTTTTGTCTAATTTTTATTCAGTGATGAAATCGTCACTATATTTTTGCCATAGATTTTGTCATTCAAAATGAGCTTCTGTTTTGTTATTGTCTCATTTTCATCTGTAAAAAATAAACATTGTTGGCAAAAATTATTAAACGAAGTTTAAGACCGGCGTGATGCCAATGTCCTACGTCATCATCTGGAGCTGCTTCCATGTATGACCAGTTGGCGAAAGCTAGTGAAAAAGTGGTTATTACGTTTTAAACATGGATATTTTTCTTACAAAAATGGATGGATTCGCTACAGGAGGCCTTTATTCACTTCCCAGGGCCGTATGAGGCACTTTTTATTATGGACGGATGCAATTTATTAGACTTGTTTTGGACTGATGAAGAGAAACATGCAATGATAAAGCTTAGAAGTGCCAGGAATTATTTGAATGTAACTCCGACTGGATTCACCCGAAAGAAGGAAGTCATATACACCTAGGATGCCTGGAGGGTGAGTAAATAAATAATGGGCTGATTTTCATTTTGGGGTGAACTATCCCTTTAACTGTGATTGGTTGATAACGTGTTTGTCGTTGGATCTTCAGTTTGCCAGCCTTGACAAAACATTTGACCAATCAAGTGTCACACAGACTGGCTTGTTGTAACAGCCACACTTACTTAAGAATCATGTTCATAGTCTCGTTCCTGTCTTTTCCTTGGAACGGTAATGTGCCCGTCAGCATTTCAAACTGGAAAACAAAATCAGTCAATCAATCCATGACTGTCAAACAAGCCAAATCAACCAGACACATTTATTTGGTTAAATTATCAAAGCAATAATCAATGCAAATATTTTTATTCATTAAATTCACTGGGTACGACACACTAAAGAAACATCATACGTCTCAGCACGCGAGACAGTGGAGGTCAACGGTGACCAAAACAGTTAGTAACATTCTTCAAAATATGTCCTTTTGTGTTCCACAGGAGGAAAAAGTCATACAGGTTTAGAACGTCACAAGGGAGAGGAAATCATGACACAAAAATCTTGGTAAAACCAATTATCGGTTATACTCTACTACAGACTACAGCTGCGCTTCAGCTGAGAGTGGATTCCATGCTGACATGCTGCACCTTGTTCCTTGTCTTCACAGAACGGTGTTGCATATACAGCGTCACATTTTCCAAACATGCTCATTACGAGAGAAGCAAAGTCCTTAAGGTCCTACCATTAAGACGCCGAGAGACCACCAGTCAGCGCTCTGCGTGTGACCTCTCCTGTTGACCACCTCAGGGGCCATATACTCCACAGTGCCACAGAACGAGTACGCTTTTCTGTCCTGATCTACCGATTCTTTACTGAGCCCGAAGTCTGGAAAAGGCACAGCAGCACATCTGTCACACTTGCATCACAGAGGTAGATCAGGGGTGTCGAACTCTGCTCCTGGAGTCACTTTCCTGCAGAGTTTATCATCAGGATAACGTGAAAACTACAGGCAGGAGCCGACGGAGCTCCGGCAGCAGAGTTTGACGAACAACCCCATCATGACACAAACACACCATACATGACGCAATCATTTTAAAGCATTGAGGGTGAGACGCTAACAGTAGATGTCATTCATTATAAATTTGCCTGATATCTACATGCACAAGTTCAACAGGCAGGGAACTGATGTGTAGTAAGGGGACAACGGTACGTACCTGTTAACTTGATATGTCCAGCTTCATCAAGCAAAATGCTGAAAATTAA
The DNA here is from genome assembly GCF_022985175.1 of Labeo rohita. Classification (NCBI taxonomy): domain Eukaryota; kingdom Metazoa; phylum Chordata; class Actinopteri; order Cypriniformes; family Cyprinidae; genus Labeo; species Labeo rohita. The sequence continues at coordinate 32,668,107 of NC_066882.1, read as the reverse complement.
GACCACATTTCTCCAATACAGATACAAAAATACATGAACTAAACAAGAGTCAACAAACAAAATGCAAAACCTCTCGATTACAATCTTGAACATTGGTTCTGTCATGTAAATCCATCCGTATTCAATATAAGATCAAACAGAGAGGGCAGGTGAAAGCCAGAGAGAGACAGAGAGTGAGCGTGGTTTCTACTCTACACACAGAGAGAAGAGAGAGAAGCAGAGAGGTGAAGGGGGATACTTTACTTTTCAGGCTTCAGGTCTCTGTAAACAATGCCTAGGTTGTGTAGATGATCCAATGCAAGGGCCAGCTCTGCAAGGTAGAATTTCACATCCTCCTCTGTAAACATAACCTAGTAAGAACTGGACAGATTTACTCTCTCATCAAAGATCACACACCACATTACAATGCACATCATCATAATGACAGAGACGGAAAGGAGCCAAACATATTTGATTAGGATTGTGACTGGGGGGGATTGGGAAAAAATCTGCAGAGCCCAACACATTACAGCATTAAAGCATAAATCTGTTCAGTCAAATGCATTAAAGCACGTGCATAACTTTGGTGCAAAATTTGGGACGCGTGTCATTTTCTAGTCGTATCACAAATGAAACTTTGGCAGGGGACGTTACGCTTTATCAGACATCTGAACATTATTACAAAACAAGCAACTACTGGAAAATAGCAATACAAGAAAATGATAAGAGCAGCTGTTAGTCTGTTAACATCAAGAGCATAAATCAGAAACGGTTAGAGGAGAACAAGAGATGCTTACCTCTTTGGATAAACGAGTAAATACATCCCCACCCCTGAGAAAATCCAAAATTAAATAGAGTTTCCCTTCTGTCTGAAAGGCTGTGAGAGAGAGGGGGGAAAAAACACCATGAGAAACAAACACATAAAGCAAGTACATGAACAAAATCACTTTTAAACTGTTCCTTCAAGTCTGTTCACTGTACTGAAGTACTTCACATTGTTTTTTTTAACTACACATGATGTATCCACTACAACTAGATTTTCTGCCAGCCATATTTCAGAGTCACATTTACAAAGTCACTGAGCTTAAGTGATGTTCAAAACTTCTGTGCAAAGAAAACAGTCTGTAATGTGCAGATTTCAGCAAAATGTGCTCAAATGATCATTGGACAGAGCTGCACACAGGGCTCACCAAACCAGGCTCTGTGTCTGAATTACAATGGCACAAAATTAACAAAAAGAATATAATAGTTTGAAATAGAAAGTGATGCTGTATTCTAGTGTTGTCACGATACCAACATTTTGACTTTGTTATGATACCTGACTAAACTATCACAATACTGCTACTGAACTGATACTGCGAAAAAAACATAGAACAACAGGAAAAGTGATTGAATAATAGATGATCCAAATGGAGATCACAGTTATTTTATCTGTTAAAACAAAGCATGTCATCCCCTCTTAAAAAAATAAAAATAAATAAAATAATAATAATCACGTGGCAGTGCCACTACACAGGATTATAGTGAACATCCACCGAGTCTACAGGCATGTGGAGATCTGTGCTATATTGGTAAGTTCGCTTGAAAGATAAATCAAATCTTATTTCATAATATAGTAATTTTATTTCACAACAATTTATATCATGACAGTCATTTTTTGTTATTTTATCTTTGTTATTAATAAGAACCTAGATGCAAGTAACAAACTAAAGGACAACTACAATAAAACAAAGACACACATGAATTAAAGAGGACCCTGTGAAATCTGTTTTATTTTTTCCTAAATTCCATTTGAATTTTTTTTAGACTATTTTAATGGTTAACATTAAAATATATTTATCAAAAAGCATGTCTAATTAATTGAAAGCAATTTATTAAAAGTTTAACCCTATGAGGCCCTATGAAATATGAACTGATTATTTTTCTCAAATTCAGTTTTGTTTGTGAATCTCTGTTTTCCATTCACTTTCTGGATTAGAATTTAATCTTTTCATTACATTTTAATAATCAAAAGCATGTCTAATGAATTTATAAAGGATAATGAGATTTGATATAGAATTAACTTATTATTAGCCATTATTTCTTTTTTTTCTTCATCGTTTTAATAATATTTTTATTAGCAGTGGTAGTAGTACTACTACTATCTTTACATTAATTAATATATTACTATATTTCTGACCGTCAGGTTAAACCAAACTTTTATTTTGACAGGTTGCTGTGAAGATCTTTAGTGTCTTCATTATATGACCACAGTTTTCCGCAAAAGAAACGGTAAGTTCAAGAGATCAAGAGATCTGGAAAATGCTCTTCTCTTTACACTTCAGAATGGCTTATCCCAAATTCATGGATTTCTAGCACCAGAATCAGACAATACCAACAAATGCAGTAAGTTTTCTTTGCTAATTGTCTGTAAGAATGCTACATCTTGTCAAACAACCCTATAACTATCACTCGGGTGGTTTCTCCAGGAGTCTTACCATAGTGCAACTTCACAATGAAAGGATGATTGACCTCCACCAGAATATCTCTCTCCATCTTAGTGCGAACTCTGTCCCTCACTGCAACAAAACACACACAAATGAAGAATAAACATGAGCATATCATCACAGAAATGTGTTGACATCGAATGAACACGCTCACTAACCTTTTAAAGATGCTTTTTTGAGCACCTTCATTGCATAAAGCTGACCGGCATCCGGACCCATCAACTTCCGCACCAAAAACACCTGAGGACAGGACAGATCACAGATCGCAGATCGCCTTCCGGTTTACGTGGACAAACGACAGCAAACACACAAATTCTCTAATATCAACATACATGAGAACAGAATACGATGGGTCTTGTTCACACAGCTTTTTTGAGAAATGTCAAATGCGAGACAGAGTGAAATTGTGAGGCACTTTGTCAACGTTCGGTTCAACTGTCTCAGAATCTAGATGCAAAGAAGCTTGGCACCTTTCTTTGGAATAAAAAGAAAAATGGTATGTTTAATATTTCTTTTGACTGTTGCATCCCACAGGCAGTTGACAGAGGATGGATACTAGTAAACCGTAAACTGGCATGCGGGACCTGGGCCAACAATCAACTCCTTGCGAAGACCCTCTCGCCCTTTCCATGAACAGTGACAATACCGTTTCAAACAGCCCATCATACAGAGCTGTGCAATATTAATAACCCTGCACATGATCAGCCACTCTATATTAATGTTGATATCATGCTGATGTTCTGAAAAGATTTTTTTGTTTTGTTTTGTTTTTAGATGTACTATAATTAAAATCAAAACACAAACTACAACAAAACCATATTTATTTAGCACAGTTTGCAGCACTGCAAAAACACAATCAATTTGCTAAAGGCACAGATAAAATACTGAGAGCTTAAAAAAAGAAAATAACACTTTGATTTCTGTGATTTTTGCTTATTAAAAATAAGACATAATTTAAAACTTCAGAACTGAGGTTGAGAAAAAATATGAATTAAACGTAAAAATACCACTTTTATTTACTTTTTTTTTCAGATGTTTTTTTGGTTTGTTCAGATCAGAGGTTGCGCATTCTGACGGACAGGGTCGTAAAAATTCCGTCATTATTATTACCCACCATTTCAATTTTCATATTTGAATTACAATAACACATTTAATTGCTTTTATTTTTGTTCACATTTTCATTTTTAATCATGAACCTACAGGCTGACAGCGCAGTGTTTAAAAACAACAAACAGACTAGGACTGGATTCATTTAGAAAATAAATAAACAGATAAAATAATTGATTTCTTGATTTTAATAGATTCTCATTTTAATGAACCAACATCAATTCTTAAATCACAATCGATCTTTTAGTCTTTCAAATTCTGTCCATTTCATTAGGAAATTCAAGCAATAAACACTGTTTTTGTGCTCTTTAATGTGTCGTGACAGATCGTTGTAGCTTCTGTGTACTGCCTGTGTGTAACCAAACACACAGGAAAACATTCCTGACAGTTTCGTTTTTGTTCTGTGTCCCGTGCTCTGCTGCCAGACTGGAGCGCACTCGCCACCAACTGGACAGCTACAATTTACAATAGATCACCCTCAGTGTACTCTGTCAAAATGACGGACGGCCTTCAGATTTTTCCGTCACTGATAAAAAAAATTCTGTCAACGACGGACAATTTTTGGTTAATGCGACTTCTGTTTCATATATGTGTGCATTCTCAGTCATAGCGAAGCCATAAGGAAACAGAAATCAACACTGTTAATGTCTAACAGTTATTATGCTTCTATGCAGGGCCCTATGAAATCCGTTTTATTTTTTATCCTAATACTGAAATATTGAAATATTATCCTAAATATTGAAACTGTGGTTTATGAGAATGTATCTGCGAGGGGAACTGACTGTTTACATTGTGTTTTCTTTTCATTTGCCCATGTATGATGTGTTCACAAACACAGAGCTGCTTTGTTTACAGCAGTAAGCATACAAACGTAATATCACGCTTCCCGTATTCCATAAGCGCCACCTGCTGGATAAGACTGAGTTTGCATTCTTTCAGTCTGTCTGCTGTTTTTTTTCCTAAAGCATCTTTTCATTTTTAATAAAATATTAATAACAATTAAAAAAAAACAAAAAAAAAAAAAAAAAAAAACTGAACAAACAAATAATGTTTGGACTTTAGTTAGGCTGATAGGTTTAGGTGAGGTATTGAAATTGGAATCGAGAACTGTACGATTTTATTTGGTATGTAAAGTTTTGGTGTCATATAAGCTTATTTATTAAAATAAAAAATAACATGAGTCAAAAACAATCATAACAGCAACCATTTACATTTTTTTCGTGGTAGGGCCAGTGAAAACTTTGACCGGGCAAGTAAAAATTTGAACCACCAAAGTAGAAAAAATCCTTAACGTTGAGCCCTGGTTGTGTATTTAAAATGTTCTGGTTATCAAATAAAGGCATAAAAAATTAATTTCATTTATTGAAAATTAAGCAAACTCTTTTTTTGGCAAACAAAGGGGAATTTACTATTAAAATTAAAACATGGAAGAAATGTTGTGTGATTATACCCTAAAAAATAATGTTTGTTTCATTTTAGTAGTTGTAATAGTAGTAATATATTTCTGGCACAATGTTCAAGTTCTTCAAGTTAAACCGGACGTTTATTTTGACGGGATGCCGTGTCTACTTTTACATTTCCGTGTGTGTATGATATGATGCTAGTTTTCCTAAAGTGGAATGGTCAAATGCTCATGCAGTGACTCTCAGCAGATATTGTTGATGTATTTATGTCCTCATTTAGTGAGACGACAGACGCTGAAATCACGGCGAGCGTCACGCGCGCTTCAGTGTGTGTAGTAAACAAAACCGCTCGTCTGCTCCATTCAGTAAAACAGAGACACACAGAACATGCAGGATTCACATTTAAATGGTATATTTGCGGTGTAATATTTACAGATACTAGTCCATATTGCGGTTTGATTTAAGTGTAATGACCTAACGTTACTTTTGATTAATTAATTCAAACTTTGGCAAATTCCGTGACATTCCGCGTTATTCAGTAAATTCTGTTTTTATGACTGGAGTCCGCGATTCCGTGCGTGTTGTCCACATCGCGGAAATCATAGGGCCCTAGCTATGTTAGATAGTTTTTCAGTCATTCTGAAGTTATATGCAAATGAGCACTTTCACATTAAGAACTGCTGCAAACACTGCATTTACAAAATGAATCCAAAACCATGAATTTCATGCACCGCCGCAGTCCTGCTGTTAACATGTATGAAGTGAAAGAATCACAGACCTTCCCGAAGGAGCCTTGTCCCAAAACCTTAAGCAGCTCAAACTGGCTGGGATCGGCTTTCTCACAGCCCTCCTTCACATGATGAGTGATGGGAATCTCTTTATAAGCGCCCTCGTCCTGCACACACAAACACACACACACGTCATGACAAGTGTCTGGAGGACAGTTTTTAAAGTGCAAAAAAAAAAATAACCCTTCATTTCAAGTGTGTGATGCTGCATGATTCTGCTGACGGACACCCAGTGTGTGTGCACTTCTTAAACCTTACAAGTAATTCATACTGGTTACGATGAACTTTAATCAGCTTAACATTCAAAACATATTTTAAACATGGTTTAGTATGTTCTGTTTTTCAGGCTGGTCTCTACCATTACTCTCCCTGGGCGACTGGCATATACATTTTTCCTTTAGGTTGCATCTACATTAATCCAGACACATTTGAAAACAGCATTTTTATTCTAAAACACTAGCATTTTCAAACATTTTAAATAAAAGCTCAGCGAGACAATACCGGCTGAACAGACATCATAAAGTTCTCACTCTATTCTTTCATCAGGATATATATATATTTTTTTTTTTTTTTGCAAAATCTCACACCATGTAAGTTTCCAAATACTTTTTGGGGCCTCTGTATACATCACAAGTCAACATGCACACCACTGCTGCAAAAAAGTCATTTATTTTACATAAATTAAAATAATTTTAAAATGAATCAATTTGAAAAACAAATAACTCTAGTAGTCATTTTTCACTAACTAAAAATATAGACAGTCAGAGTTTCAGACTAACAAATGAAAGCAGTTGATTTGGAGAAAACACTTACTAATTGCACTGAATGTGTTTTAGAGAAATTTATCCTGACAAGAAACTTTAATTTCCAGTTTGCAGAAACATTTCCAAAAAAACCCCAATATTCCGTCTTACCGCTGTCTACGTTTTGATATATCAAATTGTGAACATTATATCATATAATAAAATTTGAGATAACCATCTCGTCCCACCTCTACATATAAACTTTTATTTCACTTACAGTTTATGCCCGGCTGGTCAAATGGTTCAGCTTTTCCTTTCCCTGCCAAAATTTTCACTAGACCACATTTAGCTGTTGTTACATTTTTAACTCTTTTAACCTATAACTTTCTATTCTAATGTACACAGTTGCTACAACACTAACATTTTAGATACCTGTGACATTTCACAATAAAAAATACTACAGATATGATACTATGTAATCCAATATAAACATAAAAACACTGCATAGTTTTCACTGTATTCATGAGATATAGTTTAATTCTTGTTGCAGCTACAAAAGTCATTTAGGAGAAGCCGTGAGCGATTTTCTTTTTGTCTTTTGTTGTTGGATTAACATTAATGTCAAATACAGTAGCAGGAATATTAAGCTGCTGTCACTTTAAGACCCAATTTATCAAACCAACATAATGATACACATCTGATTTCCTTTGCAACTGGTTACGTTCAGTTACATAAACTCTGTTTATGTGAATACTCACGACGACAGGGATTTTCACATAACTTTGTTCGCACAAGAAGTTGTGACAGAGAGGAGACTCTTTGTTTCTTCTTGCACTTGAACGGCTTAAAATCACTTGAGGGTTTGAAATGCCAATACTTTCAAACACCTGCAGATTCTAAACATTTGTGATGATGATGGTCATTAAAAAAGCCACACGTTGAAACACTGATCTCCAGTCAGAGAGAGACTGACAGATACTCACACAGTGTGTGTAGGACTCCTCCTCCATCGGCTCATCCATCATCTGATGCCCATTCACCTGAAACACACAGATCACACACAGCACATCAGGATCCTCAAAGTATATAAGTGTGAGACGTCACTAGCTCCTACTAACGATTATTTATTCAATGGAATTTTTTTTTCCTCGATTAGTCAATTACGCTTTATGATTAGTTGATTAAACAATCTAATAAACTAACTTTTGCCATTACATTTTTATTCATATTTTCTGAAAAGTCTTGATTTAAAAAAAAAAAAAAAAATCCCAACACACACAGAAACTTCAATCAATCAATCAATCAATCAATCAATAAATAAACAGTGACAGGAATTAAGTGAATTTATCAGTAATACAAATGTCAATGAGTCCAACATAAATTCAGACCAACATGGCTAATGCTGATTATAAATATATTCAAACATTCTTACAGTTAAAAAACAAAAAAAACAAAATCTGTCTTATAATATTTTAGGCACTGCAGTAATTTATTAGACACGGCTGTAAATAAAGACAATAAGCTGGGAGGCGTTATTATTAAACATAACTTTAACTAACATAGGGCCCTATGATTTCCGTGGAGGGAATCATGCAATCCAGTCATAAAAACAGAATTTACTGAATAACGCAGAATGTTACGGAATTTGTCAAAGTTTGAATGAATTAATCAAAAGTAATGTTAGGTCATTACACTTAAATCAAACTGCAATATGGACTAGTATCTGTAAATATTACACCGCAAATATACCATTTAAATGTGAATCCTGCATGTTCTGCGTGTCTCTGTTTTAATGAATGGAGCAGGCAAAATATATTACTACTATTACTACTAAAATGAAACAAACATTATTTTTTAGGGTATAATCACACAATATTTCTTCCATGTTTTCATTTTAATAGTAAAAAAAGTTTTCAATAATTTAAAGATAAATGAAATGAATGTTGTATGCCTTCATTTGATAACCAGAACATTTTAAATACACAACACAGAATTTCTGAGGCTATTTTAAGAATGAATTTGAATAACTTAAGTATGCATTCACATAATTAGACACGCTAAAACATTAAACAAGGCCCTAAACGTAATTTTTATTAAACCTTTATTAAATTGATGTGAAATTGTATAAGTCTCATGATTTTAATTAATTAGACATGATCTTTAATTAATTTAATTTACCATTAAAAAGGGGTTGAAAAAAAAAAAAAAAAAAAAAACGGAATCCAGACAAATTAAATGGAAAAACAGAATTTGGAAGAAAAAAAAAAAAAACAGAATTTGGGAAAAAATAACAGATTTCATGGGGCCCTACTAACAACAACAAATAAAAAGTTTTATGTCAAATGGTGTTCTTGATGTTGTCAAAATAAAGTCCCCATGATATTTATAAAAATATATATATATATAAAAAAAAAAAAAAACACTTATTAACCAAAAAACTAATGGCTAATGCCATTATTTAAAAAGGCTTGGTGAAATACTGACTTGACCACTAATACTAATGATATAGTTATTTTTGTTGGAAATCAAGTTTTTACAGTACCAAATGTTTAATTTTACAATTCTTGATACATAAAACTTTCTCAAGATTACTGGAAACAAGTAAACAGTCTGCAATCAAATAAAAATAAACAAAACAATGGCAAGCAATAGGACAAATGAATACAAGAGAACAAAGACATAAATTAAGAGTGCTTTATGTTTTTAGGCTGGTCTCTCTACCATTACTCTTCCTGAGCAATAGAAACGCAACTGGCCTATACATCGTTCCTTTAGGTTGCATCTACATTAATCCAGACATGTTTAAAAACAGCGTTTTTATTCTAAAACACTCTGTCCACACTAGCATTTTCAAACATTTTAAATAAAAGCTCAGCAAGACAATACAGACTGAACAGACATAATAAAGTTCACACTCTATTCTTCCATCAGGATCTTTTTTTTTCTGCAAAATCTCACACTCAATCAGCATTATGTCTGATCTAAACACAACCGCAATTTAACAATTTAGACACTTTGGTTAGCATTTTCAAATAGCTTTGTTTTCCTTGACAAAATCAGAAGGCTAAAATCCATCTTCAAACAAAAATATATTAGTGTGGACAAGTTTACTTGAATGATTTTTAAATCTCAAATAAACTTTTATCTAGGGATACACATTATTTTTGGAAAGTCATTGGAATCGGCTGATAAAAGCTTAAAATGTAAACATCAGCATCGGCCCGATATGAAAAACTATGTACTCGTGTTTCTGAATAAATAAAGCATTTATGTCAGCACAAGCCTGGAAGCGAAAGTCTACATGAATAAAAGTCACAAACTTGACATTTGTAAATTACATTTTTATTAATTAATGTGGAACTTTGTTTTCTTTTTTTAACATGAAAACTTAAAATCTGAAAGCTGAATAATAAGCTTTCCATTGATGTATGGTTTGTTAGGATAAAACAATATTTGGCTGAGATACATCTATTTGAAAATCTGGAATCTGACGGTGCAAAATAAATAAATAAATAAACTATTGAGAAATTCACCTTTAAAGTTGTCCAAATTAAGCACTTAGCAATGCATATTACTAATCAAAAATTAAGTTGTGATATATTTCTGGTAGGAAATTTACTAAATATCTTCATGGAACATGATCTTTACTTAATATCCTAATGATTTTTGACATAAAAAAAAAAAAAAACCCATACAATGTATTTTCTGGTTAAGGTGTAGTCACAAATGGTAGTTCTTGAGACTCAATTAAGTGTTATAATGTAATGTTTTGCAGAGACCCCCGAAACAAAACACTTGGCAGAGTCTTCTGCTTGTTTTTGAGGCTGAATAACTCTAAAAAAGAACTCTATCAAAAAATATATATATCTCACATTATGGCTTAGTGTAATTATCACATCGCAAATGCTGTGAATGAATGAACCATATGCAATGCATGTTTCACAGTCAAGCATGTCACTGTGTTCATTTACTCGTGCACAGCTCATGATAGCAGTGTTTTCAGTGTCTCACAGTGACTCTGTTCTCCACACAAACTCCATCTCTGCATCTGCTCTCAGTTTGGCTCACTTATAACGTGCCTGTGGGAACACAATGTGTGCCACCCATGTCACCACAGATTTGTGATGAGAAGTGTTTATAAACCTGAAGAGCTCCCGGTGTATTCGGCCAAAACAAAAACTTGATGGTTTAATATTTTTAAAAAAAGTGAATAAACTGACAACATACACACTGACTTTTTAGATCACTGCCATGACTATACTATATCTGGATAAACTCTAAATAGTTACTGTACCATGCTGAACAGTGATGAAGTTGAAATGCAACTGGAAATGTGATCGTGGAAAAGCGCTTTAAGGTATCAGCACGAGACGTTAGTACCATGATGGTCGACCAGTAGTCAGAATGAGAAAAGAATCAAATGCTTTCCAGCACACACACACACAGAATAAGAGAATAAACACAGTAAAGCAGTGTTTCACAACTGCTATGAATAATAAAAAAAGAAATCCTACGTACGGATAATTCATTGCGATATCATCCTCAGTGAGGAAGAGCAACACTAAAACCACTGCACTCAATACTGACAGCACTTACACACCTCCAGCAGCCCTACCAGCTCACCCGATGTACCCCAGTGTACTCACACCCTTGTCACCCAAGATGTTCATCAGTCGTAAAGCATTTTTACATTTCAGGATTTCTTCCTTTCCATACAGTGGAGTTCCATGGTGCTCACGAGTTTGAACTTCCAAAATGTTTAAAATGTGGCTTCAAAGGCTCTAAACGATCCCAGCCGAGGAAGAAGGGTCTTATCTAGCAAAACCATCGGTTATTTTCTATAATAAAAAAGCCTGTAAGAAGAACTGTGCATTTCAGTTCATGACAGTTAGGGTATGTCTGTTTTACCTTTTTTTGTTAAGGGTGTTTGATCTTCTTTGCATGTTCAATTCGTAAACACTGGGTCGGTGCTTCTGCAGTGATGTAGGATGATTTTGAAGTTGAAGAAGACGGGAGTTTTTTCGACATGCTCTAACTGTGATTGAGTACACATGTGCATGGCAGAGCTAGACAAAATGAGCATTTCAGGTTAAAAAGTATTTATTATATATATATATATATATTTTTTTTTTAAGAAAACAACCAATTGTTTTGCTACATAAGACCCTTCTTTTCTCGGCTGGGATTGTTTAGAGCCATCTGAATCTGCATTTAAACTACATTTTGGATGTTCAAACTCACGGGCACCATATCAGTCCACTATATGTAGAAAATTCCTGAAATGATTTCCAAAAAAAAAAAAAAAAAAAAAGTTTTTGTTTTTTTTCAGACCGAAGAAAGAAAGACATGAACATCTTGGATGACAAGGGGGTGATACATTATATACATTTTTGTTCTGGAAGCGAACCTCTCCTTTAAAATAAAGAACTATTTGCGACCCTGGACCACAAAACCAGTCTACCAAAAATACACTGTATGGGTCAAAATTATTGATTTTTCTTTTATGGCAAAAATCATTAGGATATTAATTAAAGATCATGTTCCATAAAGATATTTTGTAAAATTCCTACTGTAAATGTATGAAAATGTAATTGTTGATTAGTCATATACATTGTTAAGAACTCTATTTGAAGAACTTTAAAGGTGATTTTCTCAATATTTAGATTTTTTTGCACCCTCAGATTCCAGATTTTAAAATAGTTTATATCTCGACCAAATATTGTCCTGTCCTAACAAACCACACATCAGTGGAAAGCTTATATATTCAGCTTTCACATGATGTATAATTCTCAATTTAGAAAAAATGACACTTATGACTGGTTTTGTGATCTGGGTCACATTTCATAAAAGCAGCTCTGGACATTTTAACCATTCACAAAAATAGAAAGTTAAGCACAGGAACACTTTTCTCCACAAAACAACTGCTGAATACAAACTGATTTTTAGTTTGTTGGAGATTTGACAACAGTTTGAAGCTGTAGTGTTGATATGTTTTGAGTGCAGATTGACAGATCGATCAGTGTGACAGCAGACATGAATCGATGGCGTTTATAGTTTACACTGACATTCGCTGTGTGCGCGCGTGCGCGTCAGTCATGACTCATAAGGTGAATCCGATCAACAAGCGCAGGCTAATCATCATCATCATCATCATCATCATCATCATCAACAACTCATCACACTCACTCGCTCGTGTTTCACACACATCACACACACGACGTCACTGGCGGCAGCCTCGTTCGCGTTAGTGTTATGCAGGATTCAGCATCATTATTATCATCACATGCTAACAGCTCGAGCTAACGCTGGCGTCACGCGAGTCTCCACACTGCGCGCGCGCACCCGCGCCACAGGGACACAGGCTCGCTCACATCACCGAAAACGCACAAAGCTGTCGTTAACGTCAGCGATAATCGATAGCGGCCGGTGACCGCGGTCATATATGTGACATACCTCACCGCTGACGCTCTGCACCTCCATTTTGCGCGAGGACTCCTGCGCGGGGCCGAAGGATATCATGTGGTTGAACTAGAGGCTTATCCCGCGAGGCATTTCTGCGTCGTGTGTGACCGATAAATGCGCGTTAAAATCAGGTGACGCGGGCGATTGGCCGGACCATAGAACCGCGCGGGCCGCTCCGCTCGCCGATCCGCACAAATATGGCTGTCTCTGTCCGCGCCAGCTGAAGACGCCAGCGCTGACGTCACCGTGACGCAACCCGACGGAGGATTTCCCCATCAGAGGGAGCGCGATCCCTTTAAACCACATCCCGAGCACTGCTGCACTCGGACACGAACAAACAAAGCACGGGACAGAGCTGAACGCACGATTACAGGGTCAGTTCACCCACAGTGGGAAAAATACAACAGGGACCAAAAACTGGTTGGTTACACACATTCTTCAAAACATTTTCACAAGAAAGAAACTCATAGAGTTCACTTCAGGGTGAGCAAATGATGACAGAATCTTCATTTTTGGATGAACTATCCCTTTCTGTAAGATGCTACTGCATGCACATCAGACACATTGCGTTTTATCATATAATACTCCAAATGTGGTGGAGTATTATATGGTAAAACACAATTTCAGGAGTAATCAGTTAAGATTTGAATCTTAAAAATGCCAAGATGAGGCTCCAACGTTCCTGTGACTCTACCAGGGATAAGCGGTTTGGAGGATGGTTGGATCTACATTCAGCTTTTCAGCTGTGTCCGTGAACATGCACAAGCGTCAAATCTGCCATATGTGACTCACCATTTAGCCTAGGCCAGTGAGCTGTCATGCCTATCAATTACTGCTTTGAAATTATTTTTTAATAGTTTATTTTTAATTATATACACAAACATGTTTTACATTATGTTTTCTCATTAGTAATGTAGTAACATAAAATTAAAATCTGTAAATTATAGTGATTAAACTTGGCCTTCTGTCTCTTCAAAATACAGAGCGCATGACGTTAACAAAGCAAAGAACATGATGGATGGAAACAGGGACTTGTCGGGTCACCAAAAGCGTAAATGCCAAACAGTAGTAAGAATGAAAAATTACCTTACAAACAGGGTATTTCAAAATCAGAATAAACAGAATATTGGTGGTGATGATTTCAGACCAGAAAAGACTACAGGCAAGTAGATGTGGCCAGAATATGAACGCAACACACGCAGAGTCTCACTCAAGTGTGTATTCTTTATAACAGTTTTCTATGGGAGGAAACGATTATTCAGCACATTGCACTCATAGTCCAGGTTCACCTGCTTGGCTGGATGTAGTTTATATTTTTAATAATCTGAACACTATGAAAATACCCACAAAAGAATATTTAAATCTATTTTTCTGTCAGTTGATAACATATCAAGTAGACATTATACATTGTAGCTTTAGAAAGAAATATTTTATTTAATTCAACATAAATTGTATTACACAAACATTCAGGCTGCAATGGCTTAAACGTAAACTATGGAACATAAAAGAAGATAATTTGAGGAATATCTCAGTATTTTTTGCTCATACAGTGAAAGTCACTGGTAACCAACACTGCTTTGTTACCAACAGTCTTCAAAATACCTTCTTTTATATTCCACAAAAGAAAGGTTTGAAACAATATGAGGGTGAATAAATGATGACAGAATTAAATATTTGGGGGTGAACTATCCCCTTTAGTGTTTTTATTTTATTTTTTTTTTAATGAAATGTTACTCTAAATAAGAAACTACATTTACCAGCAGGTGGTGCTAAATGTCTATACGCCTTCCACAGAATATATAAATACACAGAAATATATTTTAAACCACTTAATAATTGCTATTGGGATGTGAAAAGACTTTCAACTAGCATAACAAAAAATGTTTCTAAAGACAATCACCTATTGTCAATCATCCTAGATGTATATGACGTCCTTCTTTCAGACGAATCCAATCGGAGTTATATTAAAAATATCCAGGCATTTTCAAGCTCTGTCATGGCAATAGGTGGGTGTTGTCCTACATCATCTGCCCGTGTACAACAGTTTGCGCAAGCTAGATTAAAGTTATTATTATGTTTTAGATACAGATATTTTTCTTACAAAAATGTATCGATTCACTCAGGAGGCCTTTACTCACCATATGTGTACAGTATCTCACAAAAGTGAGTACATCCTTCACGTTTCAGCAATCATTTTAGTATCTTCTTAAGGAACAATACTACAGAAATGAAACTTGGATATATTTTAGAGTAGTCAATGTGCAGCTTGTATAGCAGTGTATATTTACTGTCCCCTAAAAATAACTCAACATACAGCCATTATTGTCAAAACAGCTGCCAACAAAAGTGAGTGTACATCCTAAAGCTGGCCTCACACTACAGGATTTTTAGCCCGATTTTGCCCTGATTTTGCCCTCCCGAGAATCGTAGCAAAAATCTTGTGGGGCACCTCGATCGGTCCCGATGTTCGGCACGGATCATCTGGTAATGTGAGACGTTCACAGATCGAATCTTGCACCTCCCGATCTGCTCTCACACAAATCGGGGCCGCCCCGATCATATCAAACATGTTTGATATCCAGAATTTTAAATCGAGATGATCACAGTTTTGATAAGTATTTTCACAACAGCCAATGAACAACCGCAAAACAGCTGCTGTATGGTCCATTGGACTGTGGAGATGGAGGAAACTGCTTCTTATGTTTTTGTAGTAACACTGTCTGTATAATATGTTGACAACATACCACAACCGCATGGAGCAAGAAAATCAATGCTCCATGCGGCCCGAGTCCGACCCGAGCCCATCTTTTTTCCCCTTATCTTAAAACGGCTTATACTACTGTTTAAGCAATTAAAATAGTTCAGTTTTGTATGTATGGCAAAGTGATTATATTTCATTTCGTTTTTTTATTAAGTTAATTTAGAAAAACGTTTGGAGCATTTTTTTTGTTCGTTAAATATAAGTTTTTTTTTTTTTAATTAACGACCAAGCAGTCAGCAGCAGACAGTGAGTTGATCATAGACTGTTTAATCAGTTTTGCTTTCTCAAATCACGACCTGCCTAAAGTAAAATCTATAGATATAAAACAGTTAAAGCATATAACAGTTAACTAACATTTATATTTTTATTTTTTATTGTATATATATATATATATATATATTTTTTTTTTTTTTTATTATAAACTACAACAAAACTTATACACTTATGACAAGACATCCAAATAAACAAAATGAATAAAAAAACATTTGTAAACATTGAAAGTGAAAATGACGATCTGTTGCGTAAGATCACGTGAGGCGCTCCCTCTGTCATGATAATCTTAATAATATCCTGTAGTGTGTGATGCACTACAGTTTTCAAATCTTGTAGTGTGTGCATGTTTAAGATTTCAGGGAAGATAAGCTGCAAAGATTCTCCTTATGTGTGCACTGCAACCAGATTTCATAATCGGTTAGGATTTTAAAAATCCTGTAGTGTGAGCCCGGCTTAAGTCAGGGGTGCCCAACCCTGTTCCTGGAGATCGACCTTCCTGCAGAGTTTAGTTCCAACCCTAATCAAACACACCTGTCTGTAATTATCAGGTGCTCGTTCAGATCCTAATTAGCTGGTTCAGGTGTGTTTGGTCAGGGTTGGAGCTGAACTCTGCAGGAAGGACGATCTCCAGGACCAGGGTTGAGCACCCCTGCCCTAAGTGAACTTGTCAAAACTGTGTCCAAAGTGTCAATATTTTGTGTCAAACCATTGTTATGTAGCACTGCCTTAATCATTCTGTGCATGTAATTCACCAGAGCTGCACAGGTTGTTGCTGGGATCCTCTTCAAATCCTCTATAATGACATCATGGAGCTGCTGGATGTTACACATATGGTGTTTCTCCACCTTCTGCTTGAGGATGCCCCATAGGTGCTCAATAGGGTTCAGGTCAGATCACCTTCACCTGCACCTTCCTCAGCAAAGCAATTGTCATCTTGGTGGTGTGTTTGGGGTCATTATGATGTTTCTGAAGGGAAGACATCATGTTCTGCTTCAGAAATGTACAGTACATAATGGAATCCATGTTTCCCTCAATGAAGCGCAGCTCCCCAGTACCAGCAGCACTCATGCAGCCCCAGACCATGATGCTACCACCAACATGCTTGACTGTAGGAGAGACACAGTTTTCTTGATACTCCTCACCAGGGCATCACCACACGTGCTGGACGCCATCTGGACAGGTTGTCTTCAGCAAACTGTTTGCAGGCTTTCTTGTAAGCCAGTTTCAGAAGAGGCTTCCTTCACGGATGATGCCAGCACAAACTGACTTGTTGCAGTGTGCAGCGTATGGTCTGAGCACTGACAAGTGGACCTTCTACTTCTGCAACCTCTAAAGCAATGCTGACAGCACTCATGCATCTGTTTTTTGCAAAACGAGCACTCGACTTTGTCAATCAACCCTTGTGAGGCCTATTCCGAATGAAACCCATCTTGGAAAACCTCTGTATGACCCTGGCCACAGTACTGTAACTCAGTTTTAGGTTGTTACTGAACCTCTTATAGCCTAGGCCATCTTTGTGGAGAGCAACAATTCTAATTCTCAAATCTTCAGCGAGTTCTTTGCCATGAGGTGCCTTGTTGAACATCCAGTGGTCAGTATGAGAGAACTGTACTCAAAGCACCACATTTTAACTGCTCTCATACAAGATACACAACTTTGTATGGTCCTGTCAAGCAGACAAAAACATGATGAATAGGACATGTGGCTTTGCATGGTTGAATGACATAGTGTCACTTTTGTTGCCAGCTGTTTTGACAATAATGTCTGTATGTTGAGTTATTTTCAGGGGACAGTAAATATACACTGCTATACAAGCTGCACATTGACTAATCTGAAATATATCTATTTCATTTCTATAGTATTGTTCCTTAAGAAGATATAATAAAAAAACGTTGCTGAAATGTGAGGGGTGTACTCACTTTTGTGAGATACTGTATATATACAACAGTTCTTTCTGGTTCTCGAATCTGATCGGCTAGTAAGAGTGCGATATTAATGGCAAAATCTTGTTTTATGTAAATTCAATGCTGTGTGTCAGAGCGCTGCCTGTGTACTTTTGACTGACTTGCCTAGCAACTTTTATGATGGCTGTTGTTGTTTATTAAATATTATTATTTAATAAATAATATTGTATATAAATAATAGTAGTGTGTAATAATGTATTTTATATAAATAATATAAGTATTTAATGCTGTTCAGTAATCAGTAACAGTGCACGTTCATTATGGTGATTTTAGTTACATTGTTCCGCCATTAGATGGCGACGAGACTGTTTTTACAAGTTAGCAGTGAGGACTTTTATGTTGAAAAAAGAAAGGTTGTCACAAGCGAAAGTTAGTTTCAACATTAGCTTGACACAGCCAATGCACTGAGCAGTGCTGTCATCAGAAATCACCCTTAACAGATGAAAGGATATTAACGTTAGGACAAAGATGAAGCTTTCCTCAGTGGATATTCAAACTAATGTTTCCTGAGTCGAAGAGCTTGCATTCAAGACTCTGGACGACGTTGGCTCCGTTCGCAGGTTATAAAACCTGGTGAATGTGTTAGGTGTAACCCAACCTGCAGCTCTGCAAATGTCTGTTAAAGAGGCTCCATTCGCAAAAGCTGCCAAGGCAGTGACTCCCCTGGTCGAGTGGGCTCTCACTCCCAGCTCTGATGATAGGAGCACGGGCTCCGTGAACCAGGATCTGTTGGGCTAAATCGGGACTACCAGAAGAATCTGTTCTTCGTCCTCTCTGACTTTGCACAGGGTCTGTGCAATAAGGCTCATTGGGCAAAAAGCATACTTGCGTAAGTCCCTCGGCCAGTTGTGTGCCAGTGCATCTGTACCAAGGGGGGCCTCAGTCAGGCTGTACCACAATTGGCAATGAGTGGATTCCGGTGAGGCAAACAGATTTACCTGTGCCTGGCCAATCCGACTCTAAATCAGCTGGACCGTCTGAGGGTGGAGCCTCCGCTCGCCTCAAAGCGAAACTTGTCATGAGAGAGAATCGGCCACACGATTGAGTTCGCCCGGGATGTGAGTGGCACACAAAGACTTGAGTCTGTGCTGGCTCCAGAGAAGGAGATGGCGCCAGTTGTGACATGCGAAGGGAGCGTACACCGCCCTGGTTGTTGATGTGCGCCACAGTCGCTGTGTTGTCTCAACACATGCTTGCCCTGAATCAAGGGTCAGAACCTATTCAGGGCCAGAAGCACTGTCAGCAACTCCAGGCAGTTGATATGCCAAAGCAGTTGAGGGCCTGTCCATATCCCCAAGACTGCATGCCCGTTGCACACAGCGCCCCAGTCTTGGAAGCATCTGTTGTGACAACAATGCATCTAGACACTTGTTCCAAGGGCGCTCTCACCCGTAGGAACGAAATGTCTGCCCAAGGGCTGAAGGTTTTGTGACACAAGGGTGTGATGTTCACACGGTATGTGCCTTGATGCCATGCCCATCTCGGGATTCGGGTATGAAGCCAGTGCTGCAGCGGTCTCATATGCATCAGACCCAGCAGCGTGACCGTGGCTGAGGATGCCATGTGCCCCAGGAGCCTCTGGAAATATTTCAGGGTGGGCGCTGTTCTGAGTCTGAGTGCTCTCACATACCTCAGCACTGAATGTGCACGGTCTTGAGAAAGACCTCAGGAATGCTTTGAAGCCTGACAAGGGTTCTTTGTAGCCTGTGGACGGGCTGGCGGTGCCACCTTCCTGTCAGAACTGGACTGTTGGGCGGATCTGACTGCAGGACCGGTTTGCTGCGGGGCCTGAGCTGTTCTGGCAGGGGGCCTCCCTCAGCGTTGAGCAGGCAGGAAGAACTGCTGGGCAAATTGTTCCACGGTTCATGTCCACCCTCCGATGCTACAGTAACTTCCTCCCACCCAGCAGGAGCTCCGAACCAAAGATCCAGCCCGTACTGAGACAAACTATCAAAATTGTCCGGAAGCTCGATCGGTGAGCACAGGGGCGAGTGGTCTGCAGGGAAACACCCGGGAGGACTTTGCTTATCTCCCCCCGCTCCCCCCAGAAGGACACGGATGGAAAGGCATGTTGTAAACACACAATCTGACCGTGTAGCTTTTTTAGAGATAATTGCTCTTTTAGAGGAGAATCTTCCCTTCTAGATCGCCGTCGAAGCACCCAGGGGAACTCTCACAACACTTAGCTGTGTTAGAGAAGGGAGAGACCACTGCCAGTGCCATAGATCCAACAAAGAAGTGGTGAAGAGACGCTGCATTTGGCTCCAAAAAACAGAACGAGTAAGCAGATCCCGCGCTGCCCTATTTATACCCGGATGTCCGGGGCGTGGCCAGCTATGCAAAATCTGCACACCCAATTTCATTGGCCTTTTCTCAATGTTGTCAGAGGTGTTTGGGCTTCCAAGAGCAACCCATAGTGTCATGCACTCGACACAACGTTAGAGTGAACAACAGAAAGGGAACAAATGGACTCCAGGTGGTGAAACACGGATTTGCAGTTATCATTTCATGTTAATATGTTGAATATTGTGGTAAAATCACACCCTATATATTATATTGTCATATATCATATTGACAACTCATCATTTACCATCTTAAATTCTGCATAAGTGGATGTTTTTAAATAAACACTGACAAAAACTATATAAGATTTTGGGCTGGACCATACGACCATATACAGGTGCATTTCAAAAAATTTGAATATCATGAAAAAGTTCATTTATTTAATTTAACTTATTTTAAAAACTGAAACTTTCATATATTCTAGATTCATTACATGTGAAGTAAAATATTTCTAAAGTCTTTTTTGGTTTGTTTGTTTTAATTTTTATGATTAGAGCTTGCAGCTCATGAAAGTCTCAAAATCTCAAAATATTAGAATATTTCCTAAGATCAATCAAAAAATGGATTTGCAAAAAAAGAAAAGTTCAAGTTTTTTAAAGTATATGCACTCAATACTTGCTCTTAGCACAAATTACAGCATCAGTGAAGTGTGGCATATAATATTGTTGGATTGACTGTTTCTCATCTTTCTTTTGAAAATATCCCATAGATTCTCAGTGGGGTTCAGCCATATCTCACGTCTACAAGTGTAACGATGCATGTATTCGTACCGAACCGTCACGGCACGGGCATCTTGGTCCGGTGCATGAGGCCTTACAACAAATACAGGCAATTCAGCCTCAATCCAGAAGGGGGCGCCTGAAGTAAAGCAACTCTGTTTGATAACCGCCGGCAGAAGAACAGCGAATGTCAGGAGTTGCGCACTTGAAAACAAAGACCACTAGACAGTGACCATGTGCTGATTGTGAACACGTCTCTCACTTTTATTCAGCACAAATCCAAGTATTCCATAATATTTCCATATTTGCGATGCATCCAAATGCTAAACTATTATTTATTATGTAAATTATAGACTGTACCTCAGTCGCGTTCCTACAGTGGCGGGCGCGCTGATGTTTGGTTCACTGTGTTTTATTTTGATAAAGCACCAACTGCGCTGTCAACTTATCAATGCTGAAGCCTGGAACTGATATGTTTTGTGTTTGTTTGCACTGGCGCGATTACTTCAACTTTCCTCACACCAGCAAAATCAACTTAAACAAAAACAAATGAATGTCGCTTTCTTCCATTTGAGTTTCCTTTCTGTCACAAAACTGAATACTACAGATTTTATAGCATATATATGACATTAATTTTATGTAATATTTAGTATTTTTACATACACGTGGAAAAAAATTGTAATTTGTACTACTGTCTGTTTAAAATAAATTAAAAGAAACCTAGCATAGTAGATTTTTTTTTTTCTGTCATACCGAAATCATATCAAACTGAGGTACATACTGAACCGTGACATCTGGGTGCCATTACACCCCTTATATATATATATATATATATATATATATATATGATGACACACATAAATGACAGCTTAATGATTTTTTGTGCATTTACCCATAAGGAAGGTTTAACCCCAGTGACAATTTTTTGATGAGAAATGCATTTCACAAAATAGCTGCTGCAGGTATCAAACCACATGTTGTCAATCATGGTATAGTCACTAAATTAAGCAGCTTAATCCATTTGCATTCTAGTTTTTTTTTTACAGTTCCCTAACAATAAAGCAGGTCATACCAGTGACTTAAACTCCATATAAAATTCATATGAAATCATGAGATAAATGAGAACATTTCTGATAACTAAAAAGAGACACTGGACTATTCAGAGGCCTTTCTTCATAGATCTTAAGGAAATGAGAAGAAGGAAGTCTAGTGATTTCATCAGTGTGATTTTTATTTCTAAATAAACTAATTTTGTTAAATGGTAACACCAGTGACTCAATTCAAGGGGACCTTTACTTTCATTATATATTTTATAATATTTATTTAGCATTTTGTTTTTTTTTTTTAGCATTTACATCATATATTTGATAGTTATGAATACATTATTGTATTTTAAATGTTAGAAAAAAAATTTTGACCTCAAAATAAAGCACTTTCCCTCTGTACATCACTGTGGGAACAAGCAGTTTTGTGGTGCTTGGAATCAAAATAATTAATTAAAAAAAGATATTGCCACAGCGATCGCTCAAGAAGGTGTAATTATTCAAATAACACATTGTTTTATTTTAAAACATAATAAAATTGCAACCATGAAGTGTTTTTCAAATGTAATATTTCTTTAAAGGCTAGGGACAGAAAAGTGGACATTTCCATAGAAAGACCTATATATATATAATATTATACATATATTATATATAATATTATACATATATATATTCCACTAAGCCATGTTAAGTGTCCTCTACCCCAAGAAAATGCTTAACATGAAACGTGTTATGTTCATATTCTGGGGTATATTCTGTCTGTGATTAATAGTGTATGCCTTAAAAAGGTGTACTGAACTTGGTCCTCCAACTACCGTTTTAAGCCAAGTTAGATTGTTTTTGATTGTCCCGTTTATCATTAGACCACTATCCAGTGACCAATGTGTGACAGTTTTTTTCAGCTGCTTACACACAAAATCTTTACTTGTCACACAGATTCTAAAACCTGACACTCAAACACCAGAACCACACACCAAATCTGCAAAACCATACACTAATTCTTGGTTTTCAATTTCATAAAACACTTTTTGCAAAACACAACACACAATTCTTTATGTAACACACAAGAATCTAACAGGAAGTATCTTGATTTTCTTTTTCAAACACAACCAATCAAAATGCCACACTAATTCGTCAGTGCCTCACACTAACACCTCACATGTGCAAACACTCATTGCTTTACTTAACACCAACCAATCATGGTTTTAGAAAAGGCCTTGGAATAATCACCGTTTTCAAAATTATGAATTATGCAATGCATATTGTGAAATATTTAAACTATTTAAAATAACTGTTTTCTGTGTGAATATATTGCAAATATGTAACATATTGTGATACAGACAAAAAGCTGAATTTACAGCATCATTACTCCAGTCTTCAGTGTCACATGATCCTGCAGAAATATTTCTTATATGCTGATTTGCTGTTCAAGAAACATTTATTATTATTATTATTATTATTATTATCACCATCAATATTTAAAACAGTTAAGTACCTTTTTTTCAGGATTCTTTGATGAATAGAAAAAAATTATATTTCAGATAAATGCTGGTCTTCTGAACTTTCTATTCATCAAAGAAACCTGAAAAAAAATCTACTCAGCTGTTTTCAACTAAATAATAATAATAATAAATGTTTTTTTTTCTGAGCAGCAAATCATAATATTAGAATGATTTCTGAAGGATCGTGTGACTGCAGTAATGATGCTAAAAATTCAGCTTTGAAATCACAGGAATAAATGACATTATAAAATATATTCAAATAGAAAACAGTTGTTTTAAATAGTAAAAATAATTCAAAATTTTACTATTTTTGTTGTATTTTGGATCAAATAAACGCAGGCTTGGTGAGCAGAAGAGACTTCTTTAAAAAACATTAAAAATCTTCCTGTTTAAAAACTTTTGACTGGTAGAATATTTATTTTCTTTCGTACTGTGTAATTCTGTATTCACAACCTCAAATGCTTACAGTAAAATAATAATAATAATAATAATAACAGTTTGGTTTCCATCTTCCTTTTTTATGTTTACCATATTTTTCAACATCTCTCTGCCAATTACTTTCAATCTTGTACAGAAATATACATAGAAGCTCATGAAAGAAGAGTTTTAGGTTTTGAATGAATGTGTGTATATGATGCATACAAAAATATAATATTATGGCAAAGGTGTTTCCAACGTAAGACAAATGTTTGCTTTTGAGACGTGTTTGTGATATTTTGAATGCAGTGCTTCATTTTGCAAGAGATTTGAGGCATTTTACATTTTGTGTGTGCAATTCTTAGATTTGTGTGTAAAGTTTTGAAAAAAAAAGAGGAAAAAGTTTTGAAAATGTAAGCAGTTGAAAAAAACTTTAATAAAGTCATTAAGTCGATTTCAACTTGTAAAGTCAATGTAGAGTTTTTATCTCAAAATTTCTACTTTTTTTATCTCATAATTATGACTTAAGTATGACATAATTTTGACTGTTTAAGGCATGACTTTTTTTTTTTTTTTTACATGTGGTGGAAATGGGCTTCTGTACGTTTCTCATTCGTGTTGGGCTTGTTTATATCAGAGTGAGCACATGCCTCTAGATGCAGCACACAGCAGTGTTGTGTAATTTAAAACATTCATTACACATTATTGTGATATACCAGTACATGTCTAGTTCAGAGGCAGAAAGAAAAAGCAAAAAACAGAAAAAAAATATGAAGATTTAGGTGGAAACTTTAATAATAATCATAAAAATATGAAATCGAAGCTGTCTGTATTGCACAGTAAATCTCTTATTCACACCATGTCCATGTTGTTTAAAATGGGAGGTTTTAGTTTGATCACTCATCATTACTTGTTTACAGTGTATTGAGTGTTACAGCATCTACATTGTAGTCAATATCTAGTGAATCCAAAACGATTCCAAACTGCTCATTTTCTGCACTCAGTTTCATGGTCCATTATAAAACAAGACAGTGAAACACGACACACATGAGAGTGTGATGCTGTGTGTCTCTGTGTGTTCAGTCTGTGTTGATTGTGTGACTGTGACGTCTCTGTAGCGGCTCCTTATTCACCATCAGCTGATCCTGAGGAAACTGGACTGACGTCTCAATACTGAGGGTCTACAATAAAACACACAGACAGTCACATATGAGTATGAGACATTACTGCTGTCACATCACATCAGCAGATCCATTTCAGAAAAACACAGTGCATTCAAAAACTGATCATGATCAATAACTCTCTCTTTATCACTTACACACACAGACACTGGAAGAGATGAAAATATTCATATATTCATAGATCAGTCACATCACAGAATTAAACTCTTATTAAACACAGTTTAAAGTACAGAGACTAAAGTGGAGCTGAATTATTAACTTATATTCTCCAATTACACACATATGAGGACTTTTACTAAACTTCAGCCATTTTAAAACATTTATATACTCACTATTATATACTAATAATATACTCACAGTGACTAAATGTCTCCAGTTTATAATGTGGATCATCCTTCAGATCAGAGAGTAACTTCACTCCTGATTCTCCTAGTTTATTCCCAGACAGATCCAGTTGTCTCAGCTGTGAGGGGTTTGATCTCAGAGCTGAAGTCAGAGCAGCACAACCTTCATCTGTGACGCCACACTTCATCAACCTGTAGAGAACAATGACAGTGTGAATTGTAGTTCAGGTGTGTGTAGTTTGTTATTGACTCTGGTCTCAGAGCAGGAAAGGAGATATAATGACAAGCACTGTCACATACTGCTGCTGATAGAATGAGATTTATGCATGTTGATGCTCAGTGGTGCTGTTTGAAACTGTCATGTGCTTCAAGACTGAACAGACACACAAAGATGAATGTGAGATATTGTTTCATAGTGATATAAGGACGAATCTGGCATCTGGCAGCTTATAAACTAAATAGAAATGTGATGAAATAAATAGAGATAGTGTTTGCAGTTTGAATTTAATCTTGATCAGCGTTGCTTTCTTAAATAATGTTTTGCTCAGGATATGAGATGAAAAGGAAATGGCTGATGGAGGAGAAAGACTGAAACTCTGCTTCAGTCTGCTCCTGCAAACCAGTGTGTTGATTCTCACAGATACGTGTTTTATACAGTATGTCACTTCACTGTACTGTATTTAAGAGTGTAAATAATAAACAACTTTCTTGTTTTAAAGGTTTTGAGGGTCTGATAATGTTGAAAGCTAATGTAATATAACCTTCATCATTCACTGTAGTAGTGAAAACAGGAGGTCAAAAACAGGAGCAGCAGATCATGAGATGTGATGAAGATCAATGAAATAAACTTCAGTCATAATTCATTTGTGCTGAGATTTAGTGTGTTTACTGAACATTTACATTAAAGGACACGTCTTACTGAGGATAAAGACGTGACTATCAGAGAGATGATCTTACCACAGTGTCTCCAGTTTACAGTGAGGATCCTCCAGTACAGAACAGATGAACGTCAATCCTGAATCTCCTAGTTTATTCACAGACAGATCTAGTTGTCTCAGGTGTGAGGGGTTTGATCTCAGAGCTGAAGTCAGAGCAGCACAACCTTCATCTGTGACACCACACTTCATCAACCTGTAGAGAACAATGACACACTCTTCACTCTCTCACATCAGATCAGTTTAGCAGTGAATCCATTATTACAGTTTTTTCTTAAATTGCTTACACACAATAACCACTTTACACAAAACCACAAAATATGCACACAACAAAACATTATACATCTCTTACAAAAGCAAACACTTCTTTCAAAACTATTTTAACTCTTATAAAATGATCAAATGATTGGTCATATACACACCAAACTACACTCAGATATGACAAATGTAAATCACTAGTGTCTTGTGTGTTTTGTGTTTTGTTCAGTGTGCAGTGGAGTTTGTCACAGCACTCACACGTACATGTATATGCACAAATACACTGTATATACAGTCTGTATGAACAACTGATGAACTTTACAGTTACTGAACTGAACTATATATATATATATATACACGAAGAGCTCTTTTCCAAGATGCGATAAACGCCATTTTTTTTCAAAATTGAGTTCCTGCCAAAATCAGTATTGTATCTGGTCGTTATTGAAAAGGCAGTTTTTAATTTTACGGAAAATGTGATATCCGCCGTGTTATTCTGTCTTGTTTTCTCCCTTTTCTGCAAAATGTGATACACCCGCTCAGCCAATCACAGCGCAGCATTTCACGCATTGTAAATAGTGATGGGAAGTTCGGATCATTTTACCAACTCGGACCTTTGAGTCTCGTTCAGCAAAAATGAACGAATCTTTTTTCGAGTCATTTCGTTCATTTTAGCAAAATATAATTAAAATGTTACCTGTTGCCTCCCTAACACATCTACTGCTTACACAAACACACTTAAAACAAAACAAAACTGTAATGCTATAAGAAACAGAAGAGATTCATTCATTGTTTACCTGGGTCTTTAGTCTATGATTATCTCACCTCACCTCTAATCTGACATGTTTTCGGGTTTGAGTCGTTCGTTCATCACCTGACAGCCCAATTAGCTAACCAACGCAGTCTAAGCCGGTGTTACGGTTTAACTGGTGACCGTGTTATCTGGTGACCAACTTCCTGGTTCAGGTCCTCCGCACCAGATGTGATGGAACGACAGTGGCAGATTCGCCGATTCTGAAAGCACAAACTGACGTGATATTAAGCTGTCTAATAAACGCACACTTGCTCATTACATGATTCTGGTATTCTTGTAAAGATTACAAATTATTGGTATGATGGCCCGTAGCGGCGGAAAAAAAAAAAAAAAAAAAAAAAAAAAAAAAAAAGCTTGTTCGGCACGGGTTTCGAACGTATTGTGAAACGACAGTAACGAACGCATTGAGCTATTAAACTGTGCTGATTCAGCTGCGGATTTCGAGATTCAAGTAGGATTTTACTCTCGACATGATTCTGCAACTGACTGAATCAAAAAATATGCCCGTGTTAACTTGTGACCTGTGTTTACTTGTTATGAAAACTAATATTAAAGCAAAAGTATATTACATTTTATGGTTTATGATGTTAAAGTACCTTCAACGGAGTCTCAGACAACTGTAAATTTGTGGCTAATGTGGTTTAATTACAAACGCTATCGTTAAACTTTATTTACTATAGTAAAAACATGGTACATTTTCTTCAGAGACTAGCTGATGTCTCCTTTAATTAATATAAAAACTTGATGTTATTTCCACGTTGTTTTGCCGCTTTTTTCGTAGAAATACTTCGGAAACTTGTGATTTGATTTCTTGATTGTAGTGAATGACATATAACGTTAAATTCTAGTTGAAACGCCGCTTAGAAATGTAACTTTATAAACGTGTTAACTTGTTATTTGCGTTCAATAGGTGGTATTTTATTCGATTATAACAGTATATAAATATAATAGCCTTTTCTGTAGTCGAAAAGCTGCAAATTAATGCTGCACTTAACGTGTTACATTGTGACTTGTGTTCACTAGCAGAATAATTCTGAAAGTATGACATAAACGTTGTTTTCTGTTGGTGAATATATTCAAGTACTCGCAGTCGACGTGTAGGCTAAATGATCGTACTGTTTAATCATACGAAAATGAAAAAAAAAAAATCAATAAAAAAGCCACAATGTAACACGTTACAAAGTGCAGCACAAATTCGCAGCTTTTCGACTACAGAAAAGGCTATTATATTTATATACTGTTATAATCGAATAAAATACCACCTATGAGACTGAGACTCCGTTGAAGGTACTTTAACATCATAAACCATAAAATGTAATATACTTTTGCTTTAATATTAGTTTTCATAACAAGTAAACACAGGTCACAAGTTAACACGGGCATATTTTTTGATTCAGTCAGTTGCAGAATCATGTCGAGAGTAAAATCCTACTTGAATCTCGAAATCCGCAGCTGAATCAGCACAGTTTAATAGCTCAATGCGTTCGTTACTGTCGTTTCACAATACGTTCGAAACCCGTGCCGAACAAGCTTTTTTTTTTTTTTTTTTTTTTTTTTTCGCTACGGGCCATCATACCAATAATTTGTAATCTTTACAAGAATACCAGAATCATGTAATGAGCAAGTGTGCGTTTATTAGACAGCTTAATATCACGTCAGTTTGTGCTTTCAGAATCGGCGAATCTGCCACTGTCGTTCCATCACATCTGGTGCGGAGGACCTGAACCAGGAAGGAACCGTAACACCGGAAAGACAATTGATTAGTTCATCTCTCGAGTAATGTATCACAGACATATCTGACAAATTCTTTCATAAAGTGTAGAGAGAGTGTAAATAAGAGATTCATTGAGCAGTGTAGAGAGTTTCATTGATTATAATTTTGTGAGATCGCGATGAACTAAGATGAGTGACAGCTCTTAATGATTTTAAGGGAGTTTGTAAATGAGATATTGACTTGAAGTTAATATTAAGTGACTTACATTGTCGGACTATAACACTATTGCCTGATTTTGCTCTATTTCATCTTCAAAAATAGTTTGAAACAAAGTCACAGCTGATCCGCTGCGCATCTCCATTCAAACACAGCGCTGTTTCATTTATGAATGATATGATTCAGAAATTAAATCAGTGACTTACCGCCACCTACTGGCAGTATTTCATTTTTATCTTCTTTTTAGTTATTAAAACCATTTAATATTTCTTTGTTCAAAATTGTATATTTAAAACATTAATCTCAACAAGAGTTTATGAATTTGATTGCACTTATGCCATCTCTTTCCATCACTTATACTTTCTCTAAAAAGAAAAGTAAGCGTAGACCCCTAATGGATTTATTGCATTTTGGGAAAAAATAATCAGTTTTTATAATAAATCTTTGAAAAATCAAAATCTAGATTTGAATTTTTTAATGTTATTATAACCTATAAAGATGCTGTGTGAAAGTTTAAAACAGAAAATAGTGGTTTTCATCTTGCCACTTTCTTGGTAAAGAAAACACATTTTTACTCAAAAAGTAAATATATATATATATATATATATATACACTAGTGTTCTAATAGCCTAATTTTGGCCACCACTGTATATACTAGTGTTGGGTTCGAGTCCACCTAAGTCGAGTCCGAGTCGAGTCTGAGTCCAAGGAAACACTACTGTTTGTCAGAATCTTAACATTGTTTTAATCCGGGGGTGCCAAAACTCGGTCCTGGAGGGAGGTGTCCTACAGAGTTTAGCTCCAGCCCCAATTAGACACACCTGAATCAGCTAATCAAGATCTTACTAGACATACGAGAAACCCCCTGGCAGGTGTGTTGAGGCAAGTTGGAGCTAAACCAAGGACCAGGACCGAGTTTGGGTGCCCCTGTTTTTAAACCTTGCGACTAAACAAAAATGCAATATCAGTTGAAATGTAAGAAAAGCAAACCTCTAGTGGATCTTGCCATTTTGATTTTTGATTTCACAACATCTCATAAGTGTCCTGCTCTGCTTAGCAAACTTAAAGTCATGTAACAGACGTTCTGGCCGACTTATGTCTTGTGACATATTTCAGAGTAAAACAAGTTTTAGAATGTGATAAATTATAGGGTGGGACTTGACTTTATTCACTGATATAGTAAATGTATAAATTCAAGGGTGGGGGTAAAGGAGTAGGTATCTTGGGACCTTAAGAGCAGAAAATGCACCTCTTTTATTTCTGATTGTGGCTGTGTGTGTTTTGGGTTTTATGACTTTTTTTCTTGGATGAAAATGAGGTTGTGATGGATAAACCTAGTCTTTACAATGGCACACACTGTGTATAAAGCCCTACATATACTTTCCATAAGTCACAGCAAACTCACACCTGTTTTATTTTTGAATGCATTAATTACAATACATTACATTATATAAAGAAAAAATGATGATGTGCCTTTGAATTATTAGAAACTCATGCACACCCAAGGTGGTTTTGGGCCCATTAAAACTATTGCTGCAAAGATGTTAGAAAAATTATTTTTCTTTGAAGCTAGAAACTGCCACCATGTTTAAAAAATAATAATAATAATTTTAATACAGCAAAAACTAATAAACTAATGTAAGTAAAACATTCTCAAGCTTACTGAAGGCAAGTAAACACTCCAAGTAGGTCTATTACGTACAAACAAAAGGATAAATAATACATTAATCAAAAATATAAATTAAATTATATTTTTTAAAAATAGAATCTTTTTAAAAATAGATTTCTTTGTAGGTAGGTCTATCTAAAGCCTATTACAGAAACAGACTACAGACATTTCATGAAGTAATAAATGTTAAAATAAAAACACTGCAAAATCTTCCCTGTATACATAAAATATTATTCTTACTAAAGTTAATAAGTGATTCAGTCAAGAAAAGTGAGTGATTTATTTTTCTTTCATTGTTTGATTGATATTTATGACGTGGTCTGCGGCTGCAGGTTTACGCTGCTGTCGCTTTAAGATCTGACGCACAGATCAAATATTTTGATGCATCAGTGTTTCTCACAACTGTTCAGGTTTACTTAAGACAAAACCGAAATAACAGAACCTATTAAAAGCAAAAGAGAACTCGACATTCACACACTGACTGAGGTGTGTTCTGTGAGCTGCTTTGAGTGTGTGCGCACATAAACCCGTCGGCTTTCAAGTGGCTACTGGACAAGACTTAAAAACACATGCAAATACTGATTATCACTTTCATGATAATGCATCGAGTCAACTGTTTGTAAGTGTAATGCATTGAGAAACTGTACATTTCCATCAACTGTCTCTGGACTCGGATGGACTCGGCATATTTTCCGAGTCCGAAAGGCTCGAGTCCGAGTCAAGCCCGAGTAAAAATGCATCCGAGTCCATGACAAGTCCGAGTCGCCTAAAAATTGTATTCGAGACCAGATTCGAGTCAGAGTACGGGTCCGAGTACCCCAACTCTAGTATATACACACGTGTTGCTGTATACATGGATTATTCTGAATTATTGATCTTGCCTTTCATTTACATCTGAAAGAGAATTACATTGTATTTTATCTACACTACATATTTGCTGCCCTTGCATCATAAGAGAAAAAAAAAAAAAAAAAAAGTAAGAACCTTTTTTGTCTAAATGGTTCCATAAAGAACCTTTAACATCTGAAGAACCTTTCTGTTTCACTAAAAAAGTTCTTTGAAAGAAGGTTCTTCAGATTATAAAAAGGTAAGAAAGAGATGGTTCTTTAAAGAACCTTTGTGTAACGTTGTGAGTGAGATGAGAGGAGAGCGGATCCATTTGCATGCTTTTATTTAAGGGACGAGACAGAGACATAGTCGTACAGGCAGGGTCAGACAACAATGGCAGGCAGGTGTAACGAAGGCAAAACGTGAGAATAGTCCGTGAGATGAGCAAGAGTCCAGAAGGGAGGCGGCGAGAGAGACGAGACGATAAAGCCAGGCGAGAAAGCTAAACACGGGAAACTAGGGAACACAGGATTACTACAACGACAACTACACAATGAAAACTACAACTCAATACTCCGTGCCAACGGAGGGAAAGTCCGGGGCTTTTATAGGGCTTCTGATTGGCCACAGGTGTATGGAGCAATCAGCGTGGTGGATGATGGGAGATGCAGTCCGGGGTGTAGTGCAACAGTCTGTGTGTAATAATGGAGCGAGAGCGACATCTGGTGGTGAGCGGTCCGCGGAACACCGACCAGATTCGTGACACTTTCACTGAATGGTTCTTTGTGGAACCAAAAATGGTTCTTCTATGGCATCGCTGTGAAGAACATTTTAAAGCACCTTTATTTTCAAGAGTGAAGGTTGAATCATGTTTGAGAAGCTCCTGTCTCAACATCTCTACACGCCTCTTCCTTTGTTTCTGGTGGTGTTGTTCTGGACCACTGTGTCTAATAATGCTCCTCTTCCACTCAAAATAATCTTGATTGTCCACTGAATGATCTCAAACTTCAATTTAGAAAAATGTTTGGACATTTACAGTAAATGACAGAAGTTGTCCCAGCAGGACTAAAAAAATCAGTAATATCAAAAACAATCATAGTACAACACATTATAAGTGTTTGTTTGTTTGTTTTTTTGACATAGTAACTCTTATTCTCCCCCCACCCCTGAATAGTTATCAGTTTAGGGCCAATCAAAAATATAGCGTGTTCATTTGATAGAATGAGAAATTACAGAGTTTTGTTTGTTGTGTTTGGACAAAT
The DNA here is from genome assembly GCF_022985175.1 of Labeo rohita. Lineage (NCBI taxonomy): Eukaryota > Metazoa > Chordata > Actinopteri > Cypriniformes > Cyprinidae > Labeo > Labeo rohita. The sequence continues at coordinate 32,634,896 of NC_066882.1, read as the reverse complement.
GGTACATAAATGTTTAGAGAAATGTGTCAAATTGTTTGAGAAAAACTGTAATGCATCCATTGCTAGTAAAAAAAAGTACAATGCTTCATTTTGCAGTAAAGTTGAACTGTTTGTTTAAGATAATTTGGTGTTTTATGGCTGTGCTAATTGTTCTGAGAACAAGTAAACTGCATTGGAGAAAAGTGTCAAATCGATTGAGAAAAACTGTAATAGTTAATGTTAAACACACTTGGTTTGCTGTTCACAATGGAGGCTTGAACCTGAGGCTCGGTTTGAGCTCCGAGTTCAACCCCTCCACTGCGGTACTACACAGAGAGAGAATAACAGAAATACTCTGTAAATATATACTGAATATATACACAGGTCTTTCTGCACTCTCAGAAAAACATGTAGAAGAGCTACAAACCGATAGAGTCATTACTGAGTCAGTTCAGTGTTGATTCAGTTCAGTTCAGTAACTGTAAAGTTCATCAGTTGTTCATACAGACTGTATATACAGTGTATTTGTGCACATACATGTACGTGTGAGTGCTGTGACAAACTCCACTGCACACTGAACAAACAAAACACACAAGACACTAGTGATTTACATTTGTCATATCTGAGTGTAGTTTGGTGTGTATATGACCAATCATTTGATGTTTGTGTGTAGAGTTACTGTGAAATACAGGAGGAGATGGGGAGGTGGAGAACTGCTAGATGAATTGATGCAGGGACGCCACAACGAAAAAGTTTAGAGCTCAATCAGCTGAACTCACAGCAGCAGAAAGAGACTGAACACTTCAAACATACTTTACATTGTGTTTCACCTGTGAGAGTCAAATATGATCTTACCACAGTTTCTCCAGTTTACAGTGAGGATCCTCCAGTACAGAACAGATGAACATCAATCCTGAATCTCCTAGTTTATTCACACACAGATCCAGATATCTCAGGTGTGAGGGGTTTGATCTCAGAGCTGAAGTCAGAGCAGCACAACCTTCATCTGTGACACCACACTTCATCAACCTGTAGAGAACAATGACACACTCTTCACTCTCTCACATCAGATCAGATCAGATCACAATCCTAAACAGACTAGTAAACATGTCTACATTTCCATTGGAGATTCATCACTGTTGTAAAAATAATAAAGACATTCAAAAAGCTTTCAGCACATGTGCTTCATAAATGCAGATTTCACAGAGGAAAGATGATCTCTGAATATGAGTCATGGGTGTGTTTTGGTAAATTATAATAGAATTTTCATTTTGGTTGAACTAGTATTAATATAGAAATACAAACAAATTTTAATGAAATGACATTCTAAATGGAAAGTAAACTGTCAGTAGGTGGCAGTAATTTTATTTTTATTTATTTATTTGGTCTGATTAAGTCATTGGCTGTGTTCAAAACCACATACTCACTGAGTGGGTACTAAACTAAAAGAGCACTTACTCTATACCCTGAATCTGTTTAATATGAATGTGATCCGGACATCATCCATCATCCGCCATTTTGACATTATCATGTGAATTACGACTAATAAACACAAAAACTTAAAACATATGAGCGACAGCTTTAATTCATCTATCTGTAAATATCTTGATATTGATGAAATTTTCTCATTTTGTGTCTTGTTGATGAAACAGCTGCCCATTTATTGTGTGATTGTAATATAACCAATACAATGAATTGATATAAGTTTTTATATTTTTAACCCTACTAATGTCACCCACAGCTTTATTTTTAAAGTTATTACAAAACCCAAAATCATTATATCTTAAATATGTTGTTAATTTCTTTATTTTATATGCAGAATTTTGCATCCACAAGCAAAAGTGCCTCATATCTCCTTTGTGTTTTTGTCTTTTTCTTTTTGTATGTAACACTTGTTTCATCCCTCAGGCTGAAAATAAATAAATAATAATAATAATAATAATAACAATAATAACTAAATAAAATCATTATGATAAATTATTTAAAGTACATGCTATGATGAACACAAACACATGATATTTATGTTTTCTGTTTTATGACATTATGATTATGATTATTGTTAAAGATACAACCATGGAATCTTTAGCTGATCTTGTATGTAATTATAAGTTTTGCAATAAAAAGAAAGAAAGAAAGAAAGAAAGAAAGAAAGAAAGGAATCAGCGCTGCATTGCAAACCCATTCTGAGTGAACGCCTCATTGATTTACTCACTGCAGTTTTAAAGCCCTCATTATCTGTTCCCGTCTGTAGGTGGGATTGTCAGCCGACAGGTTATAATAAACCGTTATTGAATCAAAGACCTACTGAGGTAATAATAAATATATAGATGTTCAACTGAATTGATAACATGTGCTTAATAACTGTGTAAACTTTACAATGCCACCTTGTAAATGTATAGTTTTAGAGTAAAATTAAATCAAATGCAATAAATGCAGAATATTGATGTTATTGATATACTTAACTGTTCAGCCCCCCTTAGCAGCACAGAGAAAAACAAAAACAAAAAAACAAAAACCCTGGAGCTGCTACTGTTTGTTAGCAAAAACATAAAATTGTGTTTAAATTTAACAAAATATTAAGTTTTCATTTATTGAACTCTCTGGGCTACATCACACGGTGAGCTGTTGTCCTGCATCATGTTCATCAATCAATGAATATAAGATGATCTATACGTAGGTCTGGGGTGGTGCGGATGCGTTACATATGATGATAATTGTAACATTTTATTTGTTCCACAACTAATTAATTAACATGTTAAATCAACAGCCAAACAACAAACAACACTTTTCCAGTCTAAACTCTGTCACACAGTGCTCAGACTCAAACTTGCTCAAGACTGCTTATGTCTGTGCTGTTTAATCAGGTCTGTCATTACATTAGATGATACTGTCCTTTAATACATGCCTCATAAATGGGAACGATGATGTTGGTCTTTGCATCTTTGATGCAATAAACTCAAATCAAGTTTTTATTTTGTGAGGGTTTGTTCAGATGACAAGTGTAGAAATAGCCTCCAAGTCTTGCACAACTCAGGAAACTAATGAAATGAGACAGTAGAAGAAGTAGTCCTGCCCCCTTTCTTAAACAGCCAATAGCATTTCCTTTATATCACAGTTTAAGTCAGAGCCGTTGAGCTCAATAAAGCTCCGTTTGACAGCGTATGACAGTCACAATCTCATCCATATTGCTATAAAATACAGCACTCTGTGTAGAATTTAAATGGGTTCGATACACTCGATAAAAAAAAGAATATTTACACTGTCTGAATCGTTCCCTGTCCCCTATATAGTGCACTACATACCATTTGCCATACAGAAAATACTAACTGTGAAAAAGTTTTAGTGTGTATTTATAGTGTAGGGGGCGGGACTCTTTGGATTCTAAGTAGCATGTGATTGGACAGAAAGTTTGATGAGAAGCTGAAGTGCGGGGTGATGTCATCAAAATCACTGTGTGTGCACTTGGATGGGTTAAATGCAGAGCACAAATTCCAAGTATGGATCACCATACTTGGCTTTTCCTATGTTATACACACAAATAAAAGCCTAACCGTGTGTTTGTTTGTTAAATTTCTGACACTGATAAATTAATTTACCCATTGAACAGTGTCATTAAATGCCAGTACAAATATCAATATGATATAACAGAAGAATAATGTACACATATTAATGGACCTTTATCTCACTTCCAATGAAAACTAATGGGAGAATCATCTCTTTCCTTTCTTTCGCCGGTGTTACTGCAGTGTACCTGGCTGCTTTTACTCTAAATGACGACACACTGCCTCAGTTTTCACCATTTCCTGACACAACACGGATGAGATGCGTGGGATGAATTAAGGTCCTTCTAAAATATTATGCGGGAGCACGTTTGTGTGGAGTATACACTTCGAGACTGAGGATGTTTAGGCCTACATCTCATATCACCTGCTGAAATGTTTCTATCAATATATTTCCCTTCCAAATGTGCGTTCTGAATAATAAATAAATTTAACCTTCTGCAGTCAATTTCGTCTTCTCATTAACAATGTTTTTCTCATCATATTTTATACCCGTTTACATTAAATTTGACTGATAAACACCCTTACAAAATTAACCATGGATTTACTATAGTAAATATGTATTAACTGTAATATTTTATTAGATTTTTTCCACGGACTGATTTCCATTTGTATTGCCACAGTCTTACTACAGAAGTCATGGTTAATTTTTATAAGAGCGTATTAAAAAAGATGAATGAATGCGCGGGCATTGCCTTAAAGTAATAACAATGTTGAACATGTAGCACCCTCTTTCCCCTCAGGGTGGTTTGCCTGAGCACTTAGGACGGGTGCACGGGTTCGTAAAGGATAGTCCCTCAACTGGATAAACCAAGGAACCTCTTAAACCTCGGATTTGAGAATAACAAGGTTAACTATAAAATGACAGTGTTTATTTAACCAATGAAATTAAAGGAAAATAAAATAACTAATGAAAAATTACAAATGTCCCAGCAATCAAATTACATTGGGTTCCCCCAACCACTGTATTAGAGGCTTTGTCTGACAACCCCTTTTAACGGTGCAGCTCAAATGCACCTTCAGACACTTTGAACTCACAGGTTAAATGGAAATATAATTAGAAAGCTTTCATTACGCTATATATTCAAAATTCACTGTAACCGATAAATAACTTATTCAGTCTACGATAAAACACACCAACAACGCTATTTCACCGTCTCTAAGATGCACTCACTAGCGCCGTACATGGATGATGCAATACACAAGGCGTGTGGCACACATACCTGATTATAATTGTCAACTAATGATAACACAACTTATGCATTCAAATAACAGCTGTTTAAAGATAATAAATAACATAAATACAGTCACTCACTTGTATATGAACGCACTCTGTAGAAGCAACATGACCAGCAAAAACCAGCAAAGGACCAGCTTAAACCAGCATCAAAACATACTTACCAGCATATGCTGTTTTTTTCCACCAGGGAAGTATCTAAACTTTAAGCAAAATGTTTTTTTTTCCTATACCCTCTTCCCATTTGGGGAGGGGAAATACTGGGGGTCACAATCAGTTTAGCTAATTAATCTTAAACAGTATAATGCGTTGACAGACTTTGAGTATTAATTAAGAATTTTGTCATAAATATGTGAATTACATAGTGAAATGACTGTGAATGAAACATAACAGAACAAAGACTAAAATTTAATACAGATGAATAAATATGTTGATTCTGTGTCTCACACACACCGCAGCACTGACGCAGTGTGGTGAAATCACATGTTTATGAGCCATGGGTTTCTCAGATCGGTACGTTGGATTAAAACTACAAGTTCCATTGAGTTTGGAAAATTCTGTGCACAGTAATCATCAGAATATCTCTTCGCCTGTCTCTGAAAATGTCCGGATTTTGATGCTCATTTTAACAGGCTTTTATTCAACTAGGTGATTACAGCATATTGAAAAATATACATAACCGGAAGAATCGGTACACTGCATCGACAAGCGCTTCTGGTGTTCAGTTCCGGTGCAATAAAGGTCCATTGCATATGGCAAATGTTTAATTTTCCTGAAATAATTTGTATTCTTCATATTACTTGTATGACTGGGATGTAACAGACTTTAATATGAGTTATCTTACATTTCTCTATTTGCTGAGAAACGAAATGCAGCGTCAGCAATGCAATGTTGTCCAGTCAACAGCTCTTAGTGAAGTGTCTCACCTTGCTCAAGCAGTTCAGGACAGCACAGCCTTAAACAGGTTACCCGTACCTGACCCTACAGTGTTCAATGGAGACCCAATTCAGTTTGTAGACTGGGAAGCATCATTTATGTCATTAATAGATAAAAAAGGCATCTCAGCAACTGACAAACTCTATTATTTGAAGAAGTATGTGAGTGGCTCAGCGCACATGTATCTTGAGGGCACCTTTTATCAAAATGATGAAGAAGCCTACAAAGACGCTTGGGACAAGCTTAACCAAAGATACGGCCAGCCCTTTGTCATTCAAAGAGTGTTTTGAGAAAAGCTGTCTAAGTGGACTAAAATACAGTCCAAAGATGCAGAAGGTCGGAGAACACTTTCAGACTTCTTAAATGCCTGCTTGCAAGCCATACCTCATGTTAAACGTCCTGACTGTGTACCTTCCAGATGAAACCGTCAGGTCCCAACAGCCCTCATGGATGGCAAAGAGTTTCCAAGTTTTTATGACTTTGTCAATTTCATGTCAACAGAGGCAGAAATCATGTGTAATCCCATCACTTCTTTACATGCTCTTCATTCATGTGAGTCTCCTCATGAAAGTAGAATTTCAAAGGAAACCAAAAGGAACAAAGCCATTGTCTTTAACACTCACACAAGTGTAAACAATGACAGACAAACAACAGTCAAAGGGCAGTTAAAAACACAGTGCAAGTTGTGTCCAGATGACAATCAGAGACGGAAACAGAGAACGACCATTGCCCATGGTAAACAATGTGCATGCCCTTGAAAGTGAAACTACTAATGCCATGTCAATTAATATCACAAGCGAAGGTCAGTCAGTCATTACATCTATGATCGTACCTGTATGGGTGTCATCGGTTAAAAATTCATCCAACGAACAGCTTGTGTATGCTTTGTTGGATACACAGAGTGACACTACATTCATTGATGAAGACATTAGTAATGCACTGCAAGTGGAGAGTCACCCAGTGAAACTCAAACTAACCACCTTGATGGGAGACAATGTGATTATTAGAAGCAAACGAGTATCTGATCTTCGAGTGAGAGGGTACAGTTCCTCAGTACAGTACAGTCTTCCTCCTGTTTACACAAAAGAGTGTTTTCCTGTTAATTATGATCACATACCAACACAGGAAACTGCAATGAACTGGAGTCACTTGAAAGTAATTGCAGACAAAATGGCACCTCTTCTCAATTGTGAAGTAGGCTTACTACTCTAGGATGGAGTATCGTTGGCTGCTCCACACCAAGTATCAATGAATCAACAGGATTCAGTCTTCGTCACAGAATGGCTACAAAGGAGATGCCAGCTTTGACACCTATGGATATACTCGAGTCGGACTTTAAGGATGTCACATCAGATGACAAGATAGTCTCTCAAGAAGACATCATGTTCTTAGACAAACTTAAAGTAAGAATAAAGAAAAATGCTAAAGGACATTATGAAATGCCTCTTCCATTTAAGCAACAACCACACTTGCCTGACAACAGAGAACTTCAGAGAACAACAGTCAGACTCAATCATTTGAACAAGAACTTCTGTAAACATGAGAAATACAAGACAGACTACATCACTTACAAGAATGACATCATTGACAGAGGTGATGTAGAAGTAGGGCTGGGCAATATGGGCAAAAAAAAAACTAATTTTTTTTTTACCAACTTATTGGTAAATAAGTAAATTATCACGATAATTTTTTTCATATCAGTCGATATCAAGAATTATCACAATAAATGTCAAATCTTTATTTCTTTCCAGTTTAAAGTCAGATTTTTGCTCCAAAGTGGAAGTTGTAGAAGCCAGACCATTAATTTTCCTTAACAAAATAAATATCTAAATAAAAAAAATAATAATTTCTGCATGTTCTAAAGAGTTATATTGTTTCAAATCAAGAAACAGGTTTGGGTTGTCTGATAATGATAATAATAATAATAGTAATATCACTTTTTTGTCTCTTAGAAATGCACATTTGATAGTAGCTTGAGGATGCAGAGGTAAATTTTTGTTCATTATCAATCAGTAACATCTGTAAAAATTGTAGCAAGTTTTATGTGGTTAAATTCTTAACGTTTTATTTTTAATTAAGCATTGGTCTCCCATAGTAGAATAACACAGTATAAACACAGTTAAAGCCACACATATTGGTACCTCAATACCATGGTAAAAATATAACTACATGGTTTTATAGGTAGCCTATTTGTATGAAAAACGGTCTAAAAACATTCAGTATAAACGCACACATGCTATAGCTTAATCACAACAACATACATACTATAATTATATACCATTACTGCTGTAATACAATTCAATGTGAATATCCCACATTGCTGCCACAATACCATGGTGCAGTGAGTGTCACTACAGTAAATCCATGGTAATTGAAGGAGATGAGTAGATTGAAAAGCTTTCTGACTGTCTCGTTGCACACAGCTTTAAACTAGTTTGTGTTCATTGCTGAATTCAGGTGTTTCACACTCACAGCGCTGTTTAGTGTTTGCGTGACGGAGCCGTTCACGTCGCGTCTTTTGCACATTCAAGTTCATTATTTCAAATGTCGGCAGCTGTGCTCATAATGGAAGGGTAATACGCATGCGGTGCAATGCGCTCGGTTTTTCTAGACACGTCCGCGCCGCATCAAGATAATAAACGCATCTTCTGTAGTGAGCTCGTGCAGAACTTTGTTCCGAGCGGATAAACGAAGAGACGAAGAGACTATACCGAATAGATGCACTTTCATGCTGTAATCTTGAAGAACTGAGCTGAACCATCATAAAAAGCGCAGATAATCATGAATCACGACGTGGAACTGGTGGAACATTTTCTCAGTGACACATATCACTGCAATAGGACGCCTTCTGAACCTTACAAGGACTGATCATTGCACACTGCCATGAAAGTGTAAAGCATCAAGGCAAAGGTTTCACGATCAATGAAATCAGATCATGCGGCTATTGGATACCTGGTATAAACAGAGCAGTCACATCTTACATTCACAACTGTGTAACTTCAGAACGGCTCAACACTTTTCTTGCAGATAAACAGTGTGACTCTGTTTTGAATGCTGCTCATTCCAGCCATGCAGGGGGCACCAAATCAAAACTGTACGGAGCGTTCTTAGTGCTACCATCGCCCTTTCATCAGGCAGGCTTAATGATGCTTCATTTTGCACTTTGTTTATGAAGCACTTTGTTTTATGAAGCTATGGCAGTAGTCAATAGTCGCCCTCTTACAATTGACAATCTGAATGACCCCAAGAGCTTAGAACCGCTCACACCTAATCATCTGATAACCATGAAACCCACCACAGCGTTACCTCCACCAGGAAAGTTCATAAGAGAGGATATGTGTACGAAAAAGAGATAGAGACGTGTGCAGTACCTTACTGAACAGTTTGGGAACAGATGGAGAAAAGAGAATCTGCACAATATCGCTGCAAGGCAACGCTGGGATGCTCCAAAAAAGGAACTTTGAAATTGGTGACGTGGTTATGGATATCGATGAAACATTGCCAAGGAGTGAATGGAGACTAGGAAGGATTATAGAGACTGTTCTGAGCCCAGATGGACTTGCAAGAAAGGCCAAAGTAGCACTTGATGACAAAAGATTAAACAAGAAAGGAGAACAAATGCATAAAATCTCAATAGTAGAAAGGCCAGCTCAGAAGTTGGTCTTATTGTTGGAAGCAGAGTGAATGCATCTTCAAAGGGACTTTACTGCACTCTATGCACACGAAAAGGGGTTATAAGTGAAAATTAGTCATGTTTGAGAAACATTGATAATTTGGTGGGAGTGTAACAGACTTTAATAAGAGTTATCTTACATTTTTCTATTTGTTTTGTGTTACTTTCAATATGTTTTGTATGTTAAAGATTGTCTAAGGATCGCTTTACTTCTGTTGTTTATGGGGGAATTTTATTTTGAAACAGAATCTGCTTTTCGCAGCTAACAAGGAGTAATAAAAAACGGTGTGGCGAGCGAATGCTTCATGACAGCTTAACAGAGCTCGTGCATGAGGACGGTTTATAAGTTTATTCAGCACCCCCCCCGAAAAGGCATAAGGTTTGTGTAACTGTATACTGTTAGTTAAAAACAAGTATTTTGTGAAAATCACTGTATGTCCAAGAATGTTAATGTACATTTTTTGTACCGCTTTATTCAGCTCTTACAGTGATTTCTGAAGTAAAAGAACGCTAATAAACCTTCAAGAAACATCAGTAAAGTATCGGCCATCATTCGGACAGGGTCTGCTACAGGGTATTTAAAAATGTAATTATTAAATAGGTCTCAATGAAATTGTACTGGCAAAGTAAGATCTGGGGGTCGAATATTAGGACACACGAAGTGTGTACAGAAAATGATGCTTCTACGAAAGGGATTTCTACGTTAACAAGCCTCGAATCGAGGCTTCATCTGTCGTGCCCTTTAACACAAGCTCTGATGTCTCAGTTCAAATGTCATTTCACTAGTTGACAGTCATTTAAGATTTAGTGATCCAAACTTGCTAATGATGTGGGAACACAAATTAGAAAAGCATTAGTTGTCCATAAGAACGTAATGACATCTCTGTGCATCTTTACGAAGTAAACAATGGTCTAAAAAACACTTCCTACGTCCTCCGCCTCACCGGAAGTTGTACCCATGTTCTTTTGTACAGTAGCGCCCCCCAGAAACTTGTGGATAGAAATGCAAGTTTTGAATGCTTACATCTTGTAAATGCAAATGCTGTCATTGTTTTGGAGTACACTAGCTTATACATAACCTTAAGGCTAAAATATTAATATAAAAAACCCCCCACAATTTTAACTGTGATTTTATGGGCACTTTAAAATACTGTGAATAATTCTAGGAACCTTATTATCAGATTATCTTATCAATGTTTAGATTTTTAGTAGAGATGCACCAATGTATTAAATCCAATATTTATCAGTGTGAAGGCGCTGTTGTATAATGTCTGTTTTTCTCTGGGTGAAATAATTAAATACTTTTTAATTAAATACAAAACAAAGCGAAATCTAGAAAATATAAAAATATAGTTTATCAGATATGCATCAAAAAATACACATTCTATAAATCACATGAGTGAACACTCAAGACTCACATGAACATCTGTAGTCTGGGTTTTCAACGTCTTGAATAAAATAATTACTTTTTCTAAAATCTTTTTTTATGTTCTCTCGTAATGTTGAGCTGTTGAATGTTGAATGGCTCTAATCCATGTTCAGTGAAAATGATTTGATGATGCAGCAGTAAACGAGCTACTACACCTTAAACCAGGCGTTCTCAACACTGGCCCGCAAGATCCATTATCCTGCAAATTTCAGCTCCAATACTAATCAAACACACCTGAACAAGTTCATCAAGATGTTTAAGGATCATTAGAAATTCACAGGCAGGTGAGTTTGATCAAGTTTGGAGCTAAACTCTGCTGAAAATGGATCTCGTGGGTCAGAGTTGAGAACTCCTGCCTTAAAACTTGTGTTTTTGAAATTTGCTCATTTAAAACTTGATCAAAACAGTGATTGATTAGAATGAAAATTAAGTGAGCAAGTGACAAATATTGTCAGAGCCGGCCCAAGGCATAAGAGAACAAGCGGCTGCTTAGGGCCACTGTGGCCACCAGAGTACATGGCAGATTGAATTTATTTATTTACTTATTAATTACTCTTTTGTGATATTTTGGATCAATGAGCAATGATAATTATACAAAAATGCAATATTAAATAATCTACATGTATCATCTTATTATTTCCATAGTGACGCATCATGCACAAAATCAGATCAGAATCAGATCAGAGGTGTTTACTGTCGGTTTGTCAGAATCTACTTAAACAAATAAATTTGATAATGGGTGTGTTAGATTTATAGTGTGTGAATAATCAAACATTAACGATAATTAGCTGTATTGGCGGCACTGAAGGGCCCCCAAATAACATTCTTCTTAGGGCCGAGCCTGAATATTGGTATCGGAATCAGCCAAATAATGGTTTAATAATAACCGTAATAATAATAATAATAATAATAATAATAATAATCAATACATTGTCAGTTTTTAAAACACATTAGCTTCTTTTCTATCAGCCTGTTCAAATGTACAACATGTAAATAATGTGTTTGCTGCATAAGAGACGAATGAAAATGCAGACTCTCTGACAGCAGGTGGATCTGAATGAACAGCACAGATAACACAGTTACTACAAACCAGCACAACTTTCTGTTTGTGACATTGCTTGTCATGGAGACGAACGCCAGTCAAACAGTATTTACATGTTTTCAAAGAGCCATTCAGAATTTTGTATTTGTGTTTATCAAACAAAACTAAATACTTAATCACTTAATATTTATATTTAAACATTTGTTTATATTTATACATTTTAATCTGCAATAAATCATGCCGGCCCAGAAAAGATATCCTGATATTAGTTGAACATATTCTGATTCTTTACTATTGTTACTAAAGATGTTTTCTTTTGCACTTTAATCTGTCTGAAACATTTTTTACTTTATACATTTTATTGTAGTTTTATTGTATTTAAATGTTAAGTTTCTCTTTGTTATTTGAAAAATGTATTAAACTTCTTATAAAGAGGACAAAATTAAAGTTTTTTTTCATCCGGTTACATTACATGACAATATAATATGAAAATGTAATACAGTCACATGATTAATTCATGCTTCATCTTTAGTTATCAGAACCATTTTTTGTAGTTATAGTGAGTCCAGTTAGCATTTAAAAGATGATTTTATAAATTGTAGTTCTAAAATTTACACAAAGGATTTAGTCTTATATAAGACAATCATGTGTGACTATGAGAGAGATGATCTTACCACACTATCTCCAGTTTACATTGAGGATCCTCCAGGACGATTGAGAGAAGCCTTATGCCCAAATCTCTTATTTTTTTATTATTCAGATCCAGTTCTCTCAGCTGTGAGGGGTTTGATCTCAGAACTGAAGTCAGAGCAGCACAATCTTCATATGTGACACCACAATCACTCAAACTGCAGAGATGAAAACACACTTATTAAACACTATGAACTGAAACCAAATATAATATAAAAGACAAAAAAGAGTGAAACAAGATAAATGTGACATGATGGACTCAGGCTAACAAACTCTCAGTGTGAAACAGAGCAAACCTGATTCAGTTCAAGATTCTGCACAGGCTGCATATCACACCACATATACAACATTAAATCAGCCCAACTAACTCCACACTTTGTCCTAAATGTAAGATTAAAAGAGAGACCATATTCACTGTGTTTGAGTTTGCTGCATAATGAAGGTCTATTGTTCAAGCTCTTGTACTGGACATTAAAATATGTGGCTCTAACTAATTGACTTTATTCCCTTCTATTATAAGAGCTGGGCTTTGTTTGTTGAGTGTATTTAATCACAATTTTTTTAACAATAAAGACATTTAACGTGGATCACGTCCATATCATTTAAGTACTAACTTATTACCATTAAACTCATTGGTTTTACTATTCTTGTTGGTTTTTAAACTAATCTACATGTTTAAGAGACTGACTGTCAGGTGCTTTAGAGTCCAGTGTGTATTTTTTCCCAATCACATCTCGCCATTATCTCCATCTATAAAACAGCTAAATACTAGAAATAAATTTCAAAAATTAAAAAAAATGATAGAATAAATCATGGAAGAATTATAATGCTGTCATCAAAGTGTGTCTCAGGTGTGCTGTCAGATTAATACAATAACTGATACAATCATTATGAGATTTTGATTTTCTTTAAGAGTGAAGTGATTGTTCTCAGTGATACTTACTGAACTTTAATCACAGGCAGCAGATACTGAAGAACTTTCAGTTTTTCAGCTTTATTGTTTTCTCCAACAAATTCATTAATGTCAAACTCGTCCAGCTTCTTCTCTGATGTCAACAACACAAAAACTACAGCTGACCACTGAGATGAAGAGAGTTTGTTGTTCTTTATTGTTCCAGATTTCAGATACTGTTGTATTTCCTCCACTAGTGAATGATCACCCAGTTCATTCAGACAGTGAAACAGATTGATGGATTTCTCTGGAGAGTCAATGATCCTGATCTTTTTCTTGATGTACTCAACTGTTTCCTCATTGCTGTCAGAGCTGCTTTTTTTCAGCATCATTATTTGTCGTAGGAGAATCTGATGAGACTCCACTGACAAACCCAGAAGGAACCGCAGGAAAAGATCCAGATGTCCATTTTTACTCTGTAGAGCCTCATCCACAGCTCTCTGATGCAGATCAGATAATGAAACATGCTCTGATGAATTGAGTTTAAACCAGTCCTTCACTTTAGACCATAAACTCTGCTCAAACACATTTCTGTTGTGGTTTGTCCAGGAGAGGTGCACATATAGAGCTGCTAGATGTTCCTGAATGCTCAGATGAACAAAGCAGAAGACTTTCCCCTGATACAAGCCAAACTCCTCTCTGAAGATCTGAGTGCACAATCCTGAGTACACTGATGCTTCTGTCACATCAATCCCACACTCTCTCAGGTCTTCCTCATAGAAGATCAGGTTTCCTTTCACCAGCTGCTGAAAAGCCACTTTCCCCAGTTTGAGGATCATGTCTTCATCTGTCACCTTCTTCTCATAGTCCTTCTCACGTTTGATGTTGGTCTGAAGGATCAGGAAGTGTGTGTACATTTGAGTGAGAGTCTTGGGAATCTCTCCAGTCTCTGCTCGACTCAACATCTTCTCTAGAACAGCGGCTGAGATCCAGCAGAACACTGGGATGTGGCACATGATGTAGAGGCTCCTTGATGACTTCAGGTGTGAGATGATCCTGTCGGCCAGACTCTGATCACTGATTCTCTTCCTGAAGTATTCCTCCTTCTGTGGATCATTGAAGCCTCGTACCTCTGTCACTCGATGGACATACTGAGAGGGGACGAGATCAGCTGCTGCTGGTCTGGAGGTGATCCAGATGAGAGCAGAGGGAAGCAGATTCCCCACAATCAGGTTCATCAGCAGCACATCCACTGAGGCTGATTTAGATATATTACACAGTTTCACTTTGCTCTTAAAATCCAGAGACAGACGACACTCATCCAGACCATCAAAGATGAACAGCACTCTGTATTTGTCACTGAATATTTCCATTTCTTTAGTTTCAGGGAAAAAGTCATGAAGAAGATCTGAAAGACTGAGTGTTTTGTCCTTCATCAAGTTGATTTCTCTGAAAGGAAGTGGAAATACAAGCTGGACGTCCTGATTCTCTTTCCCTTCAGCCCAGTCCAGGATGAACTTCTGCACAGAGACTGTTTTTCCAATGCCAGCGACTCCCTTTGTCAGCACAGTTCTGATGGCTTTGTCTTGTCCAGGTAAAGGTCTAAAGATGTCATTGCATTTGATGGCTGTGTCCTCTGTTGCTGTTCTCCTGGATTGTGTCTCAATCTGTCTCACCTCATGCTCATTACTGAACTCTCCACTCTCACTCTCTGTGATGTAGAGCTCTGTGTAGATCTCATTCAGGAGTGTTGGGTTTCCCTGCGTCGCTGTTCCCTCATACAGACACTTAAACTTCTTCATCAGATTTGATCTAAACGTGTTGAGTACTTCATTGCTGTAAAATTAAATTACTGCATTATTAATAAACTAATGAGAACAATGTGTTTTCTGTATCATAATCAAATAATCATTTACAGAAATATTAGACCTGAGTTCAGTCTTTGTATCTTCACTCTTATAATCTAATGTCTGATTCACAGACGCGTCACTCCTCATAGACACACAGCTGGACTTTGGTTCTGATCTCTTCTGCTGAACTGAACTATAACAGAGAGAGATAACAACACAACAATCACTTTAAAGAGCACTTCATTTCATTACACTATTATTACAAAAATGTTTAAATGAATGGACTATATGCACAGAGCGTTCTTTAGCTTCACTTATTGCTGATATATAGCTATAACTGATTTGACCACAGACTGGAAATGACTGAGCTGGTTTATCTAAAACCAGGAAGTAACTGTGCATATCGTCCATTGAGTGTTTTCATAAATGTGTCTCTGTGTGACCAACATTATATATGTTAAAATATCAGAACAATGAACAAACATAATTTCTCACATTGCAGAAAGAACTATAAACACTATTCAGATCATATAAAATGACTTACTGTAATCATATTTTTATTAAAATATTATACCTGAGATCAGTCTGTGTATCTCCACTCTTAAAATCTATGATACGACCCATAGACCAGTCACTCCTCATAGACACACAGCTGGACTCTGGTTCTGATCTCTTCTGCTGAAATGAACTATAACAAACATGTTTAATCCTTTATAATCATAAATTATGTATTTTCATCAAAGAACATTTCATTAAGAGGCTTTATGGTCTTTTTGTTTAAATAATATTTACATTTTTATCTTAAAACACACACACACACACACACACACACACAAAGCACAATGGAGTCTCCCATCTGGTATCATTTAAGGTGATCTGATTGAGTGTTTGTTCAAAGTACCTGCATCCTGGAGAAACACCTTCATCTCTGGATGTTTGTGTGTCATCCATGATGAAACAGAATCTGATCTCCAGCTATGAATAGAAATGACAAACAAACACAATAATTCAGCTGAACGGATCCGGAGAGAAACACGATCATGAGACGCGGCGTTTACTCAAATACACAATGTTAGTCGAGTGTTAACAAATGCTCAAATAAACCACAGACTGCACGAACCGCTAATTAAACCTAGTTCATCTGCTTAAAATGAAAAACTGTCAAACATATCTTTAAAAAACACACGTCCTTCAGAGAAAACATTAACGCGTCAGTCACCTGTAGTGTCTCGAGATCTCGATCATTTAGTTTCAGATTCACAAAATCCTCCAACTTTGCCCTCAAGAATCTACGAGATTTTAGCTTTTATAAATGTTCCTATGAAACACTTTGATGCTCCGTGTTGTAAATGATCGTTTCTGGTTGTTTAAAAGGCGAAACTTCAGCTCTGATCATTTACTTTCACTTTTCATTTGTGCCGTGCGTGATGATGATGATGATGACGTCACGCCGCACGCTCGTTCTCAAGCTCCATCAGCTCAGCGGTGCACGTTTTGTACATTTTTCACTAAAAGATGATTTCAGGTTTTCTACTAGTATAATGTTAGGACACAGCAGGGCAAACGACAAGTGTTTTTTTTTTTTTTTTCGATATTCATTGAATTTTCATAATGCGTAAGGGATCGTCTGAAAACTCCATACACAGCTGCAAATCGTTAGCGATGTCAAATCATTTTTGTCAGATAAATTTTTATGTCTCGTCAGTAGAGAAGCAAAAGTGCTGGATCTGTGAGAAGTAGTTCTGTGTCACAATCTTCAACCAGTTCTGCTCTTGTCAAGGCAGAGGCTGAACGTGCAGCACTTTTAGCCAGAACATCTGCTTTAAGAAAGAGACAAGAATTAGAGGCTGAAGAGTTGAGAGTGAAGGCCGAAAGAGAACAGTCTGAGCTGGATACTGACATTGCTGAAATCAAAGTGTTAAAAGAGTATGAAGAAGGTCAAGATGGCATGAATGATTACTACTGGTCACAGCAGAGCTGTGGTGTGCCAGTGTTTTTTTTTTTGGAGATCATCTTAACTATACTTAATTCATAAGACTAATAGCCCACAAGACAGGTTATACTAACTCAAACAAGCTCCTATTCACAGCTGCACTACAAAAAACATCTTGACAAGCCAAAAAGTTAAGACAGTAAGATAAGTAAGAAGTAAGATAATTTACCTAGACTAGAATTAAGAGTAAAAGATGATTTGTTTTTGCTTACAAAAAAGCCAACTCTGATTATTTATTCTGATGAAAGAAGAAATTTATTTAAGTCATATATCCTAATTTTAAGAATAAATGTTTCTTATTTTAAGAAAATGATGTTCAGGACATTCTGACACAAATGTCTATTTTTTTCTTTTAATTATAAATATATATATATATATATATATTTTTTTTTTTTTTTTTTGCTTTTTACTTCACATAATTTAACTTTTGAACCAAATGACAAACAAGAAGCTGCAAATCAGAGAATCATAACATTTTACTTGTTGCTGACAAAGATGTCCATTTATATTGAGAAAGCATTTTGTACAACAAACAATATCTCCTTACCTCTCGAATCTGGCCGGTGACCTTCGGTCCGCTCACCACCAGATGTCGCCCTCTCACATTCACATTACACTGACAGTTGCACCACACCCCGGACTACATTCCCCATCAGCCATTGCTCTGATCACCTGCATCCAATCAGAGACTCTATTTAAACCCCAGACTACTATTTAAACACAAGTCATTATGTTTTGGATTGTGTTAACTTTCATACGAAGCCTTGTCCTAGTTTCTAGTGTTCTTTAGTTCTCTGTGTTTTGAATTCACGCCTTGTTACATTGTTTAGTCTGTCTCGCTGCCTGCCTTTTGGAACTCTAGCCTGTCTTTTCGGATCACCCTTTTGTCTAGCCCCCTGGATTACGTTCACCGTTCTCTGACCCTCACCTGCCTTATGGACTACTCTTTTGTCTTGCTCTAACATACCTGACTGCCGACGCCTGACCCTGCCTGTTTGACCATGTCTCTGTCAATGTCTTTCTCGATGTCCTTCAATAAAAGTCTGCAGATGGATCCGCGCGTTTCACGTCTCCCTCTCTACTTTACACCTTAATTAAACATGTACAGTTTTCGGATTTTTTTTTTTTTTTTTACAACAATAGCCAAGCATAAACAAGAATGCAATTTCAAAATTTTCTGAACACAAATCCAACTGAGTGTCCCAAATGAAACAAGCCAGCGCCGACAGTGGCCAGGAACCAAAACTCCATCGGTGCCAGAAATACACTGTAAAAAACAATTTGTTGAGTCAACTTAAAATAATTTTTAACCTGGCTGCCTTAAAATTTTAAGTTCAGTCAACTCAAAAAAAGTTTATTCAACTTGAAATGTTAAATTATACTAAGTGACAACTCAAATTTTTGAGTTGAATCAACCTAAATTTTGAAGGCAGCTGGGTTACTTACCCATCTGTTAAGTTTAGCAAACACAAATATTCAAGTTGTTACTTAGTACAACTTAACATTTCAAGTTGACTAAACTTATTTTAGTTGACTGAACTTAAAATTTTAAGGCAGCAGGGTAACAAATTATTTTAAAATGACTCAACAAATTGTGTTTTTTATTTTTTTACAGTGTAGAGGGGAGGGGGGAGGGGAGAAAAGCCTTGGGAGAAACCAGGCTTAGTCAAGTTGTTAAGTATGATATTTTTGTAATAGAGGGGGGTTTTACTCCTGAATAAAAACAATGAATTATTTTGCTGTGAAACACTTGTATGCTGTTTGCATGAAAACCATATCTATTGAAGATTTGTTCTCAATATATGATATTCTTGATGCTGCACTGCACTGATCTATATGTTGTTCAAAACATTATTTTTTTAGTCTGGTCTGCCTCAGTGGTGTAACGCTGCTCGTCATTTTCAAAATGACTGAGTTTGTTAAATTAAATCAAAGAAGGTGGGTTTTGTTTTATGGCAGGTTTTAGACTGCTGTGGACAGCTGACTCCTTCTGTGCGGTGATTCGTTTTCAGGAGTAACAGAAATTAGCTTTAAAGTTTAAATCGATTCTTACCTTTTACAGACATTTTTACCTTTATAAGGCCAATTTTTTTTCTAACCTAATTAAATGTATGCATCATCTTTTGTGTCAAATTCTTTAATTAATACATTTAAGTAGTAAGAGACTATATGGCTGTTACCAATCAAATGAAATCAGAATAAAAAACAGTAAAAAAGTGTTCAATAATTCAAATAATAGTCTAAAAACAACAAATATATTTTCAAAATAAAATAATATGTATGTACAATGTGCGAAAGATGTTTATGAATATAATACAGTGGGTGCTGCAACATGAGGTTACATGATCAGGAAGTTATATAGATTTCCAAAATCCAGTTTCTGTATGATGCACACTTCCACTCAAAAGTTTGGGATCAGTAAGACTTGTTGTGTTTTTTAAAGGAGTCTCTTATGCTCATCAAAAATACAGAAAATACAGTAATATTGCAAAATGTTATTGTAATACAAAAATCTTAAGTAGTCTTAAATAAGAGATTAAATATCTTTAATAGTCTTGAGTATCACATAATCCTTCAGAAATCATTCTAATATGCTGATTTATTATAGGATGTTGGAAACAGCTGTGCTGCCAAATATTGGAACCTGTGATTCTTTTTTTCAGGGTTCTTTTATGAATAACAAGTTAAATAGAATTTAAAAAGTATTTATTACAAATATAAATATTTTATAACAGTGAAAATTATGCTATCGCTTTTTTAATTTAACACATCCTTTGTGAATAAAGTATTAATTTCTTAAAAAAAAAATAATAATAATAATTACTGACCCCAAACTTTTGAACAGTAGTGTAAAGTCAAGTGTTAGTCAAATAATCCTGAGAAACTCTCACAGGTTCCAAAAAAATATTAAGCAGCACAACTGTTTTCAACATTGATAATAAATCATCATATAACAATGATTTCTGAAGGATCATGTGACACTGAAGACTGGAGTAATGAAAAGTAAATGAAAATTTAGCTTTGCATCACAGGAATAAATTATGTTTTAAAGTATATTAAAAAAAAAAAACCAAAACAAAAAAAAAAAAACATTATTTTATATTGTAATAACATTTTGCAATATTACTGTTTGTTTCTGTATTTTTGATCAAATAAACACAGCCTTTATGAACATTTAAAAACCATTAAAAATCTTATTAATCCCAAATGTTTGAGTGGCAGTGTATGTCTGCACAACAATATTAACAATCCAGGGTCTTTCAGTCTTTCAGTCCACATGAAGTGTCAAGTCCTTCAACAAAGCCCGTTTTTTTTTTTTTTTTTTTAAGTTTACAAATTTTAAAAAATTAAAAAAAAAAATTCCATCCATTTAAATTACATAGATTTAATATGATCTATTAATAAACATAACGAGACTCAAATGCATCAGTCATATGTGAATGAAACAGGTAAAATTTTGTGTAATAGTTGGCAGTGTTAAATAAGCACTGCTCAGTGTTCATGTGTTTCCACACTACAGAGTGTTTAAGTAGCATTGACACAGTGTTGGAGTTAAGGAGATCATTTTGTGCTGATTGACCATTAATGATGAACACCTGCTGTTAACAAACAGAATCACTGAAGGAAAGAGAAACACAAGAACTGACTTCAGCCACAGTTGAAGAAATCATCAACTGAACTAAAACAAGACATTAAATCTCTCAAGATCTGATTAAACAAACAGCTTTACCAGCTTCACTCATTACTAACCAGACTGACTTTATTTCTGTCAGACTTCTAGAGGCTCTTATTGAGAATTAACAGTGGTTGTTTTGATTCATTTGAAATAACAATCAAGGAGACCAGTGTTTCCTTTTGTTGGGCTCTTGACGCTTGATATGTTGGTGTTTGTAATATGCTTGTTGCTTTAATTTTTTTTTTTTATATAGAAAACACATTAAGTTAAGCTGGCAAAGCCAGTTTGAAATATATATATATATATATATATATATATATATATATATATATGGGTCAATGATGTGATGCTACT
This sequence comes from Labeo rohita, assembly GCF_022985175.1. NCBI lineage: Eukaryota > Metazoa > Chordata > Actinopteri > Cypriniformes > Cyprinidae > Labeo > Labeo rohita. The sequence goes on along the minus strand of NC_066882.1, from coordinate 32,613,585 downwards.
TTTTGGTGTCCATATGGTTTAATTAAAAAGGGTAAACATTTCAAAATAAGTGTGCACAATAATTGCATACATTCTCCTTTTTGTGGAATTTTCTGGTTTAATTCATTTTGAGATAATATTTGGGGAATGATTGCAAAAATGTCTATGTGGTGTAACCATAAAAACTTTGTACCAAAAATTGATCTTGTTTAAAAAAGGTGAAATTATCAATAAAACACCAGATCAGCTAGTTTGGGATAATCTTACATTAGTACTATCTAATAGTAAATAAAAGTAAATGGGGCACCATTGTTCTGAATATTATCATTCATTTGGGGAATTATGTGAGTCAAGTCAAATTCCTGAATTGTCAAGGTGGTGTAACCACCCATTCAAGGAGCCATTTTGTTAATATTTTGAAAAAAGATCATGTGACAGGAAATTATATCACAGAGAAGGACCTCTGGTGATACTAACTGATGCATGCAAAGGTTAGTAACTTTTTAAAATGTGAGATCATTTGACATTTTTATTGTATGGTCAGGTATTCTTAGGTATACATGTCAAATGGTATGATCTCAGGAATACATTGATAATTCATTAATATTATAAAAATGAGTATTAACTTTAAAAATATCATTTGAAATATTCCCAACAAGGCCATGTACTTGCATAAGTGTCCATGATAGTGTCTGTCCAGTTTGATTTTAAATTGAAATGTCAAGTGGTGTAACCGGTTACACTATTTGACTCCTATTACAAGCCTTTCTGTTAGGGGTCAATTAAGTCAAATAACACTAGTTCATGATGCTGATTAAAGATGTAATTTAAACTAACCTACTATTTGAAACTATTTTCAAGTGTTTAATGCTGTATTTTTTGAGGAAGAGGTTCTTCATCAACAGCTTTACTATTGAAGCTCTGTAAGTGTAGGATAAAATATTTATGTTGCACAACATTTGTGTTTTTAAAATGTTTAGCTTTAATGCATATTTCTATTCAATTCACTTAAAATGTTAAAGGGATAGTTCACCCAAGAATGAAAATTACCACCTGTTTATTCACCTTCAAGCAATCCAAGGTGCATATGACTTTCTTCTTTCAGACGAATACAATCAGCATTACATTAAAAAAAAAATGTCCAGGCTCTTCCAAGCATTATAATGGCAGTGAATGGGTGATATTGAATAGTCCAATAAACAATAATAGAAGTCCAATAAACTGTGTCCATCCATCATAAAAAAGTGCTCCAGATGGCTCCGGGGGTTAATAAAGGCCTTTTGAAATGAATCAATGTGCTTTTGTAAGCAAAATATCCATATTTAAAGTTGTGTTGTCAGTGTATGTACAAATCTACACTATAATGATACAAATCCATGCAGTGGTTTTTAATTAATCTGTAAAAATAATATCCCCTTTTTCAAATCGAGTCGTTCTCAGATGCCTGTCGTTGTGGCGTCACATGACAGAGGCCACTCCCACCATAGTTGATTGACATGAGCGTCTTACCTCAGAGCCGCCCTAAATCAGCTGTAACAGTTCGACCTCCATTGTTTCGATGCCGGAGCACGGATGTAAATATCTCTGATTGAGCGATTGAGGTGTTGTGTTGCTGGATGTAATAATGAACATAGTGGTCGTCATTTACTCCCGACATCTGAGCCGCTGAAGATGCAGTGGATTATGTTTGTATGTGAAGGGAATGAACCTCCCGATCTACATATATCCGTCTATGTTCACGCGAATCATTCATGATCCAGCTTCACTTACAGCAGACGTGAGTATAAGGTATTTTTTTGTGTGTGTGCTAGTTAACGTGCTAGTTTGCAAGTTTAGCGGCTAAATGCGGCTAAAGTAAACAGGCTCGTCACTCCACAGAGAGAAGAGGGGGGGCGGGGTGAGCAGAGCTCATTTGCATTTAAAGCAGCCTCGACCAGAATGAGATGATTTTTGCAGAGCTGATTTTGACAAGGTAAAAAGGGTGTTGTTTTACAAAACCATTGAGAATTTTTAACCAAAGTATATTATAGACTTTTCATTAAGACCCTAAAGAATCATATCAGCTTGTGGACAATAGGCATCCGATGTGCATAACATTTATGAATCAACTTATGTAACTTTACTTATCAATGTAACTTTTCTCATGTTGTTAGTTATCAGGTATTTGCAAGGTAATGACCAAACTTTCTTCGAAACGATTCTAGTTGTTTATTACATAAGGCACAGAAACAGACTCCTCCTAAAACAAAACTCGAATTTTCTCATTGTTCTTTGATTTAGATGATGAAAGACACTGTTTACCTTTATAAATATTTTACATAGATCCAATGAGTGACAGAGATTGGAGGAAAAAAAGACCTCTTAAAAGCATGAGAACTGCATGTGGCACTCCATCAGTACCAACCTCAAACTCTTTTGGACAAACAGGAATTTCATGCTTATCTAAAAACTCCATTTTGAAAGATTGAGATGCAAAAATACATTCTTTTTATTCCAGATTAGACATGAGGTGTAAAATTGTGTTTAAAAATTAGGTTCCAAGCTAATAACATTTGCATATGCAAAAAGGGACAAATATGATATGGATTTTCATCATGCTTTAATTAAATTAAAGATTAATTAAATATTTAATTAAATCCAAAATCCTAGTCATGCATGATGTGTTACAGAATATATTACAGATGCCATAACAACACCTGTTAACTACCAGTTAAAAGAAAATATTGAAATACAATCGAATAATAAAGCAAAAATTCATAGTTAATATCCCATTCACAGCTTAAAATCAGGTATTATTGTTTTTACATTTAATTCACATCTCTACATCATCTCTTTGCATGATGCTTTGCATGTTTTCGAATCTTGGAATGCATATCTTTTTTTTTTTTTATCATTTTCATGCACTTCTGAGAATCTCTGACGAATGTCCAACATAAAACCAACTTTACCGCACTCAGCAGAGGAGGCTGTTATGGCCAAAAGTGGTGAGAGAAGAGGGGAAGAGAGCTTACTGTCATGGAGCAGATGCTTTCAAAGATGGAGAAAAATTGTCTGTCGACTTTCAAGAGGAAAACTGACTGAAAATAGTATATTGACTGCTGATTGTCAATCTACAACATTCGTCCAGGTGATGTGACTCTTCTAAGCTAGGAATTGTTCACTACCGACTGCTTTATAATTTTTCTGTTTCAGGGTTCTTTGTATAATATTGTTCTGACATCCAAATAAGATTTATGTCTGATTTTGTTTTTAGTAGATTTAAGATTCTCTTAATGTTAGGGGTTTACGAGACAACATTAAAAGGAAATCCATGTTTATTTTTGTTAGACGTACTAATGCAAATATAATTTTCTTACAAGAGACTCATTTATGTGAAACTGATGTTAAATGGTGGTGTTCTCAGTGGGGAGATCAAATATTTTGCTGTCAGGCTTCTCATCATTCGGCAGGTGTCGCTATTCTTGTGAATAAGTTTAAAGGTGACGTTCTAGAATCGGTTAGTTCAACAGAAGGGAGATGGCTACTCATAGTTGTTAGGATGGACAATTCTGTTTTTGTTTTAGGTCATGTTTATGGCTACAATTCTTCTGTCCAAGCCAAGAATATGTCCATGGAGGTCACTCATTCTGTATCTGTGTTGTTGAGAAAATATCAAGGTGCCTTCTTGGTAATGTGTGGTGACTTTAATGACGCCCCAGATGATTTCTTGGATCGTTTCCCACCACATATGTCATACTCCTCTAAATTTAATTTACTACCTTTTTGTCTTCAAATCTATCTATTGTGGATATCTGGAGGTTCTTAAATTCTAGTGAAAAATTTTACTCTTGGATTAATTCCTCTCGATCTTGACCTATGGTTGGCCAATCATGATTGTATCCTATATATAACAGAGGTTTCGTATTCTTATGCACACCTTTCAGATCATAAAATGATTGTTTTGGTTCTCTCTGGTTGTAAAGTTAAAAACTATAGCTTACAAGGATATTGGAAGTTAAACAATAATCTGCTCAATAATGAGAGATTTGTCAATCAGGTTCGAGAAATAGCACAATACATTTTTGGAAGTGACCAAATGACATATATTAAGAAGTGGGAGCTCTTCAAGTTTAAAGTTAGACAGTCAGCAATTTATTTTAGTAAACAAATTAAACATAATAGTTTGACTAAGCTAAGCTGCACCACACTCCGGACTGCATCTCCCATCCTCCACCGCACTGATTGCGTCAGCCCCTGTGACCAATCAGGCGTTCTATAAAAGCCCCGGTCCTTCCCAGTGCACTTCACGGATTGTTGTATTGTTGTTATCCCCATCGTTAGCGTTTCCTAGTTTCTTGTGCCCTGTTCCTAGTTCCTGGTTTTTGATCTCTCGCCTGGTTTTCTCGTTTTCTTCTGCCTAGCCGCCTGCCTTGTGGATTATCGCTTGTTAAAGGATTATTTTTCTCGTCTTGCCTGCGTTTTACCTGTTGCTCCTGTTTGACCCTGCCTGCTCGACTATGTATCTGTCTCGTCCATATAATAAAAGCTCGCAAATGGATCCGCTCGCCTCTCGTCATTCACTCCCCATTACAAAAGGTAAGCAGAATAATTTTATAAGTGATGTGAGGAGAAACAGGAAGCCAGTGGAGGTTAAAAAGAATAGGAGTAATATGATCAGACTGTTTGGTATACATTAACATTCTTGCAGCAGAATTTTGAATACGTTGCAAACGGGAGATAGAGCATGCAGATAATCCAGAAAAAAGAGCATTACAGTAGTCAAGGCGAGATGTGGCAGAAGGAAGAATTGATGTAGCTTCAAGGTCAATTCTAGGGGGATTAGTTATGTTTTTTGTTACAGTTGGGGGGCCGACAACTAAAATTTCTGTTTTTGTCAGATTTAAGCTTAGAGAGTTGAAGCTAAGCCAAGCTTTTAACTCATCGACACATGACACTAGCGCAGTAGTCTGGTGAATAGAATCAGGTCGGCAAGAAGTATATATCTGAATATCATCAGCATAATAGTGGTAATGAAAACCATAGTTACGAATAATTTGTCCAAGGGGCATAATGTAAATAATAAATAATAATGGACCTAGAACTGAGCCCTGTGGGACACCCAATTTAAGAGGGACAACGGGAAATTTGTAGTTATGCATGGTGATATAATACTGTCTATCCGTCAAATAGGAGGAAAGCCAGGCTCGCGCAGCTCCTGAGATGCCAATCTGAGAGGCGCATGAGTAGTAGCTTATGAGAGACAGTGTCAAAAGCTGAGCTAAGGTCAAGTAATAAGAGTATGGAAAGGTTGCCCCAATCACAAGAAAGGAGGAGATCATTTATAACCCGTACTAGAGCAGTTTCGGTACTGTGTTGCGAACGAAAACCTGACTGAAATTTTTCAAAGTGTTTGTTGCGGGCTAGAAATGACTGCAACTGAGTGGCAACAACCTTTTCCATGAGTTTTGAAACAAACGGTAGGTTGGAAATGGGGCGATAATTAGCATAATCACCTGGGTCCAGTGTTGGCTTTTTAAGAACAGGAGTGATAGCAGCAGTTTTGAGTAAAACTGGGACAGTAGCAGAGATAAGACACATGTTTACAAGATGTGAAATAGAACCAGAAATGGCAGAGGAACAGTGTTTCAAAAGGAACGTTGGTGCAGGGTCAACATGGCATGTAGAAGAGTTGGATTTTTGTATTATTTCATTAATAAAGGTGGGGTTTGTCAAGGAGAAGCTATTGAGCGTTTGAATAGGCTGAGCTAGTTTACAAGTAGAAGTGGTCAGTTCTGCATCAAATGTCCCACATACAGCGTCCAGCTTTCCCTGAAAGTAACGTAAAAAGGAACAGCATAAATCATCAGATTCTTGTAAAGAAGCATTCTGTGTAGGAGGCTGAACTAGCCGGTTCACCATGCTGAAAAGTGATTTGGGCTTATTGCTTGTAGTGCTAATAGTTTTGGAGATATAGGAAGAATGAGCTGTGTTCAAGGCAATTTTGTAATGCTTAACATGATCTGAAAAAGCCAGATAGTGTACAGTTAAACCCGTTTTCCTAAAAAGGCGTTCAAGTTGTCTGCCTTTGGCCTTCATAGCTCGTAGCTCCTCGTTATACCATGGAGCAGAGCGAGACATGGGAACAGACCTAGTAATAGTTGGAGCAAGCTCGTCTAAAACATCAGCAATAGCAGAGTGATACAAATCATAAATCTTGGATGGACAAGTAAAATTGAATACATCAGAAACAGCAGATGAAGCAATAGAGGTAGTAAGTGCATCAATGTTGATAGCACTGAGCTTACGATAAGAAATAGTTTTGTTTACAGTACATTTCATTGGGTAAGTGATTGTAAAGTGCATTTGACTTGTTGGTGATAGCCATGGAAAAGCCAGTGTTATGGATCAACTGGGGATCATGTTAACTGGGGATGCGCGCGTGCACGCCAGTATGTTTACCTGGATTTCCAGCAGATGTTAGACGACGACAGATTCGTCACATGCGAAATTGCACAGATCATAAAATTAAAAACGTGTTTCACCAGTAGTATACATTTGGTATGCAAAATAAAGCTCCTTGATTTCGCCGTGTTCGTGTCTGTGTATTTCACGCAGTTTTAAGGAAGTTTACCATTCTCCCATGTCACGCTCATAAACCACACCCACTTTAACATGGGACAATCGTTACAATAAATAGTCAAACGCCTCAACGAACTGAAGTAAAACTGTAAGTATTGTTGTTTCAGTATCTGTGTATAGCATTGTGTCTGTAGTGTGCTGTTATATGTTCTAAAGAACAAATATAGATTAAGATAAAATTAGCGGTAGGCTACCTAAAGCAAACAAGAACTGCGAAGTCCATTAAGTTTTTATTGACTTTTATTGTCTTGTTAATTGATCTTAAGTTTACTATTGTTCCTAATCAAATTATTAATTTTCTGAGTTATTACTTAATATTAAAGAAAAGAAAATAATAAAAAAACAACAACAGATGCTTGAGTTTAAGTGATTTTACACTTCTTTTTTTTATTATTATTATTTTCTGAGATCTCTTGATTGGTCTGATGCCTCTGTATCCTCTTCCCTGGACATATGACTGATTTATGACTGATCTGAAATCAACATTTAGCATAGGCTTAGATCTCTGTTTAGACCAATTCATGACTCCTGCTTTTCATTTTTTACATACTACATCCTGGGCTCCCGTTGTGTTTCTAACAGTAGAAAACATCATAAACAGATTCAGAAGCCGAACTCTATAATATGTGTGATGAACACAGGAAGGTATTTTCATACAATTCCTATTAGCTATATGTATGTAACATTTGTAGCATGTTTACATTTACAAGGTAACAAAGTTTTTGACAAGTGTTTAACAATTTAAAATGAACCATGTTGTAGGGAACTTTCGACTCATGCTCTTTTTCCAGTTTCCATACTGTCTTTTGTCCTGTGACAACCACTCAATGGCAACCACAACTTTTTCATGTTGAACATATGATACTGTGATGATGAATTTTTACATATATGGCTAATTTATTTTTTTGTTTGGTTTGTTTTTTTTTTTTATCTTTTTTTTTTTATCAAGATCCAAAGTTTAGCTTAACTAATTTTCCATTAAATGATGTGACAATGACCTAAAATTAGTGAGTCTGTGACATTAACCTGTGCTGATTAACCTGTGCCTCCCCCATGTAAACCCGTCCTGTTAAAGCTACAATCAAATGCTTTTAAGCACACAACCTCCATGACATGATGTAGTAATAAAATAAATTTGGTGAGTATGTGACCTTGTAAACCTGTGCCACCAGCAAAGAAATAAAGAGACAGTACACATCACTAACCTCATAATCATTCAGCACCTCACATGAATAGGATACCTCTCTCCTAAACATCAATTAGAATAGGATAAGCTTTATTATGTACTTCATTGCAGACTTATTAAACTGAAAATATGACACATATTCAGTTTTATAAGTAAAATGTAATGAGTGGGGGCCTCTTTATATGTAATATAACTTTCAATTATGCCAGTTATCTTCATTTCAGTGGTAACAACCTCACTAACACCTGTAAAGAGATGACAACAACCCCTGCAAAAACATGATCAGAATATGTAATCAATGCCTTAAAATGTTTCTGCTTAACTGAATGATGTTAATTAACCAGATCCAGTCTGTATCCAGACCAGATGATGAATCAGAACCTAGAGACGACCACAACCTCTCTGAATGTCAGCTGAGACCAAGACAAAACATTTCTGCCATATGCGACCCTGGACCACTAAATAAATAAATAAATAAATAAATAAATAAATAGCACGGGTATATTCGTATATTTGGTAAATATATCAAAACCTTTTTTTTTTTTTATTATTATTATTTTTTTTTTTTATTAATTGATTGGATTAGTAATATGCATTGCTAAGAACTTCCATCTGGACAACTTTAACGACAGTTTTCTCAATATTTAGATTTTTTTTTTCTGCACGCTCAGATTAAAGATTTTAAAGTAGTTGTATCTCAGCCAAATAATTAGCTTAACAAACCATATTTTATTCAGCTTTTAGCTGATGTATAAATCTCAATTTCAAAAAATTGACCCTTATGGCTGGTTTTGTGGTCCAGGGTCACATATGGACATTACACTGACATGTGTCATTTCTGACATAGCAGATTTTTCTTTCTAGTAACAGAAACATGCATTTTATGTAATGTTGCGTTGAAGCTACGGTATATGTATTATTAAAAGTGCTTTTTGTAATTTTGCTTTAACACCCATGTATATATGTTTGATAAACATTAAATAAATGTTTGTTAAACATTAAATAATTTGTTGAACTTAAATAAGCACAGATACTTCACTGCATCCTCTCTGTGTCACTAATTCGAAATTATGGGCACAATGCAAAACTATAGCTTGTTTATCACTTATTCTTTATATAAAAAAATATAAATAAATAATATTTAAAAAAAAAGAAAAGAAAAAATAAAGTTAATAAAGTGCTTGACGTCCCTTTAACCACATCAATATGCCTAAAATTAATACACAAATTAAATATATATATATTTTTTTAAACTACTGCACATAACAGGCTTTTTACAATGTAAATACTTTATTGTTAATTGTTATTAGAAAAAAAACATTCAATCCACGAATGTAGCCTAAATAAAACTATCTGGGCGTGGTGTGTGAGACACGACATGAAAACGCATTAAACTTCCCTTAAACGGCGTCTGATACATTGGAATAGCGAAGGGGAAAACAACAGAGTCCAAAAATGATACAAACATGCTCAAATAATGTGGAAAGCTTTGAAATCTGTTCCGTAGAAAATTCCATGTGACGAATCTGTGGCCATCCAACATCTGCTGGAATCTCAGGTAAACCTATTTGCGTGCACGCGCATATCCCCAGATAACATGATCCCCAATTGATACACAATACCGGAAAACAGCAAAGCCGCGTTAGGCCGCGATCACACCAAACGCGTTTTTGCAGCGAGAGGCGCCTTTTTTGAATTGTTTTCTATAGGCAGTATGAGGGGCAAATCGTGCCGTTTTAAGGCTAAGCAGGCTAAGGATAAGGCGCAGTCTACCCTTACGTCGCTGTCAGACCGTGTCAAATTTTGAATGGGATTGATAGGGAGGGCAGACGATAGACCCGCGACGACGTTACAGCGACGTCACTGTAGAACCAATCCTAGGCGGCGACGTGACGGCGGCGTACGTGAGAAATTTACATTAAAAACGACGTGTGATAGGTACGTCTGAACTATGTACGTCGCAATTCATGACGCCTGATACGTACGTCGTCGCATTTCATGATGCCTCATACAGACGTCGTTTCTGCCGCCTTAAAACGCATTTAAAAGTAGGCTATTTGCTATAGGCTATTGATTTTACAGTAACTAGATAACTAACAATTGGCAACAGTGCATAAGAATTCTAAATTTATTCCATGTATTATGAGTGTGCGTGTGTCTTTGTGTGTATTGGCTGTGTTACATCCTCCTTAGAAGTCTAGAGGAATTGAGGAGGCATAACAAAGAGAAATAAAATTTAAATTATAAAAGCGGTGAATAAAAGGAGAACACACTTCAGTGATGATTCCAGTAAATGGATCACTACGAATTTATCCAGAGGCTAACACATGCTGAGGCTTCCACTGCATGCCTCGTATAAAAGCTTTAATGAGTATGATTTTAGACATTGTTCAGTCCCCAAATTTGGACTACCCCAGTATTATTTTTGTTGAAATATCAATTTTTTGTTATGAATATTAAATAATGTTTAACAATTGGGTATTTTGCATTTTTTAAATGTCTAAATAGTAAATGTCTGTAACCCACAATAAAATACATAATAAATAATAAATATAACACAATAAAAATAATACTTCAGTTTACAGATAAAAAGATTTAATTTATTAGGTGCCTATGGAAAATGTGAATAAAAATATGCATAAATAATATAAAATAAATTAAAAATATGCTCCCAAGGATAACTAGCACACTTCAAACCAGAGAACAACGGCATAATGTAATGAACAAGTGGAAAGATTAAATAGATTACTAAGTAATTAGTTAATTTTAAGACCCTGCAAGATAAAGATTATATCTACCCGTTTGTGGTCCTAAACAAAAATTTATATGAATGAGAAGCGGATTTGGTGAGTTTCGACTCATTGTGCCACATTACTGTTGTGTTTGGTATTTATTTTTTCTGTTCAGTGTCATCATATAATTTATTTTTCTCTTTGCTTGAGTGTGATGAATTTGTTCTGTGAAAAAATATTAGCTCTGAAATTATCAAATTCAAAATAAGTATAATCAATTAATTTACTATTAGTACTATTAAAAAAAAAAGACTATCAAACTACTTGATCCACTACACCACAAACTTCTTTCTAAACTAATTTGTAATTTTCACTAAAAAAAAAAAAAAAAAAAAAAAAAAAAAAAAAAAAGTATGAAGGAAGACTTTTAATACTTAGCATTTGTCATCTGCTAGAATCTCCTTCACCTGAATAACTGTATCTTAGATCTGGTATCCAGTATACTGTAATTTTATATTTCTTTTTATATGTTTATAATTTTATATTTCCCACTCCGTGAGAACCTAAAACTCCAAAAGTTTATGTGTTGCATTTAAGTACAAAGGTGGTCTTCAATAAGTCTTTTAATTTTTTATTTTGCAGAGAAGAAAGAAAAAGAAATATGTGCTCGGGACAACATAAACATCTGTATCCCTTTAACCCTCTGGTACTGTTCTGTTCAACAGAGTTGAGTTTGTGGCAGAACCATTTACAGTCCTTGTATGTCTTTATAGGAATGCAGGGCTTTATTGTCCTAATAAGGTGTCAACCATGGCATCTATTTAATAATCTGAATTAAAATTTACACTCAGTAAGTTGCATACTGTTTTAGAATGTACTTAAATACTGAGGTGCAGATAATTGCAATAAGTGGTATAAATAGCAAAAAATCCTATTTTAACATAGTGTAAATAGCCTCTATTGCTATTTGCACTTAGTGCATATAGCCACTGCCTTATTTTATTCTATGCTTGGTAATTTATTTTCTACAATAACTTGCATTTGGGAATGTGGACAAAATTATTTGTAGCAACTTAAAAACATACGCCACCAACACATGAACGCATCAATATATTTATAAATAAATTTTTGGGTTTCAAAATACAACTTTAAACTGTTGGGTGTAGTATTTCTATCATAAACATGTGGCCAAACATACAGATTAAATGGAAATAAACTATAGAGAAACAATGGTTTGCTCGTAATGCAAAGTTTAACAACAATCGTCAGGCCGCTGGCGCCGTCTGCTGGCATTTCTTAGGCTAGAACACGCAATTTTATTGTTTATACATGTCTTAATGTATTTTAATAGTGTTTATCAGTAAAACAATATGACTACTTACTTTTGATACTTAATTTCAACCAATTATTATTGCCTCATCATTACATGCAGCCTATTTAATTTGTACTAAAAGCTATTGTTCACTTATCTTAATTACAAAACATACATAAATAAAATCTTTAGCATATGATTAACAAAATAATAATTACTGACAGCACTAGTTAAAACATTTGAAAATGATACTGCATTGTTTTGAAACGTATGATTAGAATAGTATTTTCCTATATTTTGTTATTGTTGATTTATTGAAAATAATAGGCTGTTAAAATGACTTCATCTTCTGAAAACAATATTGCATATAGTTTGATATTGTGAGCTAATCTATTGACACATTGTATAGTCAGCTGATTTAAAAATAAAATCTTATAAGCATCAAAAATAAAAGCTCAGAATGGCATAGGCCTATCCCAGAATATTATGTTTATAGATTATAATTAGCAATTTTATGTTCTTATATTTGAAGTTGGTAATAATCGTGAACATAGCATAAAATTGTGACTCGGTGGTGTACAGTTTGCACAGTCATTAATCTCCAAGAGAAAGTGAATAAATTCTTTCTTTATTTTTTTTTTATTATTATGTTTATAAACAGTACAGAGATGGCATTACATAAAACTTTGTATACACGATTTGTGTCAAGGATATATCCAGTGTCATCAGAACACAGGAAAGTAAAAGAAAAAAGTTAATGATTGATAAAGAAAATATAAAAAAACCTAGGGGAAAAACATGACAGTAAGATATTAATTTAGTGTGGCGGCAACATACTCCTCCGGCGTTCGTGTCACGCGTCCGTGTTGCGACGTGCCCCTTCGCACACGTAAAAAGTACGCGACTGTTTCCTTTGGTTGGTAATCAGTGGCACGATTTGCCCCTCATATAGGCAGTGAGCGTTATGCGCGCTGTTTATGCGCCGCCGGCGCCTCGCGTTTTTGCCGGAGCGCTCTGAGCGCCTGAAGTTGAAAAAAAAGCAACTCTGAGCGGAAAAGCGCCCAACGTCATCGCGGTTTTTTCCATTATCCAATCGAATGAAAGGAGAGGCGGGCCTTCTGTTGTGGTGACGAAAGTTTTACCGACGCTTAAAAAGTCGGAGACTGCAGTGATGGAGCAGAAACTTTTGGTGTCTATCGCGGGTTACCCGGAGCTGTATGTTTTAAGTTTTTTTTTGCTGATATGACAGTTTACTTAACAGCAAAAAACCAAAGATTTTAGAGCGCTCGCGCTATAATCCTTTGATTAGATTGACAGGACGGCTTATTTGATGGTTGCCTAGCAACATATAAAACCGCAACGCACTGCTCTTTTTTTAAAAGTCACCAGAAAAAGGCAGTGCGGTGCGCCTCGCGTTTTTAGAACTAAAAAACGCGTTCGGTGTGATCGGGGCCTTAGCCAGAACCACAGCCAACCCAACATCAACAGAAGCTTACGGAGAGGAAAGCTTCCCAACCAGACAGTAAGCCAGCAGAACGACTAGTGAGAAGAGTGTTAGCTCACCTCACAGTCCGTCCGACAGATGTGAATCGAGGGGTGAGAGGGCTCGCAGCAGGTCGTCAACCGGGAGTTCCCAGCGGTAGCAACGTACACCAGCTGAACAGTAAAGTAAATCCAAGCTGCCAAAGACCACCAGCCAAGCAAAAAAGTTAATCCAGCGAGAGTAAATCCAAAAAGTAGTAGTAGTAGTACAGTATCGAAAACACAGACGATCATAAACATACAAAAACAACCCAGTGTGGAGCGGCAATGTTAATAAATTGGCTTCAAAGAGATTTAACTATTATTGGCAGAGTCCTACTGACTAAAGTAGAAGGGATATCTAGATTTATTTATCCGGCATTATCTCTTTTTGTTCAAGACTCTGTTTGTAAAAAAACAGAGGTCCCGGACCTCCCATAAGCATTAAGGGCCCCCATAACACCCAAATATATATATATATATATATATATATATATATATATATATATATATAATACTTAAAACATAAAACTTATTAAATGAAAAGATTCGATTGCTGCATTAAATTTAGACCTGCTCAAGTTAAATCATATTTTATTTTTACGCGTTTTTACAGCGTTGCGCATTTTAACCAATCACACACGACTCTGTTGAGTTTACAACGCAGTGACCAATCAGAGACGATCAGAACAGTCATCGCTGAAACCGGAGTTTTGTTCAGATTGAACTCGCGAATTCGCTCATAATAAACAACAAAGTGCAGATGTACGAACTATGTAAGTGACAGATTTATTTATCATACAGTGTATGGACAGTTTCATTGATTAGTTCACTTTCTCTTAACACAATAGTGCATTTTATTTTATTGTTTAGTGTTGCCTTTGGCATTGTTGATGTACTGTTTCCTATTTAATACTGTACAGCCGCCTTGTCACAATTCTGTATTGTTAAAGGCGGTATATAAATAAAGGTGACTTGACTTGACTTGATTATAAGAGGAGTTATGAGTGTTTAAACACTCGATAGACTGACTGTGTTCATTTAGACTGTGTTCTTTCACTGCCTAATTCAGTTTCAGTCTAATAAAATGCATTTTCCCAAAATTCAGGATATGGGGGCAGAAAATGTATATTTATATCATTTCATATAGTTAATCAATATCACACGAAGAGTGCCATTTATTATTATTTTATTATTATTATTATTATTATTATTATTTTGTTGTTGTTGTTGTTGTTGCAAAAATCATAAATGGGATATTGATTTTATACAACAGTTCAATAAACTATAAGTTAACATTAAGTGACTTACGTTTTAGACACCATATTGACTATTTTTGCTCTATTTCGCCAACAAAAATCATTCCAAACACAGCCACTGCACTGTTCTGCGTCTCTAAACAACATGACGGTGTTTCGTTCCTGAATGAATCAACCTTTAAATGATTCGGTTCAATCGCAATGACTCACTTATCAACTGTGACTTACTGACACCTACTGGCGATTGTAATTCCACATTTAATTCTTCATTTGTTAAAGTAATTGTAAATATCAGCATTCAGTGTTTTAGGATTCAAATATTAAAACATTTTTCATGCATTTGTAACTGCAGGTTAAATACATTCATGTTCTGCATTAAACAGTGGGGAAATACATCTAAATGACAATTCAGATGCAGCGTTTGTGTTTCCTCTATATCGAAAAGATAGTGTTGATAATGATTTTATTTGTGTGATAACAGCCTAAAATGTCTTATTATTCTAAGTGACTTTATTGATTCTGTATAAGAATTTGACACAGAAGATAATGCACACTTTCAGAAAAAAGAATGGTTTTATAAAGGTTTACAAAAGGTAAAAATCACTTTAAACTTGTTTGAAAATAGTAATTTCCTCAGCTAGATATTTAATTCTTCTTAGAATTGGGTTTTCTCAATGATAACACGGACAAGACAAAAATCTGAAACATATTAATATAAGGTTTTTTTTTTGTGGGGGGGGGGTGGTTAAAAAGTAGAGCTGCAAAACGATTAGTCGCAATGAATCGATTCAAAATAAAAGTTCATGTTTGCATACTATGTGTGTGCACTGTGCAAATTTATTATGTATATGTAAATACACACACACATATATATATATATATATTTACATATATATTAAAAAAATATATGTAATTGTATGTAAACGTATAGAATTATACATATACATATTTTATTTATAAATAATTTTTTTCTTAATATATACATGTATGTGTGTGTATTTATATATGCATAATAAATATACACAGTACACACACATAGTATGAAAACATAAACTTTTATTTTGAATCGATTCATTGCGACTAATCGTTTTGCAGCTCCATTACAAAGCATTTAAAGTTGTTGTTGGCTCTGTTGAAATATAATTGATGAACTCGTGCTTCAATTCAACTAATTCATGTAATAATGTGCTATCAATTGAGAAAAACCTCCCAGTGTTATGGACATCGCCATCTTTGATACGTCACTATGGTCACCTTAACTCTGTTGTGTTCTTATTTTCAGTCAATGTAATCGAGTAAGTGAACGGATAGTTTCTGCCCTACATGTCTTACATATGTAAAATTCAAAAGTTCTCTTATGCTTTGTGGTCATTTTCTGTATTTATAGCATGGATGCATCTAAAGAAGACAGATCTTTGGGAAGGTCTAGCCAGCAGTTTTGGTCAGCAGAAATGGGCAAGTCCATTTAAAACCTCTATATATTTATACTGTATTCTTGACTTTCTGAACATAAGGAGACTGACCAGCTGTGTGTGAACAGAGTCTGGCTTTTGTCAGAAACCAAGGAGTGAGCTAGAGGAATGAACCTGTACTAGTTTTTCTATCCTTATATAGACAGATATTTCTGATTTTGGTATTTACTGATTTCTTTTTTGACGTTCAGTCCCATCATGCTGCTGCTGTTTCCTCGCCTGACTTGGACACGAAGAACATTAATGGTCCACATAAGCGAGTTGAGCCACAACAGTCAGACAAAGCAAGAACATCAGGAAATAAAACAGTAACCATCTCATGCATGCAGCAACTGTCTACTGATATCTGTTGAGGGTAGAGAAAACAATTTAAGACAGCCTCATTGACAGCGTTTCTTTTGTCTGTTCTTAAAAATGTGTATTGGAAGTAGGGCTGAACAATATAGGCAAAAAACAAAACAAAACATTTTTTCATATCAGTCAATATCAATAATTATTACAATAAAATGCACATCCTTATTTCTTTCAAGTTTAAAGGCAGATTTTTGTTCCTAAATAAAAGTTTTAGAAGGCAAACTGTTAATATTATATATACATAACACAAAGAATAAAAAAAATGTATGACGTTTGTTTATTTTGCTAAGAAAGAAATGACAACAGGACAAATAAGTACAATAGAAAGGTAGATTAAAAGCAATAATTTTTCTGCTGCTGCTACTGTTGTTTCATGATTTTTAAGAAAGTACACTAGGCTTACAGCAGGGGTCTCCAACCTTTTTTACACCATGGACCGGTTATGGTTTGAAAACATCCCATGCGTATGTGTCTTAAACGCAGGGAGACGTGAAAGAGGAATTAATATGGAGATAAAATAATGCCATAAAGATTTGCATGTGAAGAGTACGTGTTGTGCAACTGTACATAAAACTGTAAATGTAAATTAAATTTGCATCCACAAGAGAAGGTTTGTAAAAGTGTAAATCGTTTTTCAAGCGTAAGAAAAAATGATCCACTGCATTTTACTGTTACTCGTAAGTGTAATTCATGTAGTTAAATGGCTCTAATCCATGTTCAGTGAAAATGATTTGATGATGCAGCAGTAAACGAGCTACTACACCTTAAACCAGGCGTTCTCAACTCTGGCCCGCAAAATCCATTATCCTGCAAATTTCAGCTCCAATCCTAATCAAACACACCTGTACAAGTTCATCAAGATCTTTAAGGATCACTAGAAAGTCACAGGCAGGTGAGTTTGATCAAGTTTGGAGCTAAACTCTGCTGAAAATGGATCTCGTGGGCCACAGTTGAGAACTCCTGCCTTAAAACTTGTGTTTTTGAAATTTGCTCATTTAAAACTTGATCAAAACAGCGATTGATTAGAATGACAAATAAGTAAGCAAGTGACAAATATTGGCAGAGCCGGCACAAGGCATAAGAGAACAAGCTGGCCACCAGAGTACATGGCAGATTGAATTTATTTATTTATTTATTTATTTATTTACTCTTTTGTGATATACTGGATCAATGAGCAATGATAATTATACAAAAATGCAATAAAATAATCTACATGTATCATCTTATTATTTCCATAGCGACACATCATGCACAAAATCAGATCAGAATCAGATCAGAGGTGTTTACTGTCGGTTTGTCAGAATCTATTTAAACAAATAAATTTGATAATGGGTGTGTTAGATTTATAGTGTGTGAATAATCCAACATTGACAATAATTAGTTGTACTGGCAGCACTGAAGGGCCCCCAAATAACATTCTTCTTAGGGCCAACCCTGAATATTGGTATTGGTATCGAAAGCCAAATAGTGGTTTAATAATAACTATAATAATAATAATAATAATAATAATAATAATAATAATAGTCAATACATTGCCAGTTTTTAAAACACATTAGCTTCTTTTCTATCAGCCTGTTCAAATGTACAACATGTAAATAATGTGTTTGCTGCATAAGAGACGAATGAAAATGCAGATTGACTCTCTGACAGCAGGTGGATCTGAATGAACAGCACAGATAACACAGTTACTACAAACCAGCACAACTTTCTGTTTGTGACGTTGCTTGTCATGAAGACGAACGCCAGTCAAACAGTATTTACATGTTTTCAAACAGCCATTCTGAATTTTGTATTTGTCTTTATCAAACAACACTAAATACTTAAACACTTAATATTTATTATCAAACATTTGTTTATATTTATACATTTTAATCTGCAATAAATCATGCCGGCCCAGAAAAGATATCCTGATATTAGTTGAAAATATTGTTTACTTTATACATTTTATTGTAGTTTTATTGTATTTAAATGTTAAGTTTCTCTTTGTTATTTGAAAAATTTATTAAACTTGTTATAAAGTGGACAAAATTGAAGTTTTTTTTTTTCAGCCGGTTACATTACATGACAATATAATATGAAAATGTAATACAGTCACATGCCTAATTCATGCTTCATATTTAGTTATAGTTAAATTGTAGTTATAAAATTTACATAAAGGATTTAGTCTTACATAAGACAATCATGTGTGACTATGACAGAGATGATCTTACCACAGTTCCTTCAGTTCACATTGAGGATCCTCCAGTACAACTGAGAGAAACCTTATGCCCAAATCTCTTATTTTTTTATTAGACAGATCCAGTTTTCTCAGCTGTGAGGGGTTTGATCTCAGAACTGAAGTCAGAGCAGCACAATCTTCATCTGTGACACCACAATCACTCAAACTGCAGAGATGAAAACACACTTGTTAAACACTATGAACTGAAACCAAAAATAATATCAAAGACAAAAAAGAGTGAAACAAGATAAATGTGACATGATATGGACTCAGTCTAACAAACTCTCAGTGTGAAACAGAGCAAACATGATTCAGTTCAAGATTCTGCACAGGCTGCATATCACACCACATATACAACATTAAATCAGCCCAACTAACTCCACACTTTGTCCTAAATGTAAGATTAAAAGAGAGACCATATTCACTGTGTTTGAGTTTGCTGCATAATGAAGGTCTGTTGTTCAAGCTCTTGTACTGGACATTAAAATCTGTGGCTCGAACTAATTGACTTTTTATAATAGACTTTATAGACTTTATCTATTATAAGAGCTGGGCTTTGTTTGTTGAGTGTAATTATCACAATTTTAACAATAAAGACCTTTAACGTGGATCAAGTCCATATCATTTAAGTACTAACTTATTTGTACCATTAAACTCATTGGTTTTACTATTCTTGTTGGTTTTTAAACTAATCTACATGTTTAAGAGACTGACTGTCAGGTGCTTTAGAGTCCAGTGTGTATTTTTTCCCAATCACATCTCGCCATTATCTCCATCTATAAAACAGCTAAATACTAGAAATAAATTTCAAAAATTAAAAAAAAAAAAATGATAGAATAAATCATGGAAGAATTATAATGCTGTCATCAAAGTGTGTCTCAGGTGTGCTGTCAGATTAATACAATAACTGATACAATCATTATGAGATTCTGATTTTCTTTAAGAGTGAAGTGATTGTTCTCAGTGATACTTACTGAACTTTAATCACAGGCAGCAGATACTGAAGAACTTTCAGTTTTCAGCTTTATTGTTTTCTCCAACAAATTCATTAATGTCAAACTCGTCCAGCTTCTTCTCTGATGTCAACAACACAAAAACTACAGCTGACCACTGAGATGAAGAGAGTTTGTTGTTCTTTATTGTTCCAGATTTCAGATACTGTTGTATTTCCTCCACTAGTGAATGATCACCCAGTTCATTCAGACAGTGAAACAGATTGATGGATTTCTCTGGAGAGTCAATGATCCTGATCTTCATCTTGATGTACTCAAGTGTTTCCTCATTGCTGTCAGAGCTGCTTCTTTTCAGCATCATTATTTGTCGTAGGAGAATCTGATGAGACTCCACTGACAAACCCAGAAGAAACCGCAGGAAAAGATCCAGATGTCCATTTTTACTCTGTAGAGCCTCATCCACAGCTCTCTGATGCAGATCAGATAATGAAACATGTTCTGATGAATTGAGTTTAAACCAGTCCTTCACTTTAGACCATAAACTCTGCTCAAACACATTTCTGTTGTGGTTTGTCCAGGAAAGGTGCACATATAGAGCTGCTAGATGTTCCTGAATGCTCAGATGAACAAAGCAGAAGACTTTCCCCTGATACAAGCCAAACTCCTCTCTGAAGATCTGAGTGCACAATCCTGAGTACACTGATGCTTCTGTCACATCAATGCCACACTCTCTCAGGTCTTCCTCATAGAAGATCAGGTTTCCTTTCACAAGCTGCTGAAAAGCCACTTTCCCCAGTTTGAGGATCATGTCTTCATCTGTCACCTTCTTCTCATAGTCCTTCTCATGTTTGATGTTGGTCTGAAGGATCAGGAAGTGTGTGTACATTTGAGTGAGAGTCTTGGGAATCTCTCCAGTCTCTGCTTGACTCAACATCTTCTCTAGAACAGCGGCTGAGATCCAGCAGAACACTGGGATGTGGCACATGATGTAAAGACTCCTCGATGACTTAAGGTGTGAGATGATCCTGTCGGCCAGACTCTGATCAGTGATTCTCTTCCTGAAGTATTCCTCCTTCTGTGGCTCATTGAAGCCTCGTACCTCTGTCACTCGATGGACACACTCAGAGGGGACGAGATCAGCTGCTGCTGGTCTGGAGGTGATCCAGATGAGAGCAGAGGGAAGCAGATTCCCCACAATGAGGTTCGTCAGCAAGAAAAGACTGAGTATTTTGTCCTTCATCAAGTTGATTTCTCTGAAAGGAAGTGGAAATATGAGCTGGACGTCCTGATTCTCTTTCCCTTCAGCCCAGTCCAGGATGAACTTCTGCACAGAGACTGTTTTTCCAATGCCAGCGACTCCCTTTGTCAGCACAGTTCTGATGGCTTTGTCTTGTCCAGGTAAAGGTCTAAAGATGTCATTGCATTTGATGGCTGTGTCCTCTGTTGCTGTTCTCCTGGATTGTGTCTCAATCTGTCTCACCTCATGCTCATTACTGAACTCTCCACTCTCACTCTCTGTGATGTAGAGCTCTGTGTAGATCTCATTCAGGAGTGTTGGGTTTCCCTGCGTCGCTGTTCCCTCATACAGACACTTAAACTTCTTCATCAGATTTGATCTAAACATCTTAAGGACTTCACGCCTGTAAAATAAAATACTGCATTATTAATAAACTAATGAGAACAATGTGTTTTCTGTATCATAATCAAACAGTCTTTTACAGAAATATTAGACCTGAGTTCAGTCTTTGTATCTTCACTCTTATAATCTAATGTCTGATTCACAGACGCGTCACTCCTCATAGACACACAGCTGGACTCTGGTTCTGGTCTCTTCTGCTGAACTGAACTATAACAGAGAGAGATAACAACACAACAATCACTTTAAAGAGCACTTCAAGATCATTTCATTAACACTATTATTACAAAAATGTTTAAATGAATGGACTATATGCACAGAGCGTTCTTTAGCTTCACTTATTGCTGATATATAGCTATAACTGATTTGACCACAGACTGGAAATGACTGAGCTGGTTTATCTAAAACCAGGAAGTAACTGTGCATATCGTCCATTGAGTGTTTTCATAAATGTGTCTCTGTGTGACCAACATTATATATGTTAAAATATCAGAACAATGAACAAACATAATTTCTCACATTGCAGAAAGAACTATAAACACTATTCAGATCATATAAAATGACTTACTGTAATCATATTTTTATTAAAATATTATACCTGAGATCAGTCTGTGTATCTCCACTCTTAAAATCTATGATACGACCCATAGACGCGTCACTCCTCATAGACACACAGCTGGACTCTGGTTCTGATCTCTTCTGCTGAAATGAACTATAACAAAACAGATTCAATTATTTATGTTGAAAATCATAAATTACGTATTTTCATCAAAGAGCATTTCATGAAGAGGCTTTATGGTCTTTTTGTTTAAATAATATTCACATTTTATATTAAAAACAGACAAAAAACGGCACAATGGAGTCTCCCGCCTACTATCATTTAAGGTGATTTAATTCAGTGTTTGTTCAAAGTACCTGCATCCTGGAGAAACACCTTCATCTCTGGATGTTTGTGTGTCATCCATGATGAAACAGAATCTGATCTCCAGCACTGACTCTGAACGGAAATGACAAACAAACACAATAATTCAGCTGAACGGATCCGGAGAGAAACACGATCATGAGACGCGGCGTTTACTCAAATACACAATGTTAGTCGAGTGTTAACAAATGCTCAAATAAACCACAGACTGCACGAACCGCTAATTAAACCTAGTTCATCTGCTTAAAATGAAAAACTGTCAAACATATCTTTAAAAAACACACGTCCTTCAGAGAAAACATTAACGCGTCAGTCACCTGTAGTGTCTCGAGATCTCGATCATTTAGTTTCAGATTCACAAAATCCTCCAACTTTGTCCTCAAGAATCTACGAGATTCATGGTTTAACTTTTATAAATGTTCCTATGAAACACTTTGATGCTCCATGTTGTAATTGATCGTTTCTGGTTGTTTAAAAGGCGAAACTTCAGCTCTGATCATTTACTTTCACTTCTCATTTGTGCGTCTCGCGCTCTTTCTCAAGCTCCATCCGCTCAGCGGTGCACGTTTTGTGTCTTCACTAAATGAATGATTTCAGGTGTTCAACTAATATAATGTTAGGATGTAGCATGGCAAACGGCAAGTGTTAAGTGATTTTTAGGTTCGATAATCTTTGTATAGTTACCTATAATGCGTCGAATCATTTTTTGTCAGGTAACTTTATATGAAGTTCCAAACGTAGGTTCGGGAGGAGCCTAATCATTCAGTCCTGTCAATCATTATTACAAGCCTATATAAGCAGCTCTCATTGCACCGTCCCAACCTCAGTTCTTCCGGCATACGACCCCGCCCTGTCCGTGAACAGCCTCCCAGCCCGACGAACTCCCGCACTTCTCCAACTAACAACGCTCTGCAAAGTGACGCTTAATTCGGCTCCGGTTTTAGCTTTCGACAAGGGTAATACAGCTCGTCAACGATGTCCCGCGGATTTGCCCAGCCGCCTCCATCAAACGCAAACGCGCTTCTCCAGCCCGGTCACCGTAAATTAGGCATCTGCGCACTACAGCCGCTATAGTTCCTAATGTTATCCAAATTACAGCTAAACCGCTTTCATTCTTAAAAGCTACCTCTCTTAAAATACAGTTGAACGTTTGAGGCACGCTCGCCGCATCAAACATTCATTTCCCACGAAAACAATCAGAAATTCAGCTCTGTTTATCTTATCCGTCGCTCCTTCCGGCCCACCCACTGCTCCGAGCGATTTCTCGTTACATTCCGAAAGCGTTTATGATCTCATTCTTAAGCGGTATTCCTAAATGTATAATTTTATGTATAAATGTATAATTTTATTGCATAACTTACAAATCTTGAGCGTGTAATAGCTCAGTGTCGTGCGCTCCCATTCTACAGCGTACGGTAATGATAGACACGTCAATCTGAACAAATGATCCAATCCAACGCGCTCCAGCTGTTGAACAGCGTACGATTGGTCTCCACATATAATACCCACCCACTGCATCATAGCATCATAGATCTATGGGATTATTTTTGTGCCAATAAGAATGAACGTAACTTTATAAAACTGAATGTAACTTTCCAAGAAACGATCAAAAATATGCCACTGCAAAAGAAGAAAAACACAATGAAAATGAACTCAGTCGCACGAATTTAACATGCTCTTCAAATATGCTTCATTCTTTGTTAATGATTTTCAAAGAATCGTTTTCGCGAATCATGGATTCTGAATGCGTTGCCACAACTTTCGCTTACGCTTCGCAAATTTTCGTTTGCTGTTTTGGCACAAACCTCTCGTGGGGGCGGGCTTAACAGCGATCTACTCTGATTGGCTAATGAGCTTTTGATGGACAGTTGCTCTCTGACCTGGAAGCATGGACGGTGAAGTCAGTGGCGCAATACGTCGTGCTTTGTTTATAGAAACTATCAGAACTGTTGCACACTGTACATGAATAAAACTTTTATCGATGTTATTGATTAACGTTACTTTAGCAACACGAACTTACTTCAAGCTGCCCTGAGGGACAAGCTGAGGTGGAAGATGATGCTGCTCCGTGTCTCTCCTGGGAGCTCATCTTTAGAAACTAAGAGACGACCGTAGGTGAAATACTAATAACATTAATACTTAATATAAACAAAGCACGACGTATTGCACACCGCAACAACTTTCCAATATGTGCGCCACTGACGTCACCGTCCGTGCTTCCAGGTCAGAGAGCAACTGTCCATCAAAAGCTCATTAGCCAATCAGAGTAGATCGCTGTTAAGCCCGCCCCCACGAAAGGTTTGTGCCAAAACAGCAAACGAAAATTTGCGAAGCGTAAGCGAAAGTTGTGGCAACGCATTCAGAATCCATGATTCGCGAAAACGATTCTTTGAAAATCATTAACAAAGAATGAAGCATATTTGAAGAGCATGTTAAATTCGTGCGACTGAGTTCATTTTTTCATTTTCATTGTGTTTTTCTTCTTTTGCAGTGGCATATTTTTGATCGTTTCTTGGAAAGTTACGTTCAGTTTTATAAAGTTACGTTCATTCTTATTGGCACAAAAATAATCCCATATAGATCGAGCTCTGGTCGGATTATTGTTGTTTTTCAAATTATGCTTTAATTTTGAATCTTCATCGCGGCCTAACCGGATCCTGGAAGTCTCAGCTTTAGTCAAATAGCATGTTACCCACTCTACAAACATTGCTTAAATTCCATACATCGCTTTATATTGTGAATAGGCTTGTTTGATTTGAGACGAACCACTTTAAAAATGTGATTATTATACCTTATATTTTGTGAAGTTATAATCTAAATCTGTAATGTAATGTTTTGTTAAATTATAATCTAAACATTGCACAAAGAATACTGGGTTTACCGTTTACGTTCATGTACATGGCTTTTTTGTAAACTCTTTAATCTAAATCAAATTTACTGGTGCATTTCACTAATTGAGATTTTGATATTGTTTATCCTGACTATCCATTATCATGCCTTTCAGATCCCCATCAACTAAAGTGGTAATTCCCATTTTCATCCCTTGAAAATGAAGCCCTTCATTATGTTAGCAATGTTTAAAGCCATTGCTAAGAATGACCGGGCACTCCCTGTCCACGACTTTGCCCCAGCTATTTTACCTTGCTTCACCCAAAACACACCCATGTTCGCTCGTCTCCATTTTCTTCCTTCTCAGATGTCTCCGAGGTGGCCCCTAGCGTGAGGCTGCCTCCGCAAAAGAACCGCTCTGGCTGCTGCTTTGCATACCTATTTCTTTTCTTTTTACAACCTTTCTTCCTCAGGTGCCCTAGCGTGAGGCTGCCTCTGCAACAAGGAACTGCTCCGGCTTCCCCTTGGTATATATCTCCCTTCTCTTCCCAGAACCTTTCTTCCAGAAGTGGCCCCTAGCGTGAGGCTGCCGTCGCAAAAAGAACCGCTCTGGCTGCTGCTTTGCATACCTATTTCCTTTCTTTCTATAACCTTTCTTTCACAGGTGTCCTAGTGTGAGGCTGCTTCCGCAAAGATCTTTACAGCCTCTCACATAGCAGCCCCAACCCATACTGCTGCTGTGGAACCTCTGGCTTTCTGGGTGTTTTCTATCCTTTTCTAACATGTTCCACTGGATTCGGCCCATATGTCAGCACTAAAAATATTGCAGAACTTTGTAAACCAAGTCCATCTTGGAAGTGGTCTGAGTATGATTCAGTTTCAGCCATCAATATGGTTCTTTAACCTGTGCATTGTGAACACAAATGGCTCCAAGCTTACTTCATGTACGCAAAATCCAATTTAGCAGGTCATCAGATGCTTCCGTTTCAAAGCAATTATTCCTCATGGCTATCCTTTTCTGGCAGATTTCTTCAAACTAAGGTGAGAACTTACATTTTCGTGTCAAGCCCACAGCAAGATATTTAACAATTTTACTAAACCACTGTATGAATATTTGCATGTGAATGTTTCAATTGCTTTCATCCCTTAGTAAATAAGCAAGTAGAATCAGCGCTACCACAGTTCTCTGTCGTGTTTAAACCATCTTCTTTTGCATGTTTCTGAAGATGGTCCGCTCAGTTCAGGCTAACTGAAAGTCAGCCATGTGCCGTGATGCTACAAACTTTGGCTTATGAAGTAGGATACTTTAAATGGCTTGTATCATCAGTACTTGATGTCTCACCCATTTCATTAGCACATTTCATTTCTTTATTACTCTGTTTTACAGCAGGTTCATGATTACATTTTGTGACTTGTCTGCCTCAGCAGTGATTTCTCCCTGGGCTTCTCGTGTCCACTACCCTGTGGTCAAAGAATGGCCTCCTAAGCATTTCCTTCCATTGGGACAATTCCATCGAGTGCACCGTAATCTATTATCTCAACAAATGCAGATCAAGTTCTGCCGAACTAATACAGTTAAACTAAACTTTGGTCAGCAGTGCCCTGCTATTAATTAATTAATAACCCATACACCGTCCTCCTTTTAATACATCCAAAAATTTCTACCCAGTCATCTGGATTCTCATTTGCCATTTCTCAGCAACCGCAAGATTTCCATTGGGCTGTTGCAATCATCACAATACCACGTTATTGACGAACCAACCGCAGAGGATTGCAAAACCGCAGCAACCGCTATATTCACATGTTTTTCCCTTTTTCTGTAAGTTCATGCCCTCCTTGTTCTGCGCCTATACATAAGTTAATGATAATGTGTACCATGCTGATTTCTACAGAGGCTGTGTAGATTTATTCTTAACAAGCCCAAACAGACAGCGAAGGGAAGAGAAATTGACTGAGCACAGATGATTACCCGCTTCTCACCTTCAGGCCGAGTCATATATTCGTGAAAATAGCTTATGCTCAAAGAAACCCTGTCTTGGCATTGTCGCATTGCTGGCCAGCTGAGCTTTCTAAAGTCGCACTTAAACTTAAAATGATTTCAACAGCACAGTGAGCCATCCACCTTGAGATGTCTTTCAGGCAACTGTATGTCTTGGACCCTCGCTTCCCTCTCATTGGGTCTGTCTTCCAGAAATTCTTCAGTATGTCTCTGCTGCAGCAGTGACATTTCCCACCATTCTCAAATCAGCTCTTATCTCTTAGTGACACTGCAGTGATTTACCCTAACAAATCACTTATTACATCACTGCCGCAGCAGTGAATTCTTCCACCGGTCTCAGCAGATGTGTAGAGGTCAGTATTTCTTCCACTGGTCTTGGAGGAGTTTCCATTCTAAATCACTATTTCTCACCTCCGCAGCAATGACATCCCCACATTTTTTGCAGCAGACGTCATACTAACCTCCATTTCTCACTGCCGCAGCAGTGATTTTCTCCACCGGTCTAAGAGCAGGTATACTAAAACTCTTTCACCTCCGCAGCAATAACCTCTCCCACTTTCCTTGCAACTGATGTCATGCTAAATTCCACTTCTCACTGCCGCAGCAGTGGTTAAATCAATAAAGGATTTCTCTACTCGTATCACAAAAACTACTCGCAGTTGATTGCCCGGCTTGCTGTCTCTTGTAAGCACATTTTGGGGGGGTCGAACTCTGCGCTCAAGCCGAGCCTTGAGTTCGAGCCTCCATTAAGGACAGTAAGCCAAGTTTGTTTACCATTGCCCATCAGGACTGGATGGGCAGGCGAACTCGTGAAACGTTTTTTTAGGCTTTATCATACAAAACCATTAAAAACACTTAAGGAAAAGTGATGTAAAGAAGGATGAGCTTAAAGTTATTTTTTTTTAGTCTGGTCAGCCTCAGCGGCGTAACGGTGCTCATCATTTTCAAAATGATTGAGTTTGTCAAATTAAATCAAAGAAGGTGGGTTTTATTTTCTATAAGTAGACAATACTTTGCTGAGTGTATTGTGCTGGTATTTTGGCAGGTTTTAGACTGCTGTGGACAGCTGACTCCTTCTGTGCTGTGATTCGTTTTCAGGAGTAACAGAAATTAGCTTTAAAGTTTAAATCGATTCTTACCTTTTATAGACATGTTTACCTTTATAAGGCCAGTTTTTTTTTCTCTAACCTAATTAAATGTAAGTATCATCTTTTGTGTCAAATTCCTAAATGTAATAAATAAATTTAAGTAGTAAGAGACTATTGAATTAGACTTGTATAAACTTGTTAAATCATCTAAACCAACAACTTGTATGCTAGACCCTATTCCATCTAGGCTACTAAAAGACTTGCTTCCAGATCTCATAGATCCTCTGCTGAATATTATTAATTCATCACTGTCATTAGGATATGTCCCCAAAACCTTTAGACTGGCTGCTATTAAGCCTCTCATTAAAAAAACACAACTTGACCCCAACGATTTAATTAATTACAGACCTATCTCGAATCTCCCATTTCTGTCAAAGATATTAGAAAAGGTTGTATCCTCACAGTTATCTTCCTTCCTACAGAAAAATGATATCTGTGAGGATTTCCAGTCAGGTTTTAGACCGTACCATAGTACTGAGACTGCTCTTATTAGAGTTACAAATGATCTACTCTTGTCATCCGATCGTGGTTGTATCTCTCTGTTAGTGCTACTGGATCTTAGTGCTGCGTTTGATACTGTTGACCACAACATTCTCTTGAACAGACTTGAAAATTATGTTGGCATTAGTGGTAGTGCATTGGCATGGTTCAAATCGTACTTATCTGACCGCCATCAATTTGTGGCAGTAAATGAAGAGGTATCATATCGATCTCAAGTGCAGTATGGAGTACCGCAAGGCTCAGTACTAGGGCCATTACTTTTTACGCTTTACATGTTACCCTTGGGTGATATCATCAGGAAACATGGTGTTAGCTTTCACTGTTACGCTGATGATACTCCACTCTATTTCTTCGCGGCCTGGCGAAACGTACCAATTTGAAAAACTAACGGATTGTGTAGTTGAGTTAAAAAATTGGATGACAAGTAATTTCTTACTGCTAAATTCTGAAAAAACACAGGTGTTAATTATTGGACCTAAAACCTCAGCGTGTAATAACCTAAAACACTATCTAATACTTGATGGCTGTTCTGTCAATTCTTTGTCATCAGTTAGGAACCTAGGTGTGCTATTTGATGGCAGTCTTTCCTTTGAAAACCACATCTCTAATATTTGCAAAACTGCATTTTTCCATCTCAAAAATATATCTAAATTACGACCTATGCTCTCAATGTCAAATGCTGAAACATTAATTCATGCGATTATGACCTCAAGATTAGATTATTGTAATGCTTCATTGGGTGGTTGTTCTGCTCGCTTAATAAACAAACTTCAGCTGGTCCAAAATGCAGCAGCTAGAGTTCTTACTAGAACCAGAAAGTATGATCATATTAGCCCGGTTCTGTCTACACTGCACTGGCTCCCTATTAAACATCGTATAGATTTTAAAATCTTGCTAATTACTTACAAAGCCCTGAATGGTTTAGCTCCTCAGTACCTGAGCGAGCTCTTATCACATTATAGTCCCTCACGTCCGCTGCGTTCTCAAAACTCTGGCAATTTGATAATACCTAGAATATCAAAATCAACCGCGGGCGGCAGATCATTTTTCTTATCTAGCGCCCAAACTCTGGAACAATCTACCCTACACTGTTTGGGACGCAGACACACTCTGTCAGTTTAAATCTAGATTAAAGACCCATCTCTTTAACCTGACTTACACATAACACATCAACATATTCTTATAATTCAAATCCGTTAAAGGATTGTTAGGCTGCACTAATTAGGTCAACCGGAACCGGGAACACTTCCCATAACACCCGATGTACTCGGTGCATCGTCAGAAGAATGGCATCTACGCTAATATTAGTCTGTTTCTCTCTTATTCCGAGGTCACCTTAACCACCAGATCCAGTCCGTATCCAGATCAGATGGTCACTGCAGTCCCCCCGGATCCAGTCCGTACCCAGCCCAGACGGTGGATCAGCACCTAGAGACGACCTCTACAGCACTGAATGTCAGCGGAGACCACATCGACTAGATGAGCCCCAGAGGCGGATCCCCGGCACAAGACCACGGGAACCTGGTGAGTCCTCTGCGTCTGGCCGGAGGAGAACTGGCCCCCCGACTGAGCCTGGTTTCTCCCAAGGTTTTTTTTCTCCATTTGTCACCGATGGAGTTTTGGTTCCTTGCCACTGTCGCCTCTGGCTTGCTTAGTTGGGGACACTTTCTCTTCACACGATATTGTATTGTATTTGATTAACAACCTGAAGATTAACTACCTGAACATTGAGTGTTTATTGTTGCCCTTGGCATTGTTGATGTACTATTTCCTATTTAATACTGTACAGCCGCCTTGTCACAATTCTGTATTGTAGGCGGTATATAAATAAAGGTGACTTGACTTAACAATGGTCCCCCGACAGGAACACAGGGTTTATCCGCTCCACACATGTGCTCTCACAGGCACTGCACAGGTCTGGCTGGGTTGCAGATGAGGGAACAAACCAGGAGCTTGGCCTGCAGGACTGGACAGGACTAGAGAGGACTAAAGACTGACGAGACAGTATTTAGTGAACAACTAGGCGAGGAATAATCAGTATCACAAACGCAGAAATGGAGAAGCGCCAAATTGCAAACTCCTCCTCATTGGAAAGGGATAAAGGTACCCTTCCAAAAGACTCAGAAAAAGAAGTCTTTTGGAAGGGTACCTTTATCCCTTTCCAATGAGGAGGAGTTTGCAATTTGGCGCTTCTCCATTTCTGTGTTGTGATTGGCTGGTTCCATCAGAGCAGGGGGACATAAGGTGGCCCACTGTTCTTTCCTCCTGTGGAACTTATTGGCATAGTCCAAACACAAAGTTAGAAAAGTGTCACTAAAGTTTTACCGGTGCATTTCTCACTTTCCAAACCACAACCAGAATGCATTTGGCAATATTACAAACAAGTCCAAACATGATGGGAAAAGACTGAACTGTCATGCATGCATTCATTTATCCATTAACAGCTGAGTTTGTGTAAGATGTTGCACTACACGTTGCTGTCACTAGGAATACTTATTACTCTGAATGTGTGAAAATAAACATGAAACGGACTGTGTAGAACGCAGAAGTGCGCAAAACCTGAAGCTGTTAAAGACATGAAGCCAGCGGACACAACATTAAATATAATCTGCAGAATGTTTTGCTTACCTTTTACCTGGCATGATCTGTCAACACTGCAGGAAACCGTTGCATAAGCCGGCATAATGTTAGTTTAATTTTTGTGCACAAACTAAAACACATAAAGTTCCGCTTGTTGGAACTGCTTAGGAATGCAGAACTGCTTATGTTTTTAGTGCATGCAGATGGAATAAAAGCGTCCGTAACATTTCTCTGCCCTTCGTCTCCGCGCGCTTCAACTCTCAATGCACTGCACAACTGCTCAAATGCAATTAAATTATTTGGCTGCTTGACTTGCAATACGCTGCAAATTTAAATGTGACGCATGAATTGATATTTTAATACTTTTTGTTACTTTTCATGCAATTCACAAGTTCGCCTCCCAATCCAGTTCTGATGGGCAATGGTAAACAAACTTGGCTTGCTGTCCTTAATGGAGGCTCGAACCCGAGACTCGGCTTGAGCGCAGAGTTCAACCCCCCATTGCGATATTACCTAGAGGGAGAATAACAGAAATAGAGGAGTAGAAGGGGAGGTGGAGGGATGCCGGAAGAACTGAGGCTGGGACGGTGCAATGAGAACTGTTTATATAGGCTCGTAATAATGATTGACAGGGCTGAATGATTAGGCTCCTCCCGAACCTACGTTTGGAACTTCATTTAACGTCTCTGAAGTTATGATATTGACATTTGTTGTTTTTTTTTTTTTTTTTTTTTTTTTTGGTGTGTAATTTATGATGGCTGGTCAGGATAATTGTAATCATTTGTTCAATATTTTTTAGTATTTTGACAGCCCAAAGGGCTGCAGTCCACATTTAAAAGTGCAACTGTTGCCATTGTCCATACGGGACATTAAGGAACCAATAATGGAAAAAAGTGTATTGGTTGGTACATTGGAGTGTATATAAAGTAATAAACCTTCTTTCAAGATACGTTCATGTCTTTCACCATTTCAAACTTACTATGTGTTTTAGTGCAGTTAAATTATTGAAAAAGTAAAGGTTATATTTATAAAACATACTGCATGATTATGAATTATCATTTATTTATTTTTTGCAACTCAAAACATTTCCTTTTACATATTATTTTGTACTTAACCAGTAGAACTCAAATGCAGTGTATTGTATTGTAGGGGAGACCGGGGGTGTTTCAGAAAACAAGTGTACCAAATAAGCCAGGCTTATTTCAGCTAATCTGACTTATTGTCACTTGATTTGTCTTACAGTTTTTCTCAGTTGCTTTGGTACATTTTGGTACTCAAATCATCCTTGACATTTGCAAAACAGTAAGTGCATTTCGCAAAACAATTCGTACAAATAGCAAAACACCATAGATTACCTGCAAAAGCCAGTCTTTTGCTCAAAATCCTTAGTGCCATCAGAATGACAAGTCCTTGTGTCATTGTGTACAGATAAGACCGTCAAATTGCTTAGTCCTGTTGTCAATATAACGGTGTACTCTGGAGGGATGTTCTGATGTAAAGTTTTGATGACAATTATTGTAAATTGTAGGTTACACCTTAGTGTATGTGGGAGTTTGATTGCAAGACACTGGACAAGATTCACATTTACGCTTTTATGTACTGTAATTTGTTGACAGACCATGTCATTGCGATAAAGAAAGGAAAAGACAGCACTGTATAGCACAAAGAAAAAAAAAAAAAAGTAGAAATGTGAACATAGGACAGTCTCCTTAGGGAAAACTGTACATGCAGTGCTGTAGGAATTACAGTGCAGTCTTCCTACACCTCCTGACGTTTCTGTCTGTTGGGCCACAAATTCTCCTCCACATCATAATGAATATCTTCTCTTGTGATGCAGCATGGAAATCATCTTTTAGAGTGTCTCATCCAGCCTCTGCAGGCATCTGCTGTGATGTCATCACACGCTGCATCCATGGCAGCCAGAAGAGTCATCTGTGTATGTGGCTGGCGATCATATCAGAATCATGTTATGGGCCGCAAACCATTGCCTGATGATGTTGGAGCGATGGAAACTGACGTTGTCCCAAACTATCACGTACTTTGGCGGGTCATCTCCAATCTGACCCCTCTCTTGTTCAGGGATGAGATCTCTGTAGAGAGCGTCTAAAAAGGTGACAAGACGCTCTGTATTGTATGGCCCAATAATGGGAATATGCGTTAGCACACCATTCTCAGAGATAGCAGCACCCATGGTTATGTTCACGCCCCGTTGGCCTGGCACATCAACTGTAGCTCTGTGGCCGATGATATTTCGACCACGCCTTCTGCTTTTTGTTAGGTTGAAGCCAGCCTCATCCATGTAGATGAAGCGGTGCGGTGGTTCTCTTGCTTCCAGTTCCATTATGCGCTATATCCAGAAGACCCAAAATGAGTTTTATAAATTACATGCTTTTTCATTTTGGCCAAGATACAGTTACATCAAATGTATACAGCACAAATTGCATCTTCTTTTCTACAACCCTAGCAAATGTATAAAGGTCACACTTACTGTACTGTATATCACTATACAATGTTGTACTGTTTACTGTGAGGTACAGTTGCTGCATGCTCATACATGGTTTACCTGTACATACTGGTAGTTCAGCTCCTTCACTCTTTCACCATTTCTTTCAAATGGAACAGTGTACAACTGCTTCATATTCATTTGGTGTCTTTTCAGCACCCTGTCAATGGTTGAGATGCTGACTGTTCGGATGTTTTCAAATATAGTGTTGTCCTTTATAATGGCACTCATTATCTCCCTTAATCTATGGCATTGTTTTCTGCAACCATGGTGCAAACAGCCTCCTCCTGTTCAGGTGTGAAAAGGGGCCCTCTGCCACCCCTGTGAAGTTGTCATGCAGTCCTATGTGGAAAAAAAATATAGTAATGCAAAACACAAAATTGAGTAAGATAAAATGTCACTGTTTAAAGTATACTTACTGTACATTGTAAAATGCAAGTGGAATACTGTAATATTGTATAAAGCATTACAGAAAGTATACAGTATTACAGTACATTGCCTATTGTTAGATTACATAGCTGTTCTGTCGATGAAAAGTCTGAATGATTGAGGACACAGTTGTTCTCCCAACATTTGGCTGCACTCTTCGACCAGCCTCGGCCATTGTAAGCCCATGAATGAGAACGTGGTCTACAAGGTGGCTCTTATCTCATCAGGAACGCACACACGTCCTCGGCCTCTGCCTCTTCCTCTGTTTTGCCTCCCAACTCCTCCGCCACACAGCCTCACTCCTCTTCCTCCTCTTCTTCTCTCTGGCTGTTGACCCTGTCCAATTCCTTGTCCTTCCGTTGTCAGACATTGTAACATTGTGTTGTGCTCCGCCTATATATATACTTGCCAGTTGATGGTTCATTAGAAGCACCTTCGTTAGGGAAAGTCAATTTACCAATTCAGGACAGATTTAGAAAAAAAGTCTAATGGAAATGTATAGAAATATGCTTGACATATGACAACTTGTTCAACCATTCTGCATGTAAAGATCAACATGACATAAGCCATTGATAATGTAGGAAACAGCAGAGAATTGTACATAATCATTTGCATGGATGTACCAAAGCATTTGCAACTTGTTCAAAGAAATGAGAAACTGCTTGTTTGATGTGCACAAGTGACACAATGATGTGAAGATTGAACAGGTAGTTTTGAGAATTTCAATTCTGATCTGAGAAATGTACCAAAGCAACTGAGAAAAACTGTAAAATAAGTCAGACTAACTGAAGTAAGCCTGGCTTATTTGGTAAACTTGTTTTATGAAACCCTTGGTATGGTCATGGGTCAGTTGTAATGACTGATCTATAATAGTCTTTCACTCTGCCTGTGTCAGGTTAAAGGAGAAGTCGTTTAAGATTAAAAAGTATTTAAATTGTATTTTTTTTTTTTTATAAAAATAACATTGTTTTGCTAGATAAGACCCTTCTTCTCAGCTGGGATCGTGTACAACCACATTTGGGGCACCATATCAGTCCATTATATGGAGAAAAATGCTGAAATGTTTTCCTCAAAAAACATATTTTCTTTACGGCTGAAGAAAGAAAGACATGAACACCTTGAATGACAAGGGGTGAGTAAATTATATGTGAATCTTTGTTTTGGTTCTCCTTTAAGTCTTGTTAAAGATTTCAATCCCTGCTGCCAAGACGCTCCTGTCGGTCACAGATCATGGAAAGTGAAACTTAAATCTTTCACAGAGGTGGTTGGATTTATTAGTCCATGTTAAAAATATTTACTAAAAGTTTATTTCTTTTCAAATTCTTATTTATAGAATTGTGAAATCGAACATTGAGCACCTCCATATAGCCAAAATGGCATGATCCTCATTTCATAACACCTCTGCAAAGATTTGATTGTGAGACTGGTAGTTGAATCATGCTCATCCTATCGAATCATTGAATCTTTGATGACTGGGTGTCAAAACAGGCCTTTGATTACCATAGCAGCAAGCACACATTAAAAGATAAGATGGCTATGAAAATCACAGACAATGTGTTGTTGGGTAGTTGACAACTAAAAATTGGACTGTGCTCTATTGTGTGACATAGCAAAAATGTAGAAAAAAAAAACTTAACATACAAATACCATGAGAAAAAATGTATCTTCATTCTTACAGTTACAAATAGCATGAGAGAGGTTTATTGTCAGTGTTTGTATTTTTTATTTATTTTTTTTAATTATTTTTTTCCCCATCACACCATAGGATACATTGATACGTCGACTAAACGTTTGCTTCTTTTGGCAAACACGTCTCTGATAAAACAGATGTAGAAAGACTGGCTAGACCACAAAATTAATATTACAGATGATGTGTGTTGCCAAAACACATTGCCTGTGACATTCATTTTTGCAGTCTAGCCAGTCTTTCTGCTCGACTTAAAGGCGGGGTTTAGTGTTGCACTGCAGGGCATTAGTATAAAAGCATGAGGAAGTCTTACTGGGTATTAACTTTATTTTAAAACCTTTACCCTGGTTAGTGACTGGAAACTGGTATGTATCCCTCTTTTAGTTTCAAGAGTTAATCACATATTTTAATGGTCTTGTAAAACTTGTAGTCATCAGATTTGATCATTATGATTTCCAGTGACAATGCATTTATGCACCTTTCTTCTGCTAAGTTTGGTTTTGGACCTTTGTCTTACATCACCTATAGTAAGTTGGATAGTTGACAGATTATGTTATAATACACTGGCATTGTTAAAGTGATATACAGCTGTTGATATTCAGGCTAAATGTATTTTTTTCTAAATGTCTGAATATATATTTTTTTTTACATCTCATGTTTTCTCTTCGATCATATATTTTTGGTAAGTACAGCACAGTCACTGACATTATTCTGTTGTAAAGTTAAAGAAGTGATTAGTAAATTCAAAATCAAGAATTCTTGGTATCTGTTAACCACAAACATGGAAACATTAGTATTAGAGACAGGTACATTAGTTCATAATATTGTGTCTCCTTTTTTAGACAAAAAAATAAAAAGAGAATTTGGTAATTTTTTTTTATTTTTTAAATAAATAAATAAATACATACATTTTAGTCTCGTCTTTTGTTTGTAAGGATATTGCATATTGATCTAGTCACAGTTGTTTATTGACCTTGTTGTCTCATCATCTCATTTTAGTCATGGGAAAAAAAGCTTGTCAATAAACATTTTTCATCATAGTTTTTGTTAACAAAAATAAAAATGTTGCACTTTGTATAAGTCGACTGTATAGTTATTGGAATATGTTTCCAGTGCACAGCATAAAAGATACTGTTTTGTACACAGTTTTTAACTGCTCATTACTGCCTGATGATATCATTGCTCTTTTGTCATTTTACTTTCAGACTGTTTCACTGAAATGTAATTTTTTTTCTCAGTGAGCAGAACTCTGATTCCCCCACTCTCTTTTGTTTTGTTCATTATATTTTCCCCAAAGGCATACATGAGGAATGGAAGGATATTCCAGACATAAACAAAGGTTAAACTACTACAGTATATTATCTCAAGACCTCAAATACATTTATATAAGAATTACAGTTTTTCTCCTTTAATTTGACACTTTTCTCCAATGTAATGTACTTGTTCTCAAAACAATTAGTACAGTCATCCAAACACAAAGTTATCTTAACCAAACAGTTCAACTTTTTTTTTAGTATTGTGTTTATTAAAAGTAAATATTAACATCAAAGATATACTGTAGGTGTGTTCTCTATTTATTACAAAATGCATTCAGTTGTAGATCCACAAATAAGCTAATGAAAAGACATGTTTATAACAAAGTCACAATGAGTTTCTTCAAAAAAAAAAAAAAGAATGAATGAATGAATGCACTGTAAAACAGTGAATTTTATTGATCATGTCTCTTAATTAAATCTGGCCAAAGAATTTAATTTACATCACAATGTGTTTTCTCACGAGTCATGCGTCATGGGAAAAAACAGTGTGAATGGTGAACCCATTCTTGACAAGCTTCCACCTCAACATAGCCACAGGCCTTTTCCATTGCTTAAAAAAAAAAAATTCTATGTTCGTAAGGGTTGTGATCATAGACTTCCAATCTCCAAGAAGAGAATAACTTCTCAACTGGATTCAAAAATAACTCTTGCACCATGTGTTGAATGATGAAATTAGACAATGTTCCAGATAACTAAGAAATTTCACTCCATTTGCTCCTGATTGACCTGCAAAAAGAGTATTTCACCGATGGAGTTTAGAAAATGTAGGAGTTTTTTAGTGTTGTATGAGCCCAAGACAGCATTGTGTGCCACAACACCGGTGGTGGAAATTGCAGCACATATGGTGATGTTGCCTCCACTTTCTCCAGGGACACTGACTGTGGCACAATGGCCAATCACATTCCTTCCTCGTTTCCCTTTTTTTCCATCATCATACAGGAACTAGGTACATCGTACAGGTTCCTCTAGATTTTAAATAGAAAAAAAGAAACACATTGCCGAACATTGAGTTCTCCCACTTTGACCCAGCACTACATAGAGATGACTGAATTTATCTAGAGTGTAATAGTATATGGACATATAGTCTCCAGGAAATACATATCTTTGTTTTCTACAGAGCAGTAAAAGTGCAGTAATTGTGTGGCTTTCACATACCTCAACAAACTGGAATCGCAACTCCTTCACTTTATCAGATTTTCTCTCAAAGGGCACTTTGTATACTTGCTTCATCCGGATGGCATTTCTTCTTAGAACACGATCTATTGTGGCAAAACTCCATTGATGAATATTAAGAAATAGTTGATTGTCTTGTGTTATTCTTTGCTGAATTTCTTTGAGGTGGATGGTGTTGTTTTGCACCACCTTGTCAACAATGGCATGGTCTTGTTCGTCCACCAAAATGTTCTCGAACTTCAGTTCTGAAAAAATAAATTAATAATAATAATAATAAACAAATAGAAACATTTACAGTAGAAAACAGGACTAGAAATGGACAAGACTCTAGACTAGAGTCATATAACCAGAATGGTAGAGTTACTTACCTCTGAAATGTGTGGATAATTAATGCATCAGTTTGTATTTGGCTTAACTATTTTGCCAGCTTCTCTGAAGGAGAGACCATGATTTATAACATCCCATATAACAATCCGTCCTCTCCCACCTCCCCTTCCAGCCTGCAGACCCCTTCCTCTTTGTTTATCTCTTCTTATATTTTCTTCTCTTCCCACCATACCATTGCCCTCCAATCTGCCTCTCAATCTCTTCTCCCTCAACTCTTCTTGCTCCTTCTCTTCCTACAGTCTCTCCTCCTCTCTCCTCACCTCCTTCTACGTCTTCCACTGTTCTTGTCCTTCTCATTACACCCCTTCCTCCACCCACTCACTTTTACACCTCTTCCTGTTCCCCTTCTCATTCTTGCTCTTATTTATTTATTTATTTATGCCTTTTTTCTTTTCTCTTTTTATAAAAAATAAAATAAAAAGAGTTTTGTTTGTTGTATTTGGAAAAATGGCACATGCATTTTTGTGATTTGTGTAAAAACAATAAATAAAGTTGCAATTTTGTTTTCTCAATGCATTAAAGTTCTGATTGGCTGCATGAACTATTGTGAAAACATTTGAGAATCCCGTACACAGTGATTTAAGAAAATTATGGATGTGATTTATAATTTGTATGAATTGAATGAAAATTTACAATCTGTTTAGGACAATTACAAAGTGTTCAGCTCATTGCGTAAACTGTTTTGAGAACAGTGACCTGATTGTGGATTAATGTGTCAAATCAATTGAGAAAAACTGTTATACATTATTACTTTTTAGCTGTTTGTTTTATTCAAGCATGTTTACTGTGAACTGAACTCTTTTGTGGTATATAGGTTTAAATCTCACAGAAGGAGACATCATGATGGTGAGTTCTGTTTGTTGTGCATTTTACTGTATAAATACAATACTGCATAATTCAGCTGTTTTATAGATATACTTATTCTGCTTCAAAGCCTAATGAAAGGAGCGCCATTCTTGGCAATCAGTGGGATATTCCCATCCCCTATGAGCTGGCTGTGAATCTCAGTAAGAAAACAAGGATTTATCATTTACAGCTCAATTAGCTTTTAAATACTTGATTCAACTTTTATATTGTTTTCCATCCTGGATGTATTTCTGATTGTGGTTATAGGTTTGAACTATAAAGGAGTTATTTTGAGAGCTTTTGAGCAGTTCAGACTGAAATCATGTATTGACTTCAAGCCCAGAGCAACAGAAAACTTTTACATCTCTGTGGAGAGTCGTACAGGGTACAGTATGGTTCTACTCAATATTCCACAATATTAGTAATACAGTGCCTTGCTAAAGTATTAGTACCTTTTTTTTTCTTCTTTTTTTCACATTTTGTTATGTTGCAGCCTTATATTAAACTGCTTAAATTATTTTTTCCCACATCAATCTTTGTTCCATTCACCATAATGACAAAGCACAAATCAGATTTGTAACAACTTTGCAAAAAAAAAAAAAAAACTGAAATGATTCCATTGCATAAGTATTCATACCTGTGGCAAATTCACTTGAATGAGTATGATCTGGGAAAGAGTTCAGAAAAAATTCCGCTGCACTGAAGGTTCACAGAAGCACAGTCTCCATTATCCACAATGAATAAAGTTTTAAAAAACCAGGGCTGTGTTTCCCAAAAGCATTGTAAGCCTAAGTTGATCATAGCGCCATTGGTTTCAGTTGGTTTACGATGTACTTAAGCTTAGGATACTTTTGGAAAATGCAGCCCAGGACTCTTCCTACAGCTGGCCAATGATCCTGAAGACACTGATTAGCATGCTCAGGTGTGTTTGATTACAAAACTCTGCAGGAAAATGGATTTTGTTGTAAATGTCAGTCCTGGATAACTGCAGCCCTGCAGAGTTTTGCTTTAACCCTAATAAAACACATCTGAACAAGCTAATCAAGGTCTGAATGGTTACTAGGAAGCTACAGGAAGCTGTGTTTTTAATAGGGTTGGAGCTGAACTCTGCATGGCTGTGGCTCTCCAGGACAGACATTCGCCACCCCTGATATATGCCAATGGGAGAAAGCTCAACACAGCAAAATATAGAGATAGCCATATGTAAAACTTCGTCCGGAGAATTCAGAACCTCAGACTTAGCAGAAAGGTTCCTCTTCCAACAGGACAATGACAGACAACCCTGTGAATGTCCTTGAGAGGCCCAGCCACAGCCGGGCTTGAACCCAATTAAGCATTTCTGGAGAAATCTGAAAAATGTCTGCCAGCCCGCATCCAAACTGACAGAGCTTGAAAAGTGAAGAGGTGTGGAGAAGAATGGCAGATAATTGCTTGATGTGTGAAGCGTGCTGTGCTTCAATAGGTACAGCGTTAAGGGTATGAATACTTATGCAAAGTACTTATTTTAGTGTTTTATTTATTTTTTTTTTTTTAAATTGCAAAGTTGTCACAAATCTGGTTTTGATTTGTTATTATGGTGTGTGGAGTGTAGATTGATGTGGGAAAAAAGTTATTTAAAGCAATTTAACATAAGGCTGTAACATAAAACGTTAACAACAAAAAATAATAATAATAAAATAATAGGGTATGAATACTTTCGCAAGGCACTGTATATAGCGTTATAGAATATTTCATATAACCAAATGTTTGGACACACCAGCATAGTATTAAGCATATTAAGATTATTTATATGCAGGCTTTGACATAGTGCAATATATGTCTAATATAATTCTGTATGTTCTTCAGAATTATGAATATTTTTATTCTGGTGTCACCACTGTCTTATTTTATAAGTGATAATAATAATAAGAATAAGAATAAGAAGAAGAAGAAATAAATAAGAAATAGAATTATAAAACTGTTAAATATAATAATATAATATAGTGCTTTATATGGTCCAGGGGTGTGTGTTTGTTTGTTTGTTCACTACTCACTGCAGTGTGTGTGCACTTGGATGGGTGAAATTTCCTTTCCTTTCCTTTCCTTTCCTTTCCTTTCCTTTCCTTTCCTTTCCTTTCCTTTCCTGTTGTGAGTTCAGTATCATGATTTGTATCGAATTATGACATGAGTGTATGTTATTTGATGCACCTATGTGTTATGTCAACAGGGGTGGATCTAGAAAATGTATTTTACATTAAAATCACAGTCAGTTTGTCTATAACCTGCAAATATTTTACATTTTAAGAAAATGCCTTGTCAAACCAAACATAAGGTTTTTCTTATTTTTCAGGTGTTGGTCATATGTTGGTCGCATATTTCCTGGAGGTCAGACTCTTTCCATTGGAAATGGCTGTGGATTAAAATCCATTGCTGAGCATGAGTTTCTTCATGCACTGGGATTTTGGCA
The DNA here is from genome assembly GCF_022985175.1 of Labeo rohita. NCBI lineage: Eukaryota > Metazoa > Chordata > Actinopteri > Cypriniformes > Cyprinidae > Labeo > Labeo rohita. The sequence goes on along the minus strand of NC_066882.1, from coordinate 32,571,579 downwards.
CGAGCAGTCAAGATACGACAGAGATGATTATGTGACCATCAACTTTGAAAACATCATTACAGGTTGCCTTATCTTTTATTATATTTTGTTCGGGGTGGACAGGACACTTGTGCTGTTTGGAGTGCTGTTTTGTTGCCCCAGGCAGTAATAGGGTGGGGGTTGTGTGTTTTTCCTCCATCGTGGCTGTGCTGTGGTGTCACCTCTTCAGTTTCTATGTGTTGTCTACATTGTAACTGACATTTTTGACAAATTATGTAACAAAAAAATCTATATTTTATAGTCTATAGGTGATTTTTTTTTTTTTTTTTTTTAAAGGGTGGGGGGAAGGAGTGTGTGGAAGCAGCAATCGTTCTGCATTGTGAAGTGTGGAAGGTTGCCCCTTTTTTATTGTATATGTTGTGGTCTTCATTGTAGTGAGTTTATTAATTTTATTTGACAAATTAAAAAGAAAAAGTATCGATTTTATAATATCCACATTCATTTCAGTGCGCCAGAGACCCCAAATATCCTGAGTGTGACTTTTTTTTTTTTCACATTAACATACAGCCACATATCAATTCAGTTTAATTTTTTATTTGTAGTGCTACCAAGTGTTGACAACCGTACAAAGTCGCATGCCATTTTGATAAAGAACTTTTTTTTTTTTTTTTTTTTCAGCAAATGTCATTTGGGGTCCAAAAATACCGCAAATAGTGCATAAGGGTTAAATGATTTAAAATAATCAGTTGATTAATTTGCTTTACTGATCCTAATGCCATTCAAATAAGGAGCACTTGCAATGGATAAGCCATCCATAACTTCAATAGTCTTTATTTTCAGGACAGGAGAGCAATTTCAATAAATACAATGAGAGCGAGTCCACCACCCAAGGCACCCCCTATGACTACTACTCTGTGATGCATTATGGTAAAAATGCCTTCAGCAACGGAAAAGGAATTACAATCATTACCAAGCGTCCTGAGTTCCAAGATGTGATTGGTCAATACCTGGACATGAGTGAATATGATGTGATTGAGCTCAACAAACTCTATAAATGCAGTGAGTATTTCCCACAATGCTCTTTAGTTTTAATGTGTTCTGTAACATTACTGTGAACTTGTTGTTGTTAAATATGATTTAAACAGGATTTATTACTGTTATAGTGTTTTTTTGTGTTTGTTGGTTGGTTTGGTTTTGTTTTGTTTTGTTTAATTGCTTAACCACAATTTTTGAAACTACAGCTCCTACAAATCTTTTAAATTTGACACACAAAACATGCACACAACATGCAAGGCATGATGCATCTCTTACAAAAGCAATCACTTCTTTCAAAACTGTTTTAATACATTTTTTTTTCTCAGTTGCTTTGGTGCATTTCTCGAATCATCCTTAATATTTGCAAATAAGTATGTGCATTTCTCAAAACAGTTAGTACAAACAACACAACACAGTGGATTACCTGCAAAAGCCTGTAAATTACTCAAAATCTTTAGTTTATCTAATATAGTCAAAATGCTTAGCCATGTTGCCAATATAACAGTGCACTCTGTTAGCATTACCTGATGTAAACTATGGCAATAGTTTGCATGACAGTTACTGTATTGAAATGCAGAAGGTTGCACTTCTTATGTATGCCATATATCCATTTCAAAAGTACAAATTTACACATTACTGTATGTGAGATGTTGAAAGAGACTAGACAGGATTCACAGTTACACTTTCACTAGTTGTAGGACAAAAAAATAAAAGTAAAATAAATGAAATAAACCCTTACAATGTCATTGTAATAGAAAAGAAATAGCACACGTACATCACTGAGACGTCTATTTGACGTCTGCATTTACATCTGCGAGACTCATCAGCACTACATCTATAGGACGTTTCTTATGAGGTGTCAAATAGGTGTCTATTAGTTGTCTTTACTGTAAAGTAAGTTTACTAGCAGATACTTTCCAGATCAAGCAACCTTTAACAGGCATCTTGCAGACATACAGTGCCCTCCATAAGAATTGAAAGACAAATTGGTCAGTTTGCTGTGGAGTCAAGAAATCTGTAAATATGATTAAAGATGAATATGAGACAAAACAGAATTTTGTGGGAGGCAGACGCAATTTGTTCACGTTTCTTCGTGGGTAAGTTATGTTTTTGTATGATCAGTAGATTACAAGATGAGGTTCTATTCTTTCCCCTTTTGGGTTAGTAATATTTAGGGTTTGTTGTTTTGGTTTGTTATTTTTGTGTGCAGACTCCTGGGTTGAGTACACTGCTGTGGTTTGTGAATGGGACAGATTTGTCCGATTCACTACCAGCAGTATTTTAGTGTTTAAAGGCGCTCGACTCTTGGGAGTTGCATAAAGATTAGTTTAGAATTAGGTAGCATAGTGGGGGAATGGGGAATAGTTAGGAAGGGGATTTATGAATGAATTCTCATCTGTATTGACCGTGGTTATATTTCTTGCCTATGAATTTATGTGATTTGGGATTTCAATGAATTGTTGTCATATTAGTAAGTAGGCTAAGGATGGCATCCGTTGAAGACTTTACTAAAGCTCCATTGGAGACTTCACTGAATTTATCTAGAGCCCAATTGTGGGAGCTTATAGAATATTATGAGATTGGGGAATTACGGTACGGGCAAGGGACATCTCATACAGGATCTCGACGCTGGCCGTAAGTGTGACTTTCTCTGCTTGACTGAAACTTGGCAACAGCCAAATGACTTCTCCCAATTGAATGACTGCACTCCTCCGAGGTTTGTTTACATCTGTCAACCACGTCTTTCTGGGCGTGGAGGAGGTCTCGCGATAGTTTACAATGAGAAATGGAAAGTCCTGCCGTTATCTGTGCCTGACTTTAGCACATTCGAATGCTTAGTGTGTAATCTACCTGGACCCACTCCCACCGTCGTTGCTACAGTTTATCGCCGTCCTAAACCACATATTGATTTTCTTAATGACTTTGCTGCTCTACTCACTCATCTATCCACTGTCTTACCAAATGTTATATTGCTGGGGGACTTTAACATTCATATGGATAACAGTGATCTTCCTCTGACCAGAGACTTTTCATCATGCCTGGAAAGTTTCGTATTTCATCAATATTCGGATTTTCCCACACATACAAATGTCACGCTCTGGACTTAATCTGTTGTTCTGGTCTCACCCCCTCCAACTGCTTAGCTGATGAATTCCATGTGTCTGATCATTTTCTTCTTTCCTTTAATATTTTTCTCTGTCTCTCTATAACCAAACCAACACCTCTTATTTCACTTCGGAAGCTTAAGGATATTAATATTGATCTTTTTGTCTCATGCATTGATAATAGTTTTACTCCTGATTGTCTATCCACTCTGCAGGTTAAAATGAAAAGATTGTTTGACCGTCATACTTGAATGTCGTGATTTCAGTCCAGGTGATCAAGTATTAGTTTTGCATCCTTCACCGGGATCTCCGTTCTGTGTGAGATTTTCTGGCCCGTATACAGTTAAACATAAGGTATCTGAGCAAGACTATATAATTGCGACTCCTGATCGAAAGAAATCTAATCAGCTGTGCCATGTGAATTTGCTTAAACCTTAAATTATATTTTTATAATGCTGACAATGCCCTGTTTTATCAGCCGTCATGGCATTTGAGCAACCTTGTCATTCTCCTGGTGACAGTGAACTGTTACCGCGTCTGAAATATTCTGAAAGAATTAGTTTGGTGGCTGATTTCCTACGTTGTTTGGAGACGTACCCTCGCGCGCACATCTAATACAGCACGACGTGGATGTGGGTGATGTGCCGCCAATACGGCAGCGTTTTTATCGGGTTCCTGTTGAGAAGTGAAAAGCGTTAGACACAGAGGTCCTGTGTATAACCTTCATTCTCTAGTTGGGCATCGCCCTGTTTGTTGGTAAAAAATCCGGACGGTACGTACAGATTTTGTACTGATTACTGGAAGTTGAATAACATAACAAAACCTGATGCATTTCCTTTGCTTTGTGTGGAAGATTATGTCGACCAAGTGGGTGCATCAAAGTTCGTGAGTAAGTTGGACCTTTTGAAGGGTACTGGCAGGTGCCATTAAAGAAATATGCCCAAGAAGTTACTGCTTTCATTACACCATCCGGGCTGTACTCCTACTCTGTTATGAGTTTTGGGCTACACAACATGCCGGCAACCTTTCAAAGGTTAATGAATCACATAGTACTTGGTTTGGAGGGGTGCGCAGCCTATTTGGACGATTTTGGTGACACTTGGGAGCAGCGTCTTTGGCGGTTGCGGGCATTGTTTGAGCGTTTAGCCTTTCAGTGAACCTGTTAAAATGTGAATTTGCCCAAGCCACAGTAAAGTATTTGGGTAAAGAGGTGGGGCAGGGCATGGTATGTCCTCTTCAAGCTAAAGTGTTAGCTATTGAAAAATTTCCTCCTCCATGTACTAAAAAAGAATTAATGTGACTTTGTTGGGCATTACAGACATTTTTGTCCAAATTTTTCAACGGTTGTTTCGCCATTGACTGACCTGTTAAAAGGGTCTACAAAGTTTGAGTGGATTCTTAACAATCAAAGGACTTTTGACAATGTGACTATGTTGTTGGTGATGCAAGTCAGACAGGAAACAGCACTGTTTTGTTGCAGATAGACGAGAATGGAATGGACTGGCCTGTATGCTTCTTTTCTCAAAAATTTTATAAACATCAGAGAAATTATTCTGTGATCGAAAAAGAGGCTTTAGCCTTGATCTGGGCTCTTCAACATTTTGATGTTTATGTCAGGAAGGCACAGAGGTGATGGTATACTCTGATCATAACCCTCTGACATTTTTGCACTCATTGCAAAGTCCGAGTCAGTATTTTTACAACTGTATAATTTGAACATTTGTCATATTAGAGGAGTTGATCATGTTATAGCCCAGGCGTTGTCCTGTACTTTTGAGCTGTCCAGTACCAAATGATTCTTTTTCGCTGCTCTCGCTGCTCTCAACATTTCTTGACTCCTTAATTCCTTCTCCTTTTAACCTTAAATGGCTTTCAGGATCCTGATTGCTGGGGATAAAGAGGAGGTGGTATGTGAGATGGAAGGGTTAGTGGGATGAATCTTTTCAACTGTAACTTTGAAAGTTTCCATGAATGTCATTTTGATGTAATTTGATGTCTGTAATAATTTTGTTGTTTTTTTTTATGTTATGGATTTTGGGGTGTGTTTTTTTTTTTTTTTTTTGAAGGGGGCTGTGTGTGACGTCCCAGCTTAGGCTGTGCGTGCGTTTGTGGGGTGTGTGTGTTTTAGGTGCCGGCTGAAGAGGGTGTGGCTCGTACACCTGACACTTGTTGGAGGCAGAATTACAGTTTTTCACATTTGCTGAAACACTAAACCCCATGCTCTAAAGCAAATTCTCAATAGCCTAAACCAATTTGCAGTGTTGGGGAGTAACTAGTTACTAGTAATGGAATTACGTAGTTTAATTACAAAATAAATGTAATTGTAATTAGCTACAGTTACTGAGAAAAAATGTGTAATTAATTACAGTTACTTTTGAAAAATGCCAGTGATTACAAAGGGGGTTACATCTGAATTTTTTCACACACCCACCCCCACTTACAGATTTAATTGACTTCTTTCATAAATTGCATTGACTGCTCTAAAATGAGACACCGATGTTTCAGGAGTTTAGGACACAGCATAGGACACATGCTTAACTGTTTTATTTCCTATTTGGGTTTATGCATAAACTTTATTTTTTAACATTTATTGTTTTTTCCAAGGCATTGTTAGATGCCAGTGTTTCCTGTCATAACTATGCAAACATTTGATTTCAAATACAGTATCATAGCCATTAAACTATTTCTTGTTATGAAAGTAAATAAGAACTGTTAAGTGTGAATTTGTGGCGTCGTGGTTAGCACGTCGACATATATCACGGCGACCCGAGATTGATCCCTCCGCCCCCCCACCAAAAAAAGTCTGAATTTGTGGTGACTGTGCTTTAAATTAAATTATTACATGGCTCTGTGGAATGCTTGATTCTGATTGGTCTGTCATGACATTACAAGGTATGTTATTCCCCCATAACAACTGGTAAAAGCTAATAACTCAGACTCATTCGGGGCAACTTAAATTAATGCTATATGCTTTATTATTTTTTCTTGGTGGAAGCTTTGTGTTTGGTTAGCTAATAAAATATTAAAGCTCAATTTAATATTATGTGGACAATTTCTTAATTCTGTCATCCTGGTATCGTGGACTCGCTCTGTTGTTTCATACAAACGCAGCTGCTGCCATTTTTTTTTTTTTTTTGTACACTGTAATGGATTATAAGATAACTAACAAACTAGTACTACTACTTAATTATTTATGTGGTAAAATATTGTGTAAGAAAACGTCTCAGGTTTCGTATGTTACACTGGTTCCCTGAGAAGGAGAACCAGGGTAACATACCCTTAAGTTGGAGACCGCCAACTTAAAACCCTAGGAAGGGGAGCGATAACCGAGCTAGCAGTTGAAGACTCACCTCCGTGTTTTGCAAATGCATTGCGATGAGCACATCCAGTTCCTTGAGAGCAGGACGTGCTGCTCTTAACCACACACACACACAGAGCCCGCAAGCTCACGAAAGCGGGTATGAGAGCATGCCTGTCTCTCGCAAGAAACAAGCATTGAATGCGACGATCGCGTTCAACTCCCTGGAGAGCTGATATTCGCTTACTCCTCACCATACATACACAGCTCGTGTAGCCGTAAAGAAAGCTGCGGGTATCAGAGTGTGCTTGCCTCTCGCAAGAGACAAACAAAGAGTGCAATAAACTCCCTAGAGAGCTGAAAGCACTTGCTCTTTACCACACATCGTCACAGACGAGCCGTGCTGGCTCGTAAATTTAGAAAAGTAATCAAAAAGTAATTAAAAGTAATGTTACATTACTTTAATAAAGTAATTGAAAAGTTACACTACTTTAAATTAAGTAACTTGTAATCTGTAACCTATTACATTTCCAAAGTAACCTTCCCAACACTGTATATACAGTGGGTACGGAAAGTATTCAGACCCCCTTAAATTTTTCACTCTTTGTTATATTGCAGCCATTTGCTAAAATCATTTAAGTTCATTTTTTTTCCTCATTAATGTACAAACAGCACCCCATATTGACAGAAAAACACAGAATTGTTGACATTTTTGCAGATTTATTAAAAAAGAAAAACTGAAGTATCACATGGTCCTAAGTATTCAGACCCTTTGCTCAGTATTTAGTAGAAGCACCCTTTTGATCTAATACAGCCATGAGTCTTTTTGGGAAAGATGCAACAAGTTTTTCACACCTGGATTTGGGGATCCTCTGCCATTCCTCCTTGCAGATCCTCTCCAGTTCTGTCAGGTTGGATGGTAAATGTTGGTGGACAGCCATTTTTAGGTCTCTCCAGAGATGCTCAGTTGGGTTTAAGTCAGGGCTCTGGCTGGGCCATTCAAGAACAGTCACGGAGTTGTTGTGAAGCCACTCCTTCGTTATTTTAGCTGTGTGCTTAGGGTCATTGTCTTGTTGGAATCTAAACCTTCGGCCCAGTCTGAGGTCCTGAGCGCTCTGGAGAAGGTTTTCGTCCAGGATATCCCTGTACTTGGCCGCATTCATCTTTCCCTCGATTGCAACCAGTCGTCCTGTCCCTGCAGCTGAAAAACACCCCCACGGCATGATGCTGCCACCACCATGCTTCACTGTTGGGACTGTATTGGACAGGTGATGAGCAGTGCCTGGTTTTCTCCACACATACCGCTTAGAATTAAGGCCAAAAAGTTCTATCTTGGTCTCATCAGACCAGAGAATCTTATTTCTCACCATCTTGGAGTCCTTCAGGTGTTTCTTAGCAAACTCATGCGGGCTTTTATGTGTCTTGCACTGAGGAGAGGCTTCCGTCGGGCCACTCTGCCATAAAGCCCCGACTGGTGGAGAGCTGCAGTGATGGTTGACTTTCTACAACTTTCTCCCATCTCCCGACTGCATCTCTGGAGCTCAGCCACAGTGATCTTTGGGTTCTTCTTTACCTCTCTCACCAAGGCTCTTCTCCCCCGATAGCTCAGTTTGGCCGGACGGCCAGCTCTAGGAAGGGTTCTGGTCGTCCCAAACGTCTTCCATTTAAGGATTATGGAGGCCACTGTGCTCTAAGGAACCTTAAGTGCAGCAGAAATTTTTTTGTAACCTTGGCCAGATCTGTGCCTTGCCACAATTCTGTCTCTGAGCTCTTCAGGCAGTTCCTTTGACCTCATGATTCTCATTTGCTCTGACATGCACTGTGAGCTGTAAGGTCTTAACTTAAATTAACTTAAATGATTTTAGCAATCGGCTGCAATATGAGTGAAGAATTTAAGGGGGTCTGAATACTTTCCATACCCACTGTATGTGTGTGTATATATATATATATATATATATATATATATATATATATATATATATATATATATATATATATATACTGTACAGAATATAGTAATTATTTTGCAATAATAAACATACACACTCAAAAGAAATCACACTGAATATGCCAAAAAATACACACACACACATACATGATCTATCTATCTATATGTAACAAATTAGCTCAAAAGGGAAATATTTATGATTAATTATAACTGGTTATAATTAATTATGAATATTTAATCAGATCTTAGAATTAACTGTAGCAGAATTAACGTTACAATTATTTGATCTGTTCGTCCACCGAATAGACAGTATAATCATTCATCAATTCTAGGAAAGGTTACTTTCTGGCCAAGAAAGAATAACTTTCCTACTTCAGTCAGTACTAGCAGTAACTTAACTTGTAGTAAACTCAAAATGTAGCATGTAGCAAGATCAAACATTCAGTGACTTCAAATTGTGAGCAGCACACGGAGACAATCAATTGTGAATATATGCAATTTAATAAATGGAACTGCAGCTAACATACAACTAACTAAGCAAAACACGTGTACATATACATAGAGAAAGAAAGTGAGAAAAGAGAGAGAGAGAGAGAAGGCAAGAATGGCAGTTTTTAGCATCAGTTAACCAGCGACCACATGAGAATCATCAGAGAAGCAAAATCACCTTAAAAAGGGGCTCAACTTAAAACACGCATCTAAATAGTTGTAAAGGTTACTTGCATTGGCTTTGTTGCTGAACAAGAGTCCTGATGCGGTAGACAATGGAAGTTCTCGATGAATTCCTTTAGGTGTTCTGGAGGTTTTCTCTAGTTCGTTCGAAGATAGGAAAATCCACAGCGAGTCGACAAAGTTACTTGAAGATAAACTACCAGAAGATTGACTCAAGGGATGAGTCTTGGAGAGTGTCTCGAAGGGTTTGAGCATGGATGGGTTGGTGTTAGGGTCTTTTGATAGTTTCCCTACCACACCCACCTTTGGGTGAATTGGCCAATACAAAGTTTGGATTGCTGAGCGGGAGAACTTTCCTTTGTCTCCATTTATGGCTCATTTGCATGTTTATTGCTGGCCTGGGGAATTGATGCAGTTTTACCCACAATATAGTACAAACAGTATGATGCATTTTCTAATCACATGGTGTACACCATTGTTCAGAAAATAAAGTGCAGATCATTTTGATACCAAGAATGAAACATCTAGAAGGTATTAAACCAGAGATACATTCATACATTGAAAATACGCATTTAGAGATTAACTAGTACCAATAACGAGGGCTGACTGGGCTAATATAACATAGAAACATACAAGCAACACATGCATATACCAAGTACGTTTATAACTGGTTAAATATAGTCTAAATAAAGAAAAAGGTTTCTATGTGTGTGCGTTATGTGTATTGGGAACAGTCTGCCAGCCACCAAGGATCTGAGGTGCTTGGTGCTGGTGATTGCCTCCCTCATGGAATGCCTTTGAAGTCCAATGGGGAGACAAGAGTTGATCTGCTTAACATCTTCGTGAGAGCGAGGAGGGAACCATAGACCATTAAACACCCATATAAATGTAGAACGTGAGGCCATGTCTGTAATTTATATGCAAATGTCAAAAGGCTAAAAGGTTCTCTACAATGTAAATCCTAAACGATCATCAATGATCCTAAGCAGACGCTACATATATATTCACTAAACATAGGTGTGGTTTCTTTTGAGTGTGCGTATGTTTTTTTGAGTGTGTGTATGTTTATGTATCTTTTTTTTTATTGCAAAATAATTACTATGTACAGTAAACATTCTTTTTTGTAACTACATGCACTGGGCACTGTGTTCTCCATTGTTTTTTTTTTTTTTTTTTTTTTTTTTGTAATGAATGAGCTGTAGTGTGTATAGTTGTGACTACTATGTGTATGATTTGATATGGGATTATTTTTGTGCCAATAAGAATGAACGTAACTTTATAAAACTGAACGTAACTTTCCAAGAAACGATCAAAAATATGCCACTGCAAAAGAAGAAAAACACAATGAAAATGAAAAAATGAACTCAGTCGCACGAATTTAACATGCTCTTCAAATATGCTTCATTCTTTGTTAATGATTTTCAAAGAATCGTTTTCGCGAATCATGGATTCTGAATGCGTTGCCACAACTTTCGCTTACGCTTCGCAAATTTTCGTTTGCTGTTTTGGCACAAACCTTTCGTGGGGGCGGGCTTAACAGCGATCTACTCTGATTGGCTAATGAGCTTTTGATGGACAGTTGCTCTCTGACCTGGAAGCACGGACAGTGACGTCAGTGGCGCACATATTGGAAAGTTGTTGCGGTGTGCAATACGTCGTGCTTTGTTTATATTAAGTATTAATGTTATTAGTATTTCACCTACGGTCGTCTCTTAGTTTCTAAAGATGAGCTCCCAGGAGAGACACGGAGCAGCATCATCTTCCACCTCAGCTTGTCCCTCAGGGCAGCTTGAAGTAAGTTCGTGTTGCTAAAGTAACGTTAATCAATAACATCGATAAAAGTTTTATTCATGTACAGTGTGCAACAGTTCTGATAGTTTCTATAAACAAAGCACGACGTATTGCACAACTGACGTCACCGTCCATGCTTCCAGGTCAGAGAGCAACTGTCCATCAAAAGCTCATTAGCCAATCAGAGTAGATCGCTGTTAAGCCCGCCCCCACGAGAGGTTTTTGCCAAAACAGCAAACGAAAATTTGCGAAGCGTAAGCGAAAGCTGTGGCAACGCATTCAGAATCCATGATTCGCGAAAACGATTCTTTGAAAATCATTAACAAAGAATGAAGCATATTTGAAGAGCATGTTAAATTTGTGCGACTGAGTTCATTTTCATTGTGTTTTTCTTCTTTTGCAGTGGCATATTTTTGATCGTTTCTTGGAAAGTTACCTTCAGTTTTATAAAGTTACGTTCATTCTTATTGGCACAAAAATAATCCCATAATTTGAAAGCTTTGTTTGATTTTGAGTACAGGTGAAATGATTTTGAAGTGATAGTTTAATTTGCCAGAAGAGTCATGGGCTCTGTGAATTTAGTTTGAACATTTGGATTTTTGTTTAAAGTTTTGAGAAAATGAGTGATGGTTTCAAAAAATATGTTTTAGCATCTCAGAAAAACTGTAATTGTGCCTAGCATGTTGGTGCGGAGCACGTGGTTTTGGGCGATCGTCTCCTGCATGGAGTTCGGCGGGCTGTGATGTGCTGAGTGTCTCGCCCGGCCCTGACACGTTCCTTTGTTTATATTACATTTATGTTATTTTTTGTTGTGTTAAAATAAATGTTTTGTTAAGTGTTGATGTGTCTGGACTCTTCTTTGTTGCAGCCTAAGAGCCGGCTGTAACACCCCTTAGGCAAAACTTTGCTTTTGCATGCAGCACTGTATGAAGAATTTAAGAGAATGCAGACAAGTGCACATAATCAATTGCATGAATGTACCAAGGCAGTCGTGACTTGTTCAAAATGATGAGAAACTGCTATTATGATGTGCACAAGTGACTAGATGATGTGACATATGTGGCATTTGCATCATAACACTACACAAAAACATTGGCTTGTTAGAGCTGCTTTACAGCGGAATTTGAATTTGTTACTAGTGTTTTGAATGTCAGAGCCCTGTCACTTTGTCAGTTTATTTTGCAATAGTGATCAACTGACTTTACATTACCTCTTACATGTATGAAAAAGTAAGGACAAATGTAGTGCACAGAGACATGACAAACTGAATTTGATTATGTTTGTTTACATTACAGATTCTTTCATCTCTTTCCTTGATCACTGCAGCTTTGATGATGAGTCTCTGTGTGAGATGAGCGTCTGCTCTGCTGCTGCTGGTTATGGCTGGCAGAGAGTGAAGTCAGTGAGTGGCATCAATGTGACTGACCACACATACTTGGGCAAAGAACAAAATGGTGAGATCTGTTACAGTCTTGATAAAGTTTATGGTTTAAAGAACGATGGATGAATTAGGTTTTGATTGCCCAAAGAATAAATGCTTTATTCCCATCTACATTCATTGCTGCAGGGACGTCTTTCTTTATGCACTTCAGCACTGAGGGCGGGAACGAGGGTGATGCAGCCAGACTGGAGAGCAAAACGATGACCCCTAAAAGAGACTGCAAAGTCCAGTGCCTGCAGTTCTACTACTATCACAGTGGTAATGAGTCTGACCAGCTCAATATCTGGATCCGAGAGTATCAGAATGATACAGACAGCAGAGGAACTCTCAGTCTTATGGATCAGATCACAGGTCTGTCTCTTCATATTACAGAACAGTTTATCAAGATGTTCTATAGATTTTCAATGTTACTGACCATTTAATTTCTTGCAGGACTCCCTGGTAATTACTGGAAGCTGCATCATGTGCCACTGAATGCAAATAAAACTTTTCAAGTTGTATTCGAAGCCCGTAAAGGAGCCGGAAACTCCAGTAGAGGATTTTCACTGGATGATATCAATATTTCAGAGACTGAGTGTCCCCACACATGGCAGATCAGGGACTTTGAGAAGGTTTTGAACAATACTGGGTCATACTCTTCGACGTACAGTCCATTGTATTACTCCAGTGATGGTTATCGCTTTCAGGCTAGTTTAAGTGTGTATCAGAATTATTTTTCTATATCAGTTCGTCCTGTGTCTGGTGCATATGATGACCAGTTGCAGTGGCCTTGTCCATGGAGACAAATAACCTTGGAGATGCTTGACCAGAATCCACACATACAGAAGCGCATGTCATCTGAGCAAAGCTTCACCACTGACCCTGCTTTGTATTCTTCCAGTGAGCTCTAATGCAATCATATAATACATTTTTATTTACATTCTTTTTACGTAGTTGAAAATCAAAGTCTTTTTAAATTCTTTTACAAGCCTTTTTTCTTTCTTTTTTCAATTAGACTACTGGGACAATCCTCGAAATGGTGGAAATCAAGTCATTATCGGCAATGAGTCTGTATTTGTGGGTACTTGGGTTAATACATATTACATAAACAACTATGATCTGACTAGAAGAGAGTTTATTAAAGGTGGTGACATCATGTTTCTATTCAGCATGCAAGGTAGGTTTTGTCAAGTATAACATCAGAGAACAAGACTGTTTCCACTGTGTCTCACTTTCTGAGAACCAATTTACATAAAAGTTGTTCACCAATCCAGATATCTCAGGGCTACTTCAAAAGGGTTCTCTACCCTGCCCTAAAGCAGCAGTGAAGAACTTCAATGTTACTCTGAATGCGACTGCCCAGCAGGGACCATGTGTTCCAAGGTGAATGTCCTTTTAACCTCTGTTATAAAATATACATATTTTGAAATGAAACAAATCTTTAAAAATAAACACTGCATTTAAGAAATAGTGTACACTCTTAAAAATAAAGGTGCTTCACGATGCCATAAAGAACCTTTAACATCTGTAGAACCTTTCTGCTTCACAAAAGGTTCTTTGTGGCAAAAGAAGGTTCTTTAGATTATAAAAAGGTAAGAAAAAGATGGTTCTGGTTCTGGTTGACTGAATGGTTCTTCTATGGCATCGCTGTGAAGAACCTTTTAAAGCACCTTTATTTTTAAGAGTGAGAGAACATGTTATGTTGAGTGAATATAGTCACGGCTAAAGGGCAACGTTTTACCTTTTTTTTTTTTTTTTAATTATACTACAAAATGAATCTGATGATAAAAACCTAACAGTGTTTGTTTGTTTGTTTACCAGAGTTCTTCCTACAACTACTCCAGGACCCACTAAGTAAGACACAGTCTCATAGTCCCTGTTTTTCAAACAGCTTCTTTATTGTATCACTGTAATATGTGACCAAAAATAAAAAGCTGTGCAATCCTGTGAAAATAGTCACGGGAAAAGTGTGATGTTAGACATAACACACCCGAGAGTATATTTACATTACAACACAACGTTTTAAATAGGTACTGTATCTCATATTGGACACCTTTCACTGATACATTATTTTAAACAAATTCCTAAAGTGGCATCCCTCTGCTGGCACACACAGTCCTGACAGGTTTATGAATTGGTTTTACAACAACTGAGTATATCCTCAAATGTTTACAAATGTCTCTGACAGATTCAGAGAGTTGAATTAGTGAAGGATTTGTGTCTTTTGAGCTTTTCAGACAGTTACTCATGAGTCTTTTAAAATTATTTATCAGCAGGGCTGCCTCAAAAGAGACATTTGTTTGTGAATCAGACCACACTGGTTGCACTATAAGTTTTTGATTCACTAAAAGAACTGGTTCTTGAGAGTAATTTGCTTCTGAAAATGATTTACTGCATGCACATTACAAAATGCGCATTATCAAAATTTATGTATGAAATTATTATTTTTTTTCTGTTACGTCAGTAATGTTTATCTTGCCATATGTGCTTCTTTTTCTTTAGTGAATGTGTGGGCACTTCTTGCAATTCCAGTGCCAAGACGGCTTCCTCTCTGATCATCTTGGTTGTTTGCTTTCTTTTGCTAATGAATTAATCATGAGGAATCACTATTATTAACCCTATGTCTGACTGCACAAGAGTTTAGTGCCAATGAATTGCATCTATCTTCAGCTTTCTAGTATATAATGATTATTAATATTTCAGTAAATTGTCTATATTCATTTATCAACAATCAATATTAAATCTTAGCATTAATCATGATGTTTACTAATATATTGAAAATTCATAATGTTTGATTACACATTCTTTGTAGAGGTTGAGGTAAATTTTTGTCATATCTGATTTTTCTATTGATTAATCACTTCATAGATAATATTGGTTTTAAAATATTAATCTGTCCTTGGAAAGTTTTTTTTTTTTTTAATTCATTTTGTTCAATAAATATTACTAAAATGTTC
The DNA here is from genome assembly GCF_022985175.1 of Labeo rohita. Lineage (NCBI taxonomy): Eukaryota > Metazoa > Chordata > Actinopteri > Cypriniformes > Cyprinidae > Labeo > Labeo rohita. The sequence goes on along the minus strand of NC_066882.1, from coordinate 32,556,374 downwards.
AAATGTGTTTTATTGTGAATATAAGAAACTCAGGTTTGGTTTGGCCTGTAAAAGCAAGATTTTGGTGGCATCTGTTGGCACATGATAGATTCCATTGTGAACAAAAGAACATATACATTTGTTATAGATGTCTAAAAGAAATGATGAGAAATTTCTGATAATCTACATAATAGCAAGAACCATTTGAGCAGCTTAAAAAATAACACATTAAAGTAACTGTGGTTTAAGTTTTCTGTCAGACTGTGATCACTTTAAGGCCACAAGTTATATTATTATATCAGTGACGTACAATGGTGTTTTAAAATGAGGTGGCAGGTGATCCATCCTTGCAATTCTATCAGAAAATGCAACCCTTCTCTCAGAAAATTGTTGCAGTTGCAAATGTTTTGATACTCATATGTTGTTTATTTGCATTGGAACAACACAAAAAAACAGATAAGTCAAATATGATACAATTCCACACAGAACCCAAAAAAAACAAACAAATGCACTGGACAAAATTATTGGCACCCTTAACTTAATATTTGGTAGCACCCCCTTTGGAAAAAATAACTGAAATTAATCGCTTCCTATAACCATGAATGAGTTTCTTACACCTCTCTGCTGGAATTTTTTCTGGATGTTTTCTCCCAACTGTTGTTTTAAGATCTCTCCACAGGTGTTCTATGGGATTCAGATCTCTCTAGCACTTTGTTTGAAACCATTTCTCAGTGCTTTTTGAAGTGTGTCTCAGGTCATTGTCCTGCTGGAAAACCCATGACCTCTGGTGGAGACGCAGCTTTCTGACACTGGCCACTACGTTGCGCCCCAAAATTCTTTGGTAATCATCAGATTTCATGATCCCGTTCACAAAGTCAAGGCATCCAGTGCCAGAAGCAGCAAAGCAACCCCAAAACATCTTTGAACCTCCACCATGTTTGACTGTAGGGACTGTGTGCTATCCTTTGAAGGCCTCATTTCTTTTTCTGTAAACAGTGCGATGATGCCCTTTACCGGAAAATTCTGTAAATTTACATTACATCCTCAGTACCATTTACCTACTCTTCAGTTAATGATAATACAGCAATTTCTGTAAAACTTTTAAATATATATTTTATATATTATAATAAATATTTACATTTTTTACAAATTATATATATATATATATATATATATATATATATATAAATTAAGCAAATAAAGCCAGCACAATATACAAATTCAACATGGTTTATTTCTACTTCATGTAAACATTCTTAAAGGAGAAGTCCACTTCTAAAACAACAATTTACAAATAATGTACTCACCCCCTTGTCATCCAAGATGTTCATGTCTTTCTGTTTTCAGTCGTAAAAAAATTATGGTTTTTGAGGAAAGCATTTCAGGATTTTTCTTCATATAATGGACTTCAATTGTGCCCCCGATTTTGAACTTCAAAAATGTAGTTTAAATGCGGCTTCAAAGGCTCTAAATGATCCCAGTCGAGAAAGAAGGGTCTTATCTAGTGAAACAATCTGTCTTTTTTTTTCGAAAAATAAAATTTGTATAGTTTTTAAGCACAAAAGCTTGTGTAGCACAGGTCCTTGCATGCGCGTTCATGTACTATTGAATCATGTCGAAAGGTCATGCGGAACGCAGGCGGATCTACAGATCCAGTGTTTACAAAGCGAACGCACAAAGACTAAGAAAGTGCAAGTAAGTCAAACGCTGTTTACAAACAAAAAAGTACAACGTGTCGGAAAATTCTGAAATTGGTTGGAGAAAATAAGATGGAGTTTTTCGCCGTACTCTACCTTTACACAGATGATGAACTTAGACGTGATTCGTAGTAGTGATGGGAAGTTCGGATCATTTTACCGACTCAGACCTTTCAGTCTTGTTCAGCAACAATTAACAAATCTTTTTTTCGAGTCATTTCGTTAATTTTTAGCAAAATCAGCATCACGTGACAGCCCCATAAGATGAACGAACGACTCAAAAAACCCGAAGACTCGAAACAGGTAAACTAATTCCAGTACAGAACCTAATAGACGACTCGTTCACTTCATGAGTCACATTAAAGATTCGTTCAAAAACGACCCGTGGACACGCATCCGAGAGCCTGTGCTACACAAGCTTTTGTGCTTAAAAAAGTATACAGTTTTTTATTTTTCAAAAAAAAATGGATGATCTTTTCGCTAGATAAGACCCTTCTTCCTCGGCTGGGATAGTTTAGAGCAGGGGTGCTCATCTCTGGTCCTGGAGATCGACTTTCCTGGAGAGTTCAGCTCCAACCCTGATCAAACACACCTGAACCAGCTAATTAGAATCTGAAGGAGCACTAGATAATTACAGACAGGTGTGTTTGATTAGGGTTGGAACTAAACTCTGCAGGAAGGTTGATCTCCAGGAACAGGGTTGGGCACCCCTGGTTTAGAGTCCTTTGAAGCTGCATTTAAACTACATTTCAGAAGTTCAAAATCAGGGGCACAATTGAAGTTCATTATATGAAAAAAAAAAAAAAATGCTGAAATGCTTTCCTCAAAAACCATAATTTCTTTACGACTGAAAACAGAAAGACATGAACATCTTGGATGACAAGGGGGTGAGTAAATTATTTGTGAATTGTTTTGGAAGTGGACTTCTCCTTTAAAAATGCATTCAATGGCTTTTCAACGGCCTTAAATTGGTTATGACAAATGATTTCATTAAACAATTACTCAGTCAAATCAACTCATTTAACAATGTGTCAAACGCTGAAAAAATGGCTGTATTGTGAAAGACAGTTTAGCTTTAAACAGCAACAGACAGAATTAAAAAAAAAAAAAAACATGAGCACTCGTACAATACTGGTGTTGCAATAATTAGTGGTCACAAAATTTAAACTTCAAACTGTAAATAGTCAAAATTCAAAACATTTTTTCCTATAAGAGAACAATATTGTTTAGAGGGATAGTTCACACAAATATGTGAATTATATCAATTACTCACCCTCATACCATTCCAAACCCATAAGACTTTCATTCATCTTTAGCACAAATAAAGAGTGTTTTTTATTAAATCTAGGTGCTTTCTGTCCCTCTACTGATAGTCTATGCAACTACCACTTTCAAGGTCCAGAAAGGTCCTTAGAAAAGTTAAATTCATTATAAGGGACGTATTATTTCCCCTTAATCTGCGTGTTTATTAACAAGTGTCATTTTGTTTTTTGTTTTTTTAAAAAAAGCTCAAATATTACATGGATTTTCGAAATTGTTCATGCAAGAGTCTTGGAGGACTGTGCAGCCACTTGGTTGCCTTCATCTCAAACCACGTTCAGGATTTCTTCACAGGAAAATTCTAAAAGAAATGGATATGGCAAAAAATGAAATGAATGAAACTGAAATACAGAGTAACATGCAGGTTGGAGATGGAAAAGCAGTCATACAGTATTTTAAGTTCATTAAATTACTTAACTTACATTTCCAGTGGTCTCCATTTGCATCTGTCATAAAGCTTGTCAGATCAACTATGTCTTACAATATACTTCATTATTTTTAACTAAATAAACAGCAACACAACCAAATGCTTTATACACATTTCATAACATGTGTGTTGCTTACTTCTGTATGAACTCCAGCGTAAATGCGGCCTGCGCTGGATATTTGTAGCTCACAACCGCAACAGTAGAGGAGATGTGGTCACAAACCTCTTAAACGACAGCAATCTTGAACTGCCCGTCACCTTAAACAAAAAAGACATAAAAAAAAATGGCATATACATAACGACAAGCAGCTTTGAACACACCTTTGAAGGTACATGTGTTCAGCAGCCAACTTCATTGTTGTAAACGTCAACAGGATAAATGACTCAGTGACTTTATTTTCTTTTCAATATTGAACCCTAATGTTAAATACAAACTGTTAATAAAACAGAATACAAACCTACTTGGTTGCCTTCATCTCAACCCTTGTTCAGGATTTCTTCACAGGAAAACTAAAAGAAATGGATATGACAAAAATGAAATGAAGAAAACGGAACTAAAGTAATATGCAGGTTGGAGATGGAAAGCAATCATACAGTATTTTAGTTCATTAAATGAACTGCTAACCCTAATACTTTCCAATTATTATAAATTGCTTAACTTACATTTCCAATGGTCTTCATTTGCATCTGTTATAAAGCTTGTCAGATCAACTATGTCTTACAATATACTTCATTTTCAACTAAATAAACAGCAACACATCCAAATGCTACAACTGTACACATTTCATAACATGTGTTGCTTACTTTTGTATGAATTCCAGTGGAAGTGGCATCTCTGGGTATTTGTAGCTCCCGTCCGCAGCAGGGGATGTGGTCATTAACTTCTTGAACGACAGCAATCTTGAACTGCCCGTCACCTTAAACAAAAAAGACAAAGAAAAAATGACCATATACATAAAGACAAGCAGTTTTAAACACACCTTACAAGGATGATAACATGCAAAAGAAATGAATCCAATCAATTTAGTAACGTTACTAGCACGCTGTCTGTGAAGCGGCTGCAACCAACTTCATATTGTTGTAAAAGTCAACAGAATAAATGTCACAATAACTATTTTCTTTTCAATACTGAACACTAATGTTAAATAAAACTGTTAATAAAACACAATACAAACCCATGAAAAGAATGGAGGTGTGCTTGAGATTCACAGTACAGCAGCAATTACGTCCTGTCATTAAAAAGAAAAAAAAAAAACACTATGAATGATTGTGTTCCAACTGACATGGTAACTACACAGTATTCATTGTTCCCTACTCCCTGAGCAGGGGAAATCCATTGAAGTTTACTTCACTTCGGGAACATTCATTCATGGATTCGCGCTGTGCGGCTACCTTTAACGTCTTCACACACGGACAAATCTTACTAGAGAAGAGTGACATAAATGCATCTGCAAATAAATACAATTTAAATTTATTTCTCGCACGCTTTAATGACCTAATTGGAACATATACGCTCACTTCGAACTGGAATCACGGCGGAAAGTTCACTTCAAAGGGCACTTACGTTCGAATATAACAAACGTCGTAGAAATACATACGAAATATGCAGAGTGGTGGGAATTGAGAACCGCTTTTTTAGACTGTGTTTACAAGCAGGGGCGGATCTAGAAAATAATTTTTAGGGTGGCAAAGGGGTTGCATGGGGTCTATGAGGGATGGCAACACCAAAGAAAGCCCCCATCTGTACACTGTAAAAACAAATAAGCTGATTCAACTTAAAATAATTTGTAACCTGGCTGCCTTAAAATGTTGTGTTAAATAAGCTAAAAAAACTTATGTTGTTTAAACATATGTTGGAGTTCTTTAAACCTAGAATTAATAGTTAGGATAACAAAGGTGAAGCTGAGTCAACTTTTTTTAAGTTAGCCCAGCAAGATGAGAAAGTTGTGCTAACCTAAATGTAAGTTGAAACAACATAAACTTAGTGAGACCAACAAACATTTAGTTGTTTAAACTAACCATTTTGTTGAATAAATTTATAAGTTGTGCAGACTGAATAAAAATTGGCTAAACAAAGCATCTTGTTGAATCAACTTATATTTTTGAGGCAGCCAGGTTACTTTTTCAAGAATAGTTCATCTTACCTGTAATGTTAAGTTCATTCAACTGACTGACAGCTGGCTGAACTATGTAATTTGCCCACAAAACTCAAGTTTCTATTTTCTAACAGTACTGCAGAAAATAGCCTCATGGACACTGAAAACATGCAGGTGTCAGACCCCTTGGACCGTTCTGTGTTGTTTTTGCCCTTGTCACACCCCGTTGGACTGTTACGTTGGTTTCTCCCTTGTGTCCATATATGGTTTTCCTGTTCCGTTTCTTGTTAAGTCTTTATTGGTTAATTACCCACACCTGTCCTTGTACCGTTTGCACCCCTTTATAAGTTGTATTCAGTTCAGTGTTTGTTGTCAGACCTTGTTGTAAGTTTGGTGTGTGTCGTCCTGCTGTTCCTGTTTACCCTGGTTTTTGGATTATATTAAAGACTGTTTACTATATTTCGTCTTCGTTTGTCTCTATCTGACACAACCGTGACAGCAGAAGGCTATTTTATTTGAATTCAAAACAGATAACCTCCTTACTTAGTATTAATGTGTTTAGTAATTAAACACCCTAACTTTAAAATCATAGATAAACATTGACATTTCATTTCTGTGTAACAATTGCAGTACATATTTACATTCCTTTCACTAATTCACATTTAATCAAAAGAACAGATGAGGGATTCTAAATTTCTTGCAGTGTAGCATGTTGCGTAGCCTGTAAACACACTAAGAACAGCTGCTCCCACCAATGTTCATGAAAAGTTTTTGGAGAACACTGGAAGTGTGCTTCATGTGTTTTGGGTAAACAGTGTTAACGATGTAAAGAAGACCTATCCAAAGCACAAATGCTTTCAGGACGTCACATATATCGGTGAGGTCAAGATGCTCTTCCAAAATGATGGCAACGGCAATGGTTTCTTTTGGAAGCATTTCCCATTGCTCCTCCTCAGTCACAATCAAGATGTCCATTTCTATGCCCTTCACTAATTCTTCAATTTCATGAGATGCCTGAAAAAAAACAACAACAAAAAAAGAATTAATTATTTACATGCAAATATAAAAATTGAATCAACATAGAATACTACTGTACATTACTTTAACTATAGTAATCAATTCTGTTAAAAATATTTAAAAATAATAACAACCAACAACAACCTCAACAAACAGCAATTAAGAGGCAAAGTGAAAAAAAAAAAAAGCGTAAGTTACATGAGCATGGCTGGGAGTATCAGACCAACTGCAACAAGTACTTTAATTTCCAGAATATAAAGGTGTTTCAACACTAGCACTTTTGGTGTGCACCAGGTTCAGTTGATGTTAGAGTTTGGTTCATTTGGATGGTGTGAACTCTTAGTTCTATCATTGTTTATCTGAAATTGTAGCCATTAGGGCCATTTATCAAACTAGTTGCCAAAATTCTACTGCTGCTAGTCGATGCTGAAAATACCAGTCATTCAATTTTTTTACTGGCACATTCTGACATATTTTGCTTCACAGTTTTACAAAGACTATATTCAAAGTATTGTCACTTTAATGTTACATTTTACATACAAAATATTTTTAGTAAATAAATATTTACTTATATTATCAATCTTGCCCACACATTCACAAGAGTATCACGACACGTATGTGGTGCTGATGTAGAACATGCATGCGCTGTGCCTTGTTTACAAGCACAGGAATGCACACACCTGTCATGGTACTCTCGTGAACGGGCATCGAGGACTGAAAAAAAAAAATTACATTTTTAAATCTAATATAAAATGACATTAAAAATTACAATAGCAATTAGGGGTGTTACGGTATGTGTATTAGAACCGAACGATCCACTGGGGAAATTCTAAATGGAAGTGGTCATCCATATGCCCTACTCCTTCAAAGGGCAGAGCCCTTGAAGTTTAGACTTTGGAGTGAGCAGGGCAACTGTCTGCCATTATGTAGATGTTTGGAATGCACTTGGCAAAGGGAGCGACGTGTCTGTCAACAGATGTCGCTGTTTTAATGGCATAGAAAATGTTTTTTTATTGTTGTTAGCATTACTGTTGCAAATAAACATACATTTTATGTTTTAAATATATAATAAATAATAATAAACTGAGCAATTCCAATAGGGTCCTTGCACTGCAGTGACCGGGCCCTAACCGGGCCCTAAAAACTAATATAAAACTTTTTAAAATATAATAGATAATGAGAAAATTACATTGCTCCCTTTGCCAAGTGCATTGCAAATATCTACATAATGGCATGCATGTGCCCTGCTCACTCCAGTCTAAACTCCAACACTCTCAAAAAAGGTACAGTTTTGTTGCTGGGGCTGGAACTATCCCTTTAACACTTTTTGGCTTTTTTAGTATTGTAAATGTACCATGTATCATGACATGCAGTAAGTACTGTGTACCATATCGAAAACTTACGTGTTACAGTCGCTGATACGTTAGTAAGAATTCTTCTTCTATTACCAGGAACACATCACTGCAGATTGATGGTGCTCAATTTGGTCACCCACTACTATAATGCCAACAGTCATGTCCTGGATGAATACCTCGAGAACCTGTGTGCTTTAATAAAAACATAGGGAAGCCTTAAACTATGCCTTGTAATATTAATTCACAAACTCTAGTAAATATGTGCACTAAATAAATACATTTACTTACAACTTTGTCCAAGCTGTCCAATGTGACAGTCATCCCTTGTCTGCATAGCACTGATGGATACAACTGCAAAAAGACTTGCTGAGGTCCAACCACAAGATTGTTGAATTCTATGCTGATCTTCAGTCATTCCAGAATATCACAAACATGAAAAATACAGAAACATGTTAAAACACTAAAAATAAAAATAAATAAATCTTGACAGAGAAAGCCAAATGTTATTGCAAGTTTACGTTTCAATTACCAAAACTTCATTACCAAAACTTCAATTACCAAAACCCCATTTTACAATACAGAAAATGCTTTTAAACTACATAACACAGGAAATTAGAACAACCAAAAAAAGCTAATTTTACACATTTGTGACAATCCTTATCGCAGTATGGAAGTTTTTTCCTAACAAAATGAAAATGAAAATTCAAATGCCTAAAATGATAAAATCATAAATCAAACTCTCAAAACAACTGCGCAAATGATAAATCAAATGCTCAAATTATCAAATAATAAATGAAACTCTCAAAATGGCTTCTCAAATGAGAAATCAAATGCTCAAACGTGATTTAATTTCCTCATTCGGGGAAACATTAACTGTATCAAAAATCAAATTAAAAATCATTTGTATTTGATATTCAATTTTCACGATCAACCCAGTATAAACCCGTCATAAATAAATCTATAATTCAGTGCTCTAATGATAAATCAAATGCTCAAATGATAAATCAAATGCTCAATAGTGATGGGTCATTCTTGAACGATTCGTTCATTTTGAACAAATTCTGACTTGAGTGATTCGCAGTGTATTCTGTACTGGAATTAGTTCACCTGTTTCCAGTCTTCAGGTTTTGGAAATCAATGCCATTAATAAACCGAGCTCACCACTTGAAGCAGTGTATTATGACGCCAAATCAATGCCATTAATAACCGAGCTCACCACTAATGCTGGCGCGCGCGGTAAATCACGTCCGCGAGAGAAAAACAGATCTACACGCGAGGAAACGGGAACCGCGAGCTCCTGTTAAATCTTCGCGAGCTTCTCTCACCTGCTCGCGCGAACACTTTTATTTTTGTCAGTCGTGGGGCGGGACTTGCTTTTTTAATTGTAATCTTAAACGCCATTGGTTACCTCCTCATTTTCGGAAGCTGTGATTGGACGCCTGTGCACGCAATACAACCGCACTGCTTTTATTCTCAAAGTGCTATTATTATTATTATTATTATTAACAATTACGTCAGTTCATGTAACCGTATCTCAAATGTGTTCGTGATCATACAGCTTTCAAGAAATGTGAGTTTGCCGTTAGCCATAAGAGATTCTTTTTTCTTATTTTTGTCTAAATATTTTCTTATATTCTTCATTACACGTCTTGTTTGGTCTTATTTCGTATCATTGCATGTTAAAAATAATGTACTTTGTTATGCAGACGCAAAATGTGAAACTGCAGTCTTATTCGCATAGGCTTGCATTTTTATAAATATTTGTAAAATATTATATATTCAGCATATTCTACTTAACCTATTTTGCACCTATCTTAATTATTTAATTCATAAATTAGTAATTAAATTGTATTTTTTTTTTTTTTGTTGTTGTTGTTTTTTTTAAAAAAGAGACATCTTGATGGACAACAACTAATAATGATCATTTCAAAACGTAAAATAGCCTTCAATTTATAAGTTATAATTGCATCTGTCTCGGATGAAGACTGGTCAAGATTTATTTTAATAAACCTGTTTATGCGGAGTGTGGAATTCACCTAATGCATAACAGAGACGCGTCCGCGCGATCACTTGTATTTTTTCCTGATAATGAAACCAATTTTATTTCTGTAAACTCATAATAACGACAAACGTTGCTTTTGTAGAGTAATGAGAACAAACAGGACGCGCTTTCTGCCAGCTCTGTCTCTGAAACGCGTCACAAAAAAGAACCGAAACTCATCGTATGACTCTCACATACATGAGAAATATATCTATAGATATTAAGTTTAAAATGTCTACTTTTAAACAAACTAAAAACAAAATCAAATACCCCTGATTATGTAATCTGTGTGAAGGTTGCATTTCTCTCTAAAGGCGTCTCCGTTTTTAAAGCATTTCATACGGATTTCCGTAGTCGAATAAATTCCGCTTTCAGAACTGTCACGTCAGTAACATTGATTTTTTCCTCAGAAACAAAACACGAGTTTATTGAAGAAAACAACAAAGCCATATAGCCTATGTTTTGTGAATTGCCAACCTTTTCTCCATCCGGCAGATATTGTTGCTTTTATACTGATACTTTTCTCAGGGTTTTAGAAAAATATAAATAGATTGTACAAGTTATTGTTAATGAATACGTTCTATGATAATTTATGTTTCAGGTTTTGACTGCAAATGTCACATCCATAACACTGAAAGTGCGTCATGCTAATGTAAAGCCCATTTACGACGGAGATTTAAATAAATAAATAATGAGTGTTTCTACCTCAATAATCCTTATTGTTATCATTTATTAATATCTCCAGAAAAGGTCTTAAACAAATACATAAATAGGCTCCGATGGTCACGAGTTGAAACTAAAAGGGTTCAGTAACCCTAAATATATCATGTGCAAAAGTGCAATACTTTACAAAAGAGTAGTTCAAAACAGTGACAAAGGCCAGTTCCTAAAACAAAGCCAAAAATACACCCTCATAATTGTGCCAAACAATTCAAGCTCATATTTAAGACACCAACACATCTAATAAATAAATACAAAAATACACCTTTCAATACATTTAAATACAGCACAATATAAAACAAACAAACATACAATTCAATTATATCACATACCTAGCACCAGCTACCACAACAATTTCTCAATGCTGGCACAAACCATCATTGCCATCTGCACAAATATTTGAATGCACATTATTATACAAAAGGTCAAACTTTTAAAAGTATCACATTTCAACCATCATCACATACCTAACAGCAGCTATAACAACTGCATTCCAAATCTGGCACAAACCCTCGTCGTCGTCTTCACAGCCTATTTTTATACACATAATTATCCAAAACAACACACATCTAAAAATGTTACATCCAACTTAACCAATAAAACATTTACCTTCCAGGAAAGCAGTCACAAGAACCCATTTGGCGTTATCTGTTCAGCGTGCACGCCGCCATTACTCTAAATCCAATGCCATGCCATTCATAAAGGACGCAAAACAGGAAGTTACCGTTCACACCCTATCAAACCAGGCTGCCGTAAAGACTATAGTGGTTGCGACCATCACATTCACCCCCCCCCACCACTGATCATCGTCACGATGATCTTTTAATTAGTTTTACTAGTCACCTATAATAATAAATAAAAATAAATAAATAAATAAATAATAATCGAAAACAACCCAATAACCTCCACACTTTTCCAGACGGCATCAAAAGCCCAATGTCCTTTATAAGCAATGGTCTAATCTCTACATAATTTACTCATAGTCTTCTCCATTTGACATAAGAGATCTGGGTAGTTTAAATGGGTTGGAATGCTTCCCTGCTGTTGGCCTACTGGACCGCCGCAATTGGATTGGAGATAATTAAGCAACTTCAAACGTTTGAGATTCTTCTAAACCCACTTGCTCCCCCAAATCAACCTCTGCTTCACTCCCTAACTCAGAATCAGACCCATTTCTTGCCCTCTGCAGGGATTCAGTTGGGGTCTTTCCCCTAATAACCCATGCATCATCTGATTCACTATCAGAGACTACATCACTGTGAGACTGAACATTCTGATGAAATGACTCTACTACTCCCGGCCCACAGGGCCTTAATTCTGTTCTGTGTACATTCTTTGGTGGACAAGACCCATCGACAGGAGCAACTGTATACACCGCTTTAGTGTTATCTGGCTGAGCTATCACTTTAAAAGGCGCAGGCATCCACAAATCCTGAATCTTATGCCTTCCTGAAAAACTGTGATTCCTACGATAAACCAACTGACCCACCTGCAAAGAGCTCTGTAGTGAAGGTGGCCCAATCTGTCTTTTCCTAACCTCAGCAGCGTGCTCCATCTGCTCCCTTGCTTTTTGATAAGCCTCTTTAAATCGCTCCTGATGCCCCACCACCCACTCATCGACCGTCTCTGTAAGATTTTGTTTGGGGTAAACCAGACAGATGTCAACTGGTAACTTTGGCGACTGCCCAAAAACTAAAAAATATGGACTATAACCAGTACTTGCATGTTCTGTTGTATTATAAGCAAAAACTACTTCTGGCAAATAATCAACCCATCTTCGTTTCTTCGCTGGTGAGAGAGTTCTTAACAGATTATGCAGGGTTCGATTGAACCTCTCACATTTCCCATTTCCCTGGGGGTGATAGGGGGTAGTTCGACTCTGCTTAATTCCATACATCCTACATAAATTACGAACAACCTCTGCCTCAAAACACCTTCCCTGATCTGAATGAATTCGTTGGGGGACTCCATACTTATGAATCCACTTCCTAACAAGAGATTTTGTCACCGTCACTGCCGTTTGGTCCCGGGTAGGTACTGCAACCACAAATTTTGAAAACACATCAGTAAAAAACGTTCTCCTTACCATCACTAGATGGTTCTAGAACGGTAAAATCCATAGCTACCACTTCAAAAGGTCTTTCAGCTAATAAACTACCCATTTCAGTTACTAACTTTGGGACCGGAGCTTTTGCCACAATACATCTCTCACATTGCCTACAGTAGGTTTCAATATCCTGGAACATTCCTGGCCAATAACATCTAGCCCTGACCAACTTAAAAGTGCGTTCTACCCCCTGATGCCCATGTTCATCATGTAACCCACGAAGAACCTCCTCCTTCAAACTTTGGGGCAGAAGCACCTGCTTAATTTGACCATGTCTGCTATCCACAAACTGGCGATACAAGACTCCTTCCTCCTCTACCAACTTCTCCCATTGCCGCATGAGTTCCAAGATCTTACCGTCCTCTTTAGCCCTCGCCAATCTGCCAGGTTTAACTTGCTGACTCCAATATACCAGAAATCTTCCAATAATAGGATCGATCCGCTGTTGAGCTGCCCACACTGCAGGCGAAAACATGGGGAAACTACATGTGGTTGTCTGCTCATTCACCATCACTGTGTGGCCCATCTCTGAAATTTGATTAAACATGCTCCCCCCAAATGAAGGTTTAACCATTACTTGGGTTTGTCGTGACAATGCGTCTGCCCCCCCCATTTTGACGCCCTGGCCTATAGAAAATTTCAAAATCAAATCTAGCCAACTCTGAAACCCATCTCTGCTCCACAGCGCCAAACTTGGCAGTCTGCAAATGGCTCAACGGATTATTATCTGTAAACACAATAAATTTGTGACCCAACAAATAGTCACAAAACTTATCGGTAACTGCCCATTTCAATGCCAACAGCCCTAACTTCATGGCACTGTAATTCTCCATGTTCCGCTCTGATGGTCTCAGCCCACGACCTGCGACCTGCGTCCAAGGTCGAAAACCACTGGGCCCCGCTAAGGGCATTAAGCGACTCCTCTATCCTAGGGAGTGGATATGCATCTTTTCTTGTTTTTAAATTTAACTGTCGATAATTGACACACATCCGCATATTGCCATCTTTTTTCTTAACAATAACCAAAGGTGAAGAATATGGGCTACAGCTCTCACTAATAATACCTTGCTCCAACAGCTGTCTAATATGATCCTTCACCTCTTCATACTGACTTGGTGGAAGACGGTGATAACGCTGACGGACTGAACATCATCAGTAACCGGTATCATGCTGTATAACTGAAGTGCACCCTAAATCATTATCACTGAAAGCAAACACATCAGCATAATCATTCAGCAATGCTTTAACCTGAGCTACCTGCTGACTTTCCAAAGAAGGACATTCAAATTGAAAATCATGAGAAAAAGCAGACTCAGTCTCTTGACTCAAAACCAAAACCTCCTCTGAACCTAATGAAACCTGAACCTCCCCGGGACCGATGTTTTGAAAAGAAATAGACTTTGGACCTCCTGCTACTACATCAGCTATGTGTAAACGTGCCAGACGTGTATGAGGGGCCAGACTGATATCTAAAGCACCAGCATTTACAATAAACTAAGTGGCCACCCTAAACCTTTACCAAACCTGGAGATACAATGAGGGACCCAGGTAAAGTCCCTTCATCTACCTCTAACCCCTCTACTAGAGCGATATAGTCTGAACCATGAGTGTTCTGGAAACCTGTAGCAGGAACCAAAGACATAGAACCTGCAGGTACCAGTACATGTGAAGGGGCCATCACTTTCGCAAAACCCTGATACACTTGAGCGCACTGTCCCGGTGACATTACATTAAAAGGACTAAACAGAATTTCACTGCAATCTTTTATTATGTTCATGCCCACCAACCCTGGCACAGTTTTTCTCTTCAATTTTGTTACAGGATCTGTTGGATCTTTCACTACCAAAACACCACGCTGTGGCAGGACCTTATCCATAATCTTAACATCAAGTTCCAAATAACCCAAATAGGGTATAGAAAGGCCATTTGCTGCTTTTAAAGACAGCCACCCACATTCTTTCAAAACATCCTCCCCTTTACACTCAAAATGTTCCCTAAAAAAACTCTCAGTTATAATGGTAACCATAGACCCTGTATCTATCATGGATGGAACACATATTCCCCCATATACACATCCATAACTGGAGTCGGTCCTGTAAGTGCATGAAATACTTTTTTCCCATGAAATGGCAAAATCTCCCGAGCCCAATTGTCCCCCTCCCGTAGTCTGGCTCTTAACCACAGAGGGAATTTGTTTCCCTGTTGCATATTATTTTGAGCAATTGTCCCTCTAGACAACTCAGATGATGTTACTTGACAGCCATTGTCACTAACAGTATTCACATTTGAACAAAATCGTGCAATATGTCCTACTCCCTGACATCTAAAACAAATAGGTCTTCCTGTTGAATCATACCTGGGTTCCTGTCTTAGCCTACGCCCTTGTTTCCCTTCCGAAACTTGAAGTCGTGCTACCTGCTGTGCAAGTCCCTCTAATTTCTCCTCCTGTTTCTTCATTGCATCTCTAAGTTCAAGAAGAAAAGAATCAGAATCAACAAAATTATTTGTAGTAGTAGTAATACCAGAGCATTTGGCTGCTGCACCATCCGATGCTAGTCTGTAGGGAGCTCTATCAGGCACATTTTCTTCTTCCCAAAACAGCATAGCTTCTCTCCGTAAAGCTGAAAACTTTATATTTGGGTCTTGTCTAATTAAACGTTTTAATTCTCTACGAAGTGAAGAATCTCTTACATTCTCTGCAAACTGATTTCTTATTGTCTGCTCCCCACACAGCTCCAACCCTCCATTTAGAGTTGGGGTACTCGGACTCGTACTCGGACTCGAGTCCGGTCTCGAGTACAATTTTTAGGTGACTCGGACTTGTCACGGACTCGGATGCATTTTTACTCGGACTTGACTCAGACTCAAGCTTTTCGGACTCGGAAAATATCCCGAGTCCGTCCGAGTCCAGAGACAGTTGACGGAAATGTCACTGACTCGATGCATTATCACGAAAGTCTTGTCCAGTAGCTACTTGAAAGCCGACGGGTTTATGTGTGCACTAGAGATGCGCGGATGAGCTCAAACGTCACCCGAATCCGCAGCTTAAAATAAATTATCCGCCCGCCACCCACCCGCACCTACATTTTTGTCTGATTTAGATAACCCCACCCGATCGTCATTTACGATTATTCTAATTCTTAGTTTTGCATGATGATATGATGAATGGATGGTTCATTTTTAACAGCAGATTGATTCAGCTGATCTGCAATCGCTGCACACTTATATGAGCTTAATCATTCGTGCTTTTAAGCCCAAAGCCACGCTAAAAATAATAACGTTAACTGACATCTGGACGTGACTCTCCGCAATCTCTGATGAAATCAGTTGGGTGTTTGAACGTCTACTGGATCCTTGGACAAAAGATTACAGGGGTTCACCCAGTTTAAGAAATTTCAGATCATAAAAATCTAATTCTTTTCACTTTTAAGGTATTGCTTTCGTTATAATGTACTGATTCAAATTAGTAATCAATAATAATTGTTAATTTTACTACTCGGCAAATCTGGTGCGGGCGCGGGCGCATCAGGCGCAATCATCAAACATATTTCAAAGGAAGCCGACGCCACATTCCCTAATTAATATTTTAGAAAATGTAGTTAATATTTGCCTCATTATTGATTCATCTCATCCACCCGCGACCCACCCGCAAATAATCAGAATGCATTTTTTTTTATTACCCGACCTGCGGATATAACCGCCATCCGCGCATCACTAGTGCGCGCACACTCAAAGCGCGATCACAGAACGCGCCTCTCAGTCAGTGTGCGAATACAGAGTTCTCTTTCGCTTTTAATAGGTTCTGTTATTGCTACACACATGCTCGTATTGGAGACTATTCATGTAAATGAAGTCTGTTTTGTCTTAAGTAAACCTGAACAGCTGGGAGAAACACTGATGCGTCAACATATTTGATCTGTGCGTCAGATCTTAAAGCGACAGCAGCGTAAACCTGCAGCAGCCGACCGCGTCAAACAATAATCAAACAACAAAAGAAAAAGAGAAAATCACTCACTGTTCTTGACTGAATCACTTATTAACTGTAATAAGAATTATCTTTAATGTATACAGTGAAGATTTTGCAGTGTTTTATTTTAACATTTATAACTTCATGAAATGTCTGTAGTCTATTTCTGTAATAGCCTTTATATAGACCTACCTAAAAAAACACTTAGAAAAAACCCCTACAATTCTATTTTAAAAAAAGATTCTATTTTAAAAAAATATTATTTCATTTGTATTTTTGATTAATACAGTATATGTATTAATACTTTTGCTTGAAAGTAATACTTGGAGTGTTTACTTGCCTTGAGCTCGAGAATGTTTTACTTACATTAGTTTATTAGTTTTTTCTGTTAAACATGGTGGCAGTTTCTAGCTTGAAAGAAAAATAATTTTTCTAACATCTTTGCAGCAACAGTTTTTATGGGTCCAAAACCATCTTGGGTGTGCATGATTTTCTAATAATTAAATGGCCCATCATCAATTATT
This sequence comes from Labeo rohita, assembly GCF_022985175.1. Taxonomy (NCBI): domain Eukaryota; kingdom Metazoa; phylum Chordata; class Actinopteri; order Cypriniformes; family Cyprinidae; genus Labeo; species Labeo rohita. The sequence continues at coordinate 32,539,124 of NC_066882.1, read as the reverse complement.
CCTTATATAATGTAATTTATTGTAATTAATGTAACTATAAATGCATTCAAAAATAAAACAGGTGTGAGTTTGCTGTGACTTATGGAAAGTATAGGTAGGGCTTTATACACAGTGTGTGCCATTGTAAAGACTAGGTTTATCCATCACAACCTCATTTTCATTCAAGAAAAAAAAGTCATATACAACCCAAAACACACACAGCCACAATCCGAAATAAAAGAGGTGCATTTTCTGCTCTTAAGGTCCCATTCACCAAGATACCTTCTCCTTTACCCCCACCCTTGAATTTATACATTTACTACATTGATGAATAAAGTCAAGTCCCGCCCTATAATTTTTCACATTCTAAAACCTGTTTCACTCTAAAATATGTCACATTACGTAGATCAGCCATAACTTCTGTCGCATGACTTTAAGTTTGCTAAGCAGAGCATGGACACTTATGAGATGTTGTGAAATCAAAAATCAAAATGGCAAGATCCACTAGAGGTTTGCTTTTCTTACATTTCAACTGATATTGCATTTTTCTAGTTGTAAAGGTTAAAAACAGGGGTGCCCAAACTCAGTCCTGGTCTTTGGTTTAGCTCCAACTTGCCTCAACACACCTGCCAGGGGGTTTCTCGTATGTCTAGTAAGAGCTTGATTAGCTGGTTCAGGTGTGTTTAATTGGGGCTGGAGCTAAAATCTGTAGGACACCTCCCTCCAGGACCGAGTTTGGGAACCCCTGGATTAAAACAATGTTAAGATACTGACAGTAGTGTTTCCTTGGACTCGGACGGACTCGACTTGGACTCGGCCCTTTGGGACTCGGACTTGAGTCCGACTCGGCCCATTTTGGACTCGGACTCGACTGGTAAAAGACTCGGACTCGACTTAGGTGGACTCGAACCCAACACTACCTCCATTACAACGATTTATATCTCCCGCCAAAGATAACAGTGAATGAGAAAATTCCCGTAGCCCCTCACCTGTCTTCTGTTTTCTATTAAAAAAAAACGCTTTTGAGAAGCTGTCAGAGAAAAGGGATGGCCATACGCCTCTTTTAGAACCTCTAAAATCATAGTAGGGCTCCTACGTACCTCAGGTGTGCTATATCTTATCTCTTGTTTGGCCCCCCCTTCCAGATGGTCATAGAGGAATACTGCCTGTTCTCTCTCTCTGTATTGCCTGTAATTCATAGAATTCTGCACTTCATCAACCCAATGATGGTAAGAAATAGTACCTGGATCACCAGAAAACATTAGCATCTTCTTATCTTTAGGTACATAAATCACTTCAACAGATGTTGTAACTTTACTTGTGGATGCCGAAGAGGCAGCTGAATAAGCCAAGCCTGCCTCTGAAGGAGAACGTGAAGTGTCTAATGGATTTGTTGTTGTTACTTGTTGTAACTGAGCAGTCAATGCTTCATTCCGTTGTTTAAGTTCGTCCATCGCAGCTTTCTCCTTAACCAACCTTTCCCGCAACGCAGCAAGTTCTTGTTCCATCATTTGAAAGTCAGTCACACACCAACAGTCTTTATTTCTGAAGTAGTTCCACCGAAGTCCCTTGTCTCGTACTCCACACTCCTTGACTCTTCAGCCTATGTCACTGTTTTGAAACCTCTCTTTACTTTATTTCAACTCGCTACCAATTAAAGATCCTGTTCGTGACGCCAAACTGTAAAGCCCATTTACAACGGAGATTTAAATAAATAAATAATGAATGTTTCTACCTCAATAATCCTTATTGTTATCATTTATTAATATCTCCAGAAAAGGTCTTAAACAAATACATAAATAGGCTCCGATGGTCACGAGTTGAAACTAAAAGGGTTCAGTAACCCTAAATATATCATGTGCAAAAGTGCAATACTTTACAAAAGAGTAGTTCAAAACAGTGACAAAGGCCAGTTCCTAAAACAGAGCCAAAAATACACCCTCATAACTGTGCCATACAATTCAAGCTCATATTTAAGACACCAACACATCTAATAAATAAATACAAAAATACACCTTTCAATACATTTAAATACAGCACAATATAAAACAAACAAACATACAATTCAATTATATCACATACCTAGCACCAGCTACCACAACAATTTCTCAATGCTGGCACAAACCATCATTGCCATCTGCACAAATATTTGAATGCACATTATTATACAAAAGGTCAAACTTTTAAAAGTATCACATTTCAACCATCATCACATACCTAACAGCAGCTATAACAACTGCATTCCAAATCTGGCACAAACCCTCGTCGTCGTCTTCACAGCCTATTTTTATACACATAATTATCCAAAACAACACACATCTAAAAATGTTACATCCAACTTAACCAATAAAACATTTACCTTCCAGGAAAGCAGTCACAAGAACCCATTTGGCGTTATCTGTTCAGCGTGCACGCCGCCATTACTCTAAATCCAATGCCATGCCATTCATAAAGGACGCAAAACAGGAAGTTACCGTACACACCCTATCAAACCAGGCTACCGTAAAGACTATAGTGGTTGCGACCATCACACTAATCTTTGAAATAATTGTTTTTTTGTACAAAGTTGTGACGGTAGTTTTTGAAACACTTTTAAACTTTTTTTTTTTTTGTGAATGTGTATTAAATAGTAATATAAATATGTGCTCCACATTTTCATTGTTTGATTGTAATGTTTCATTTAATGTTTATTTATTTATTCATTTTTTTTTTTTTTTTTTTTTTTTTTATAAAGAAATATAAAATATACTGGGCAGAACTGATTTAAGTGTATTGGTCATGTGACCCCTTGGGAAAATTAATTGCCCACCCCTGATGCATTCTATAGACAATTTACATTTTCATTAAAACAGATATGTTATATTTATAGAAAAAATAAATAAATGACAACTTATATGCATCTGGTCTGTTGTTGAAGTCATGTCTCATGTCGCATGAATTATGGATGTCTTTTCACAGGCGTCCAATCACAGCTGACTTCCGGAAAAGAGGAGGTAACCAATGGCGTTTGAGATTACAATTAAAAAAGCAAGTCCCGCCCCACGACTGACAAAAATAAAAGTGTTCGCGCGAGCAGGTGAGATAAAATCGAGCGCGAGGATGTGGGAATGATCACGCGCGCGCGAGGGCTTGAATTGCGCGCAAATGACAAGTCACAGCATCAGTTGTGCGGTCGGTTATTAATGGCATTGATTTGCCGTCATAGTGTTTTCTGCCATTATTTTTGCGTTACGCTCTCATCGCTGCGGCTGAAAAGTAGCACATGAAACACTGCTTACATTTATATTTTATGATGTGATAATTCTGGGGTGGCAGGTGGGGTGGCACAGCCGGTAGATCCGCCCCTGTTTACGAGGTCACTCGCCAACAATGGTCATTTTGACATAATGTCGTGTACATTTCCCCATTAGAGTGCGAAAGATAACTCTAGGAGCTCCAGCCGTGTCTTGAAAATACACGGTAACACCAGCCGCACCCCTTTTTTATATAAAGCAACACCAGAATAGTTACTTATTGCTATTTTCCATTAGAATGTAAAAAATAGTAGTACAATTACAGATTTTTTTAACATTGATTTGAATGAATCTGAATACATTACATACTATATATATATATATATATATATATATATATATACACACACACAAATCCGCATTCAACAGTGATTTGCACACAAAAACAACAGTTTAAAGATCTGCAAATCTGATTGACTGCGTAGGACCAATATGTATGTGTAAAAAACAAACTGTTGCAAATGTCTAAATGACTTGTTGTGTATGTAGGGCACAAAGTTGCTGAAATAATCCGATATGTACAGCTCCGTCTTTCTTTTATCTGCGCTTACACTTTTGGCACGATTCTTTCACTCACTGAGTTTTGCAAGCGTGAGGGGTAGGATGGGTCCACCACATTTTTGTAGCCAATCAAATACATTAAAATACATAAATAAATGAATAACTTAAAACATGATACTTTATAAGTTGTGCACCATTAGGCTAGACTCTCATGTGTTCATCCTGAATTGCTAGCTGGTGTTAACATTATTGGATTGGTTTGTCTTTACATTGAAATGCACATATCATATAATATAGCCTAATATAGAGCTGATGTTACACATTACAGTCAAAATGATATGACAATGCTCAACACTATAGTATCAGAGTGCTGTACTTTTAATAAAACCTTTTACTATAACAATAAAGCTACATAAATCTGAATTTGACAGTTTTTCAGACCATGTCTCTGTTTATTGTATTTAACACTCAATTGAAAAAATATTGAAAATAATTTGTAAAATCCCCTTAAATTACATTAAATTATGTTAAAGTGAAAAAAAAAAATATTACTATATATATTCACTATATTGAACCAAATTTTAGTTAAACTACTGTTTTGATACGCCTAAAGAACATTTTATTTCACTGTATTATGCCACTGTTTTCATAAAGAAGTGTCTAGAGTCAAAAAATTATGTACAGTCGTCAACTATATTTCTGTCCTGTTGTTTTATGTTCAAGGCTGTTTATGCGGCTACAGTCACTTTTCATAACAGTCAATATAAGATAAACAAGCCTGCACTAAAAAAAAGACAATTAAAAGGAACTAACAACATATTTGGGTGGTGTAATATTATAATTCAATGTCATTAATCAATATCATAAGATAACTTATGTTATTTAAATAACTCAAATAGACAATAATGTGCAATAATGATTCAACACACTGCATGATGCCATGATAAATTCAAGCAGTGCTTCACCTAATTAGTTATTAATTTAAATTTATATAATTTATTATTTAAATAAGAGAACAACACCAAATAAACTTTGGGTAATCAAAAAAATGTTTTATTCATTAAACCATAGATCAGAGTTTTTTTCAGACTAAATGACAACACAGTAGCAAAAAGTAAACAATAGAAATGTCAAAACAAAATGAAATAATTAATCTAAAGTTTGAAAAATATGAGTAATGTTAGGCTAAAACATCTAAATATGAGATCACAGTCAGATGAGCCGTCAGATGCTGACTCTAACCTCTTCAGCATCCATAAATCGCCTTCTGTTACTAATTTTGACTTTATTTATGAATCTCAACTGCTAAAAGGCGCTGCCTAGCAATGTAGTTACAATTAAAACATAAGTAGCAAGATAATGACACTTTTTTTTTTATCAAAACCATTTTTAGGGTATTGTAAATTACACAATTTTAGTAAAACTCAGTTTATTTTATTTTTAATCTATTTCTATGTAACCGTATGATTCTTTAGTCTGCGTTGTGTTGAAATTTCATGAAGAATGTCAGGAGAGCACCGGATTGGGTCTGCATAGAGAATGTGTTTTTATATAAACAGGTCATCACGACAGCTTCAGCTCACACATCAGTAACGCTGTCAACAAAAATAACATTCCCAACTATAGTTAAACATGCATGTTAAGTATATATAATCTGTAAACAGCAAAGTAAAATAACTAAAAACAACTTCAACATTGTGTATTTCTGTGTGTGTATCATTTTTAACCAATGCTAACTATAAGTCTGTAGCCTGGGACACAGCAAACCTGTTCTGTTCAGGAGAAAGACAGAAAAGAGCACTAAAAGAGCAATATGACAGGTATGGCTGCCTGGGCTGAACCACTTTGTTGTAAAAGGAGGGGAACCATCACCTCTTTACAGACCCTTTTTTAATGTATTTTCACAAACGCTGGTTTAAACAATTTAAGAACAGCATTAAATGCTTATGAACAGGAAAATCTAGTGAAACAAAAGCATTCTGACCTTGTTACATCTACATTAAAAGTACCATTCCACCGGCAGCGAGAACTAAATGAAGATCAATGTTTTGGCGTGTGATGATGTGTTTATTGAACCAATCAGATAAGAGTAAATGGAGTCCGCGAGAGTCTCATTTGATTGGCTACAAAAAGGTGGTGGACCCGCCCTCCCCCTCACGCTTGCAAAACTCAGTGAGTGAGTTTTAGGCCTATAGATAATGGTGCTTCTGCTTTTTTCCAAATCAAAAAGTTTACACCACCCTCCCCGGTTTGTGTTGTATTGCACAGCATTTCCAGCCCTTGTCCCGCACGTCGCATATTGAGAAAATGTCCCGCATTTTCATCAGTCTGTTGGTTTTTAATGATCTTTTTAAGAAAATGTCCATGCATTCTTTTGCCTTTTTAAGAAATCTTTTTATTTACTCTTTTTGTGGCATAGTTTCTGCGCAAATGATGCACGGACCTCATCAAGTGATCTAGAATCTCTGACGGAAAAGGTCAAGCGCACACGAAAAAAACACGATATCTTCCATTGATTTTAACAAATTTAAAACAATCAATGCAGTTTTCAGGTGCAACTTTCTTCTTATTTTAATAGTTCGTTTGAGGCAGTTTCTATGACATTATTTTAATGCTGAATGTCTGGAGCGCATTATTGTAATGTGCGCACTCAGAAACACAAATCAGTGCATATGACAACGGATGTAATCAGTATTACAGTTTTTCTCAATTGCTTAAACACATTTCTTGAAATTATGCCTTGCTTTTTCAAAACTCTAAACACAAATCCGTAACTTCTAACTCAATTCCCCGAACTTACTATATTCAGGTCAAAATGAAGCTCTCCACTCAAAACAATTCAATCTTGCTGAAAAAAACAAAACTTTGCTCTCAGACATGACACACAAACCCTCAAAAACACACACACACTACAACACAGTTTTACACACTGATGAGATCAATTCAAAACAATACTACGAAAACTGGTAACAAGTGTTGCTTGAAAAAAAAAAAAAATCACATGATGAACACAACAAATGTATGCATTTGCAAGTGTTTTAATCCTTAATTTATTGTACTGTAGACAACAAAAATAATTGTTCTGCCCCAGCATCCTGTCTTTGGTCTGGAACAGGCCAAAGAACCTCCTCAACATCACAGACTAAATTGGCCCTGGACAGGCAGCAGTGGTAAAATCCTCTTGCAAGCCTGTTCCAACCCTGGCATGCATCAACTAAAATATATGAGACTGCTTGTTTTCTTGCCCTTGCCCTTCCTATTTCTCTTCCATGTTGTTGTCATCCTCCTCCTCCTTCGTCTCATCCTCTTTCTCTTTTACCTCCTACTCTTCCTCTTCGAAATTTCACATTACTGTATGCGGGGTTTATGACTGAAAAAGACCGGATAGGATTCACGCTTACAATTTTAGTAGTCGTTGGACAAAAAAATATATATATATATCGATAAAAAAATAAATAAATAAAATACAAATACATTACAAAGTCACTGTGAAATAGAAAAGAAAAAGAAATAAGAGTAAAGGCGGAAATATAAATTAGAAAGTCCACTGTCAGAATTTGTAACTCTTGTGTTGTCCTCTGTCTATATATGCTTTCCAGTTGAAGGTTCATGAGATGTTGAGATGTACCTTTAAGCTATAACAGAGAACTGCTTTATCATTGGTTGATCTGTAGTTTCTACATTAGTGAAAGTCAATATTCACTTGAACAATTCATGGCAAATTTACAAAAAGTCTAATAGAAATGTGTAGAATATGCTTGACAGTTTATGACAACTAGATCAATAATTTAGCATTTACTGTAAAGACATATTCCATGAGCTAATGACTTGATATTTTGAGGGGTAAGACTATAGCACAGAGAACTATATACATGTAATACATTTTGAGCAACATGACAATAGGAACTGATAATGTAGGAAACCGCAGACAAATCAGTTGCATAATCAGTTGCATGAACATACCAAAGCAAACTCAATTTGTTTTTAAAAAAATTAGAAACATTTTATGATGTGCACAAGTGACTAGATGATGTGGAGGTTGAACAAGTAGTTTTGAGAATTTCATTTCTGATCTGAGAAATGCATACAGCTGACTTTGGCCCTTTTATCTCCATCGAAGGTTCTGATTGATGTGTGATAAATTTTGACTCCTAGTGTTTCCACTTGGGTAATTGTGTGCTAATTGAGCTCAAACTCTGCAGACTTGAGTGAACAATATTGAATACTAGTGCTTTCTAAATGACCACATGGTGTAAGCAGTGAGAAATGTAGGGATTTGTGTGTAGAGTTTTGCAGTAACAGTTCACCAAATCTGACTCATGTGTTAAAGTAGGGGAATAGTGTTTATAGTTCAGGGAAATGGGTGTGCTTTTTGAAAAATGGCATTATGGTTTTGAAATTTTAGTTTAAAAGACTGGTTATAGTGTTTTAGCAATCGAGAAAAACTGTAATAATAAAGTAAATAATGATAATGGTAGAAAATGTAAATGTCTCACACGTGTCCCACATTGTCCTGCAAAATCACATCTACACTGTAAAATCCAATAGTTTACCTTACTTAGATATAATTAGTTATCTTTACTTAGTTGTTATACTTACTAATTTTTATTAAGTTACAGCTACTTTCAAGCGAGTAAAACAATTTACTTACTGCTTTGAGTGATGTTTACTTAAAATATTCAAGTAGCCACAAAGGAACCAATGACATTAACAAACCAGTGAGAGGCAGCAGTGCAATAATATGTTGCTAATTTGCAAAGTAATTAATTGTTAATCTGCAGTTATTTTTCACTAGTTACATTCACTCATTTCCCGAAGTCATTTTGAAAGTTGTTTCAATACAACTATATATTTGAGAGAACATCACATAAGTTGACTTCATAAATTGATTTTCATAAAATGTTGTTTGTGTGTCTTTTTTTACTTACCATTATAGTGATTAATGTTCCCTTTGGTTGGGCACTTGGAGCTTTGTTTTTCTTTTTATAATTTTCTTCCTACTCATGCAGCAATGCAACATGAAGTCTTTTTGATTTCAAGGGAAGGAACGTAATGAGAAAGCAACCTTCTAATTCTGATCTTCTAATTAGCTAAATCTTTTAATTCTTTAGCTAATGCATTTTTTTATATTTATTAATGATGTTTTACAATTTCATTGTTCTTCATAAACACCTTGAGAAACTTTATTGGGTTGAGACAATCCTTTAATATTTGTGGTAGTGTGCTGATGTCACAGACTTCAACATTCAGCAAGTGAATCACAACAATGGTAACAATTCAGTTTTGTTTATTTTTATTAATTGTGACAATAACCATTATATTATTTTATTTTCTCTTTTTGTTGTGCTACTGCTGACACAAGTTAGTAAATAAAATGAGCAAATAAAAACAACAACAGTAAAACAAAGCAATTGCATAATTTATTCATGCCGCAATGCACTCTGGGAGTCAGTGAGTAGCTATACAAAGTCAAGTGTAAGCCTAAAGTAAATAATTAAGTACCCCCTACAGTTATTTTTTAGTTACTAGAACTCTCGTGTAAGTAAACTATACTAACTAAGCATTTGTCAATACAACATACTATTCCTATTTCACTTTACTTAGTTTTTTTAAGGCAATCGGTTTGCACGCTTTTTTTAAGTAAGCCCAACTAATTAGATTTTGATGAAAATGCGGGACATTTTCTCAATATGCGACATGCGGGACAAGGGCTGGAAATGCTGTGCAATACCACACAAACCGGGGAGGGTGGTGTAAACTTTTTGATTTGGAAAGTCAGGGTACATTATACTTACTTTGGCTTCTGGGAACATGTAAATATTTGTAGCTTTTGAAGTGTAGTACTAAAAATAATGTCCCACACATATGCAAGCTTTTATTTAAAACGCGAGACAAAGACATGGTCGTACAGGCTGGGTCGAGACGGGAGCAGACAGGAATATCAAAGGCAGTGGGAGAGAGTAATCCAATAAACGTGAGCAATAGTCCAAAAGGCAGGCGGCTAGACAGTCCAAACGAGAAACCAGGCGAGAGAACAAAACCAGGAACGAGGAAACTAGGAAACGCTAATAATAACAACAACAACAACAACAGGAAAATACAACCAACCGTGAAGTGCACTAAAAAGGAGCGGGGTTTTTATAGGGCGCCTGATTGGTCACGGGGACTGACGCAATAAGAGCGGTGGAGGATGGGAGATGCAGTCCGAGATGTATAGTGACAGTCAGAGTGCGTAAGTGATGCGAGAGTGACATCTGGTGGTTGGTGGACAGCGGGACACAGACCAGATTCGTGACATAGCCCCCCCCCAAGGAGCGGCTTCCAGACGCTCTAAGGGAACAACAGTCCAGGGGTGCGGTGGGGTGGGAGTGAGACAGGGCGAGGGTTGGAGGGCCAGGTCCATGTGGAGGGCCCAGTGATTGAGGCAGGGCCGACAGAGCAGGTACCCTCCAGGGCGGAGCCGGAGGCGGAGCAGGAGCCCTCCAGGGGAGAGCCGGAGACGCCGGGGCCCTCCAGGGCGGAGCAGGAGGCGCCGGAGTCCTCCAGGACGGAGCCGGAGGCGGATCAGGAGGCGCAGGAGCCCTCCAGGGTGGAGCCGGAGGCGGGACAAGCGACACAAGAGCCCTCCAGGGCGGAGCCGGAGGCAGAGCGTGAGGCGCGGGCGCCCTCCAGGGTGGAGCAGGAGGCGCAGGAGCCCTCCAGGGCGAAACAGGAGGCGGAGCAGGAGGTGCCGCAGCCCTCCGGGCGGAACAGGAGGCGGAGCGGCCCCCGGGCGGAACAGGAGGTGGAGCAGGAGGCGGAGCAGCCCTCTCGGGTGAAACAGGAATCTGGGTCACGGTCTGGGACCTGGGGAAAGCAGGGACAGTGGAGGCAGACAGAATAGGGGGAGAAGGTGCAGCAGCCCTCCTGGGCGGAACAGGAGGCGGAGCAGGTGCCGCAGCCCTCCGGGGCGGAACAGGAGGCGCAGCAGCCCTCCGGGGCGGAACTGGAACCTGCGGAACTGGAACATGGTCTGGAACCTGGGGAGAACAGGGACAGAGGAGGTAGACAGAATAGGGGAGAAGCAGAGAGCTTGTAAGGGGACGCCACCTCCAAGGGAGGATCCACAGCCGAAGCTGACACCTCAGGAGGTATTGGCGCGGCTTCTCCGACCGAGGGGAGCTCTGGAACAGGCCAGTGACCAGACGGGAGCTCTGGAACAGGCTTGTGACCAGACGGGAGTTCTGGAGCAGGCTTGTGAGCTGACGTGGCCTCAGGAGCTGACTCGAGACCAGACGGAGCAGCTCTAGAGCAGGCTTGTGAGCTGAGACCAGACGGGACCTCTGGAGCAGACTCGAGACCAGACGGGACCTCTGGAGCAGACTCGAGACCAGACGGGACCTCTGGAGCAGACTCGAGACCAGACGGGACCTCTGGAGCAGACTCGAGACCAGACGGGACCTCTGGAGCAGACTCGAGACCAGACGGGACCTCTGGAGCAGACTCGAGACCAGACGGGGGCTCTGGAGCAGACTTGAGATCAGGCGTGACCTCAGGAGCACAGTGTGCAGCCCACACACACCAAATGGCAACCGCCGTAAAGGGAAGAGCAGTGGCGGGTGAAAGGACCTCTTTGATGATGGATCTTGGCGATGTTGGTGCCGCTGAGATGTTCACTGCCCTCACTGACCCCTGTGGTGGGTCCAGCATACTGACCATCATAGTAGGCTGTGAACTTGGGATATCAGACAAGGCATGGCACTGCTCTGGAAGGTCAGACGAGACGTGACTTGGTTCTGGACGAATAGACGAGACCTGACGAGGCACTGGGAGGTCTGATGAAACATGGAGAGGACCGTCAGGCGGGACGTGACTTGACTCAGAGCGGTCAGACGAGACATGGCGAGGTTCTAGACAGATAGACGAGATGTGACGGGGCTCTGGAGGGTCAGACGAGGCGTGACTTGACTCTGAGCGGTCGGACGAGGCGTGACTTGACTGACTGAGCGGTCGGACGAGGCGTGACTTGACTCTGAGCGGTCGGACGAGGCGTGACTTGACTCTGAGCGGTCGGACGAGGCGTGACTTGACTCTGAGCGGTCGGACGAGGCGTGACTTGACTCTGAGCGGTCGGACGAGGCGTGACTTGACTCTGAGCGGTCGGACGAGGCGTGACTTGACTCTGAGCGGTCGGACGAGGCGTGACTTGACTCTGAGCGGTCGGACGAGGCGTGACTTGACTCTGGGCGGTCGGACGAGACGTGACTTGAGTCTGGGCGGTCGGACGAGACGTGACTTGAGTCTGGGCGGTCGGACGAGACGTGACTTGAGTCTGGGCGGTCGGACGAGACGTGACTTGAGTCTGGGCGGTCGGACGAGACGTGACTTGAGTCTGACGAGACGTGACTTGCTGGAACAGCAGCAATAACTTCATTTGGCACATGAATATCAGCTGTGGTTTGACTTAGTTTGTGGAGATTGGCCGTGACTTCACTTGATTCGTGAAGCTCAGTAGTCAGCTGACTTGACTCTTGGAGATCAGCGGTGACTTGACTTGGCTCATGGAGATCAGCGGTGTCTTGAACTGGCTTGTGAGGAGCAATGACTTTACTTGACTCAGTAACCACGGCCCTGACGTTGCCTGACGCAGGAACGATCGCCTTGACGTTGCTGGATTTGGAAGCTTGACTGGACTTGGAAACTTGACTGGACTTGGAAGCTACAGCCGTAGCCTCACTTGACTCTGGAGCAGCGGCTGAAGCTTGACTTGGCTCTGGAACGACAGCAGCAGCTTGGCCTGGTTCATGGAGATCCGTTGTAACGGGACTTGGCTCCTGAACAACATGGCTTGACTCAGGAACAACAGCTGTAACGTGACTTGACTCGTGGGGAACAGCTGTGACCTGGCTTGACTCGAGGGGCACAGCCGTGACCTGGCTTGACTCTGTGTCTTGACTTGATTCGGGGGTAGCCGCCGTGGCATTAAGGAGCACCATTTTAGCCGCCCTTACAGTCACTAGAGAAGTGTCCAGCACGTGGGCCATCATGATAGGCTGTGATCTTGAAATGTCGAATGAGACCTGGCGAGGCTCGGGGCCTTCAGGCAGGACGTAACTTCGACTCAGGGGCCAGGACTGTGACTTTGCTTGACTCAGGAACCACTTCAGGAAGTGCGGCCATGAGGGGTGTAGAACCAGGAGCAGAAAACATGACGTGAACAGGCTGTGGCTTGACGGAGATGTCCTGAGCAGGCTGTGGTTTGGCTGACGTGGCGTTAGCGGGCGCTGGCTTGACAGACGTGGCGTTAGCGGGCGCTGGCTTAGCGGCCATCCTTGCGACAGACTCTGGCGTGGCAGCCATCTTGTGCAGTGGCTCTGGCGGGCAGCCATCTTGTGCAGTGGCTCAGGAAAGATGGCTGTAACTTGACTTGCCTTAGGAGGAGCAGCTCTGACTTGACTTGATGTAGAAACAGGAGCTGTAATCTTGCTTGACTTGGAGACTTGACTTAACTCGGGAAATGCAGCTGTAAATTGACTTAAATTGGAAACTTGACTTGACTCAGGAAATGTAACTGCAACTTTAAATGGCTCTTGTATGGCGGCTGTGACGTGACAGAGCTCTGTTCTCGCCGCCATCTTGTGTACGGGCTCCGCCTTCGCCGCCCTTGTGTGGACGCGCTCCGACGCGGCCGCCATTTTGTGAACGGGCACCGCTGTCGCCGCTATCGCGTTAACGCGCTCCGTCGCGGCCGCCATCTTGTGCGCGGGCTGTGCTGACGCCGCCATCGCTCGAGCACGCTCTGTTACGGCCGCCATTTCACGAGCGATCCAGGCAGAAAACCTGTTTGTGGCGTCGTGATCAGGCGTTACCGCCAATCTGCGAGAGGGTTGCGCGGCTGATCTGTCTGCGTTGTCGCGTACCTCCTTCGCGATCCCCACAGTACACGACGAGCCCACACACAAAAACGCAAAGTTCATAAAAGCCACTAGCGAAGAGCGCGGACCCTCGCGTCTCAGCCTCGCTCTTAGTGGCTCATTGACGCCATCAGCAAACAGTTCAATAATAATGCAGTCCGGGAGGGTAGAGTAGTTAGTAATGGCCAAAAACTCACGGATGTATTGTTCGAGTGTACGTTGTCCTTGCTTGATCCTTGCTAAGATCAGGTCTGTGTCCATGTCGGAAGATTGTCCGGGTGAAAAGCTGCTGGATCCTGTAGTGACGGTTGGTTCTGTAACGAAGTGAACGAGACGAGAGGCGAGCGGATCCATATGCAAGCTTTTATTTAAAACGCGAGACAAAGACATGGTCGTACAGGCTGGGTCGAGACGGGAGCAGACAGGAATATCAAAGGCAGTGGGAGAGAGTAATCCAATAAACGTGAGCAATAGTCCAAAAGGCAGGCGGCTAGACAGTCCAAACGAGAAACCAGGCGAGAGAACAAAACCAGGAACGAGGAAACTAGGAAACGCTAATAATAACAACAACAACAGGAAAATACAACCAACCGTGAAGTGCACTAAAAAGGAGCGGGGTTTTTATAGGGCGCCTGATTGGTCACGGGGACTGACGCAATAAGAGCGGTGGAGGATGGGAGATGCAGTCCGAGATGTATAGTGACAGTCAGAGTGCGTAAGTGATGCGAGAGTGACATCTGGTGGTTGGTGGACAGCGGGACACAGACCAGATTCGTGTATAATAAATCTCCACTTCAGCAGGACTTACACACACCAAATTTTACATTTTTATACCTGTCTGTATCCTGAAGGTTTTTACAGAGAGATTTGTTCATATATAATTAGCTTGATTATATACAACATATTATTCCCCCCAAAATTGTGAAAAATATATTGTTTTCTGTCAGTTCTAAGTATTTTCTGAATTATGGAGTGACAAAAATATCTTTAAAAAAAAAAAACCTTAAAAACATTTGACTGAATATGTTAGTGAATATGTTTATTTTTGTACTAGATATTAGTGCATTAGTGCAAATTAGTGCAAATATTAGTGTATATTTCATTAAATAATGTCTCATTTGCATATTTAAAATTAACATTTAAAAAAAAAAATGTTTGCAATTATCCCTGTAATCAATCAACTGGGTAATTAAGTGATAACTATTAGTTATTTTTTTACCCTGTTCACCTGCAGTGTCTCACCTCAAATTATCTTTAGATAAAATCAAGCCTCGCTTGATTTTGACAAGCCTCGTCACATCACGTCTTTTTTCCGGGGTAAATTTCAGGCTTTATACTGTGGACAGGAATAGGCTTCGCTCTTGTTGGATTTATACAAATTAAATAAATACAAATTTGTTTTCGATTGTTTTATTTAAGTAGACCTTTCAAGTTATAGACATAAGACAATATAGACATCACAACAGACAGTGCACACTTTTTGTTTTATAACAAAATAATTTTCGTTTTAACAACATAAAAACAATTTAAGAATGAATAGCATTGTGCTCTGGAATCATGAACAACTATCACAAAACATAAAAACAGTCATGGATCATCCAGGGAATGACACACAGTATTAAGATTCAAGGGTGTGTAAACTTTTGAATGGTGTTTTTTTTTTTTTTTTATAAGTTCAGTTATTATTTTGTCATGTGGAAAATATATAAACATCTGTTATGTGAAATTGAAGACAATACTAAATAAAAATATAATTCATGATCCCTTTTATTTTGTTAACAATATTTTGCATATTTTGCAAGGAGTATGT
The DNA here is from genome assembly GCF_022985175.1 of Labeo rohita. Taxonomy (NCBI): domain Eukaryota; kingdom Metazoa; phylum Chordata; class Actinopteri; order Cypriniformes; family Cyprinidae; genus Labeo; species Labeo rohita. Next base: position 32,523,648 of record NC_066882.1, on the reverse strand, counting down.
AAATTTATGTGCACAACTGTATATGCAGTTTATAATATTTATGTATTAAACAATTTGACAAGCATAAAATATTTGATGCACTTGCTTTATTAAATAGGCTGGTAAGATTTCTTGGTGACTGGTAGATTATCTTAGATGCCTCATGTAATATTAAGTAAACAAGTTTGTAAACCTTCGAAACACTTGCAATCTAGCTATTGTGTTACTATCCTTAAATTTCACTTGGAGTGGCATTAAAATGCCTTCATTTCTTAAATATAACTCTCCTAAACACATTTTCTGAATTCTAACTAACTACACATTAGACAAAACTCAGTTAATTTTGTTTTGAACTGATTTCAGTTGTAATTTAAATCAATTAGTTTATTTATTTATTATTTATTTTGTAGGTTCTTGAAATCCTTCAAAGTGGGAATTGGTAAACGCAGAGGTAAAAGCAGAGGTAGAATGACACGACAAACTTGAATACATGCAGAGAGCCTGGTAAGAAAGACTGAGCGATGCATACAAGCAGAACCAGCATTATTAAAGGAGCGAACATGGACAGGTGTTAAAAATTATGTCTGGAACAGCATCACAGGATCACTAAAAAAAAGGTGGTTTGTAGGGGTGTGCGGAACAAATGCATTTGGGAAAACGTGGGAATAAAGGAGTATGAAGAGAGAAGGAAGGGAGGAGTGAATGTAAAGTGATAGAAGAAGGTAGTGAATGTAAGGTTAAATAAGGAATGGAGGAGCGAATAAAATCTAAAGCTTAAGAAGGAGGGAAGAGTGCGAATGTAAATGAAAGGAGGAGTGAATGTAAAGTTAAAAAAGGAGGAGTGAATGTAAAGTGAAAGAAGCAAGCATGAGTGAATGTAGTGTTTCTATTATATTTCATAGTGTCATTGCAATATAACTTTTTTTTTTTTTTTTATTTCTGTTATTATAATATTTACTTTGACCACAATGTGTAATACTGTTCATATCTTTAACAAGTGTTATTATTAAGAGAAGGCTGTATAATGCATACATTTGATGGAGTGCCTTTGTATGTTAATATTTCCTGTTATGTTTATGTTAGATTTTCATTTATCAGTTTAAAAAATGACAACTTGGTACAAGACTTAGTCGAGTGATTTTTGTTGTTGTTCTTAATCCAGTCTTATAGAGTTTATCTCAGAGTCCCCAAAGTGTCACTTAAGAAGAGTTTTAGTATCTCAGAGTCCCCAGAATCAGCTACCATTTTCCTGGGTTGAATGAAGAATTAGATTTGACTCCATTTTTGTGAAACCATTACTAGTATGAATTTGTACTTTCATTATTTTTGTATTTTTATAATTATTATTTTTCAATGTGTTTAATTAATTGTATTAATTAATTATATATATAATTACACACACACACACGCACACACACACACATATACATATATATATATATATATATATAAAAATATTTTTTTTTTTTTTTCTCCATGCGTTGTAATCACAGACTGATTAGACCTGTCATTCATTTGATACCTGACACACTCTGAGGAAGACTTAAGGTTGAAATGCATCAGTGTGCAGAGTTTTTTTGTTTTTTGGTAGTAGTTGCTTCAAACCCAACCAAAGAGCACCTTCTGGGATTATTTCACAGTCAAGTCCTTTCAGCAAGTAGCACTTCAAGATGTCTCCTACAAACATTTTGTAGACAAATTGTAGCGTCTGCTTAGGATCACTGATGATCATTTAGGATTTACATTGTAGAGAACCTTTTAGCCTTTTGACATTTGCATATAAATTACAGACATGGCCTCATGTTCTACATTTATATGGGTGTTTAATGGTCTATGGTTCCCTCCTCGCTCTCACGAAGATGTTAAGCAGATCAACTCTTGTCTCCCCATTGGACTTCAAAGGCATTCCATGAGGGAGGCAATCACCAGCACCAAGCACCTCAGATCCTTGGTGGCTGGCAGACTGTTCCCAATACACATAACGCACACACATAGAAACCTTTTTCTTTATTTAGACTATATTTAACCAGTTATAAATGTACTTGGTATATGCATGTGTTGCTTGTATGTTTCTATGTTATATTAGCCCAGCTAGCCCTCGTTATTGGTACTAGTTAATCTCTAAATGCGTATTTTCTATGTATGAATGTATATCTGGTTTAATACCTTCTAGATGTTTCATTCTTGGTATCAAAACGATCTGGTAGGGAAACTATCAAAAGACCCTAACACCAACCCATCCATGCTCAAACCCTTCGAGACACTCTCCAAGACTCATCCTTTGAGTCAATTTTCCAGTAGTTTATCTTCAAGTAACTTTGTCGACTCGCTGTGGATTTTCCTATCTTCGAAAGAACTAGAGAAAACCTCCATTCATCGAGAACTTCCATTGTCTACCGCATCAGGACTCTTGTTCAGCAACAAAGCCAATGCAAGTAACCTTTACAGCTATTTAGATGCGTGTTTTAAGTTGAGCCCCTTTTTAAGGTGATTTTGCTTCTCTGATGATTCTCATGTGGTCGCTAAGTTAACTGATGCTAAAAACTGCCATTCTTGCCTTCTCTCTCTCTCTCTCTTTTCTCACTTTCTTTCTCTATGTATATGTACACGTGTTTTGCTTAGTTAGTTGTATGTTAGCTGCAGTTCCATTTATTAAATTGCATATATTCACAATTGATTGTCTCCGTGTGCTGCTCACAATTTGAAGTCACTGAATGTTTGATCTTGCTACATGCTACATTTTGAGTTTACTACAAGTTAAGTTACTGCTAGTACTGACTGAAGTAGGAAAGTTATTCTTTCTTGGCCAGAAAGTAACCTTTCCTAGAACTGATGAATGATTATAATGTCTATTCAGTGGACGAACAGATCAAATAATTGTAACGTTAATTCTGCTACAGTTAATTCTAAGATCTGATTAAAATATTCATAATTAATTATAACCAGTTATAATTAATCATAAATATTTCCCTTTTGAGCTAATTTGCTACAAAATTGTTCTCCTACATTCTCCTACAAATTGTTTATAATCACACTAAAGTTGCAATCAATCGAGCAATCAATCAATAAAGTCAACACAATAATTAGTAAGTACAGTGGGGCAAATAAGTATTTAGTCAGCCACCAATTGTGCAAGTTCTCCTACTTAAAAAGATGAGAGAGGCCTGTAATTTTCATCATAGGTATACCTCAACTACGAGAGACAAAATGAGAAAAATCCAGAAAATCACATTGTCTGATTTTTAAAGAATTTATTTGCAAATTATGGTGGAAAGTAAGTATTTGGTCAATAACAAAAGTTCATCTCAATACTTTGTTATATACCCTTTGTTGGCAATGACAGAGGTCCAACGTTTTCTGTAAGTCTTCACAAGGTTTTCACAGACTGTTGCTGGTTTTTGGCCCATTCCTCCATGCAGATCTCCTCTAGAGCAGTGATGTTTTGGGGCTGTTGCTGGGCAACACGGACTTTCATATCCCTCCAAAGATCTTCTGTGGGGTTGAGATCTGGAGACTGGCTAGGCCACTCCAGGACCTTGAAATGCTTCTTACGAAGCCACTCCTTCGTTACCCGGGTGGTGTGTTTGGGATCACTGTCATGCTGAAAGACCCAGCCACGTTTCATCTTCAATGCCCTTGCTGATGGAACGAGGTTTTCACTCAAAATCTGACAATACATGGCCCCATTCATTCTTTTCTTTACATGGATCAGTCGTCCTGGTCCCTTTGCAGAAAAACAGCCCCACAGCATGATGTTTCCACCCCCATGCATCACAGTAGGTATGGTGTTCTTTGGATGCAACTCAGCATTCTTTCTCCTCCAAACACAACGAGTAGAGTTTTTACCAAAAAGTTCTATTTTGGTTTCATCTGACCATATGACATTCTCCCAATCCTCTTCTGGATCATCCAAATGCTCTCTAGCAAACTTCAGATGGGCCTGGACATGTACTGGCTTAAGCAGGGGGACACGTCTGGCACTGCAGGATTTGAGTCCCTGGCAGCGTAGTGTGTTACTGATGGTAGCCTTTGTTACTTTGGTCCCAGCTCTCTGCAGGTCATTCACTAGGTCCCCCCGTGTGGTTCTGGGATTTTTGCTCACCGTTCTTGTGATCATTTTGACCCCATGGGGTGTGATCTTGTGTGGAGCTCCAGATTGAGAGAGATTATCAGTGGTCTTGGATGTCTTCCATTTTCTAATAATTGCTCCCACAGTTGATTTCTTCACACCAAGCTGCTTACCTATTGCAGATTCAGTCTTCCCAGCCTGGTGCAGGTCTACAATTTTGTTTCTGGTGTCCTTTGACAGCTCTCTGGTCTTGGCCATAGTGGAGTTTGGAGTGTGACTGTCTGAGGTTGTGGACAGGTGTCTTTTATACTGATAACGAGTTCAAACAGGTGCCATTAATACAGGTAATGAGTGGAGGACAGAGGAGCCTCTTACAGAAAAAGTTGCAGGTCTGTGAGAGCCAGAAATCTTGCTTGTTTGTAGGTGACCAAATACTTATTTTCCACCATAATTTGCAAATAAATTCTTTAAAAATCAGACAATGTGATTTTCTGGATTTTTTTTTTCTCATTTTGTCTCTCATAGTTGAGGTATACCTATGATGAAAATTACAGGCCTCTGTCATCTTTTTAAGTGGGAGAACTTGCACAATTGGTGGCTGACTAAATACTTTTTTGCCCCGCTGTAACTGTGTTCAGAGGCAGAAAGAAAAAGCAAAAAACAGGTAAAAAAAAATATTAAAATTTAGGTGGAAACTTTAATAATCATCATAAAAATATGAAATCAAAGCTGTCTGTATTGCACAGTAAATCTCTTATTCACACCATGTCCATGTTGATTAAAATTGGAGGTTTTAGTTTGATCACTCATCATTATTTGTTTACAGTGTATTGAGTGTTACAGCATTTACATTGTAGTCAATATCTAGTGAATCTAAAACGATTCCAAACTGCTCATTTTCTGTACTCAGTTTCATGGTCCATTATAAAACAAGACAGTGAAACACGAGCTGATCCTGAGGAAACTGGACTGACGTCTCAATACTGAGGGTCTACAATAAAACACACAGACAGTCACATATGAGTATGAGACATTACTGCTGTCACATCACATCAGCAGATCCATTTCAGAAAAACACAGTGCATTCATATTACAGCCAGAGATATCAATAAAAAACTGATCATGATCAATAACTCTCTCTTTATCACTTACACACACAGACACTGGAAGAGATGAAAATATTCATATATTCATAGATCAGTCACATCACAGAATTAAACTCTTATTAAACACAGTTTAAAGTACAGAGACTAGTGGAGTGGAGCTGAATTATTAACTTATATTCTCCAATTACACACATATGAGGACTTTTACTAAACTTCAGCCATTTTAAAAGACTTATATACTCACTTACTATTATATACTAATAATATACTCACAATGGTATAATGTCTCCAGTTTATAATGTGGATCATCCTTCAAATCAGAGTAACTTCACTCCTGAATCCCCTAGTTTATTCCCAAACAGATCCAGTTGTCTCAGCTGTGAGGGGTTTGATCTCAGAGCTGAAGTCAGAGCAGCACAACCTTCATCTGTGACGCCACACTTCATCAACCTGTAGAGAACAATGACAGTGTGAATTGTAGTTCAGGTGTGTGTAGTTTGTTATTGACTCTGGTCTCAGAGCAGGAAAGGAGATATAATGACAAGCACTGTCACATACTGCTGCTGATAGAATGAGATTTATGCATGTTGATGCTCAGTGGTGCTGTTTGAAACTGTCATGTGCTTCAAGACTGAACAGACACACAAAGATGAATGTGAGATATTGTTTCATAGTGATATAAGGACGAATCTGGCATCTGGCAGCTTATAAACTAAATAGAAATGTGATGAAATAAATAGAGATAGTGTTTGCAGTTTGAATTTAATCTTGATCAACGTTGCTTTCTTAAATAATGTTTTTCTCAGGATATGAGATGAAAAGGAAATTGCTGATGGAGGAGAAAGACTGAAACTCTGCTTCAGTCTGCTCCTGCAAACCAGTGTGTTGATTCTCACAGATACGTGTTTTATACAGTATGTCACTTCACTGTACTGTATTTAAGAGTGTAAATAATAAACAACTTTCTTGTTTTAAAGGTTTTGAGGGTCTGATAATGTTGAAAGCTAATGTAATATAACCTTCATCATTCACTGTAGTAGTGAAAACAGGAGGTCAAAAACAGGAGCAGCAGATCATGAGATGTGATGAAGATCAATGAAATAAACTTCAGTCATAATTCATTTGTGCTGAGATTTAGTGTGTTTACTGAACATTTACATTAAAGGACACGTCTTACTGAGGATAAAGACGTGACTATCAGAGAGATGATCTTACCACAGTGTCTCCAGTTTACAGTGAGGATCCTCCAGTACAGAACAGATAAACGTCAAGCCTGAATCTCCTAGTTTATTCCATGACAGATTCAGTTGTCTCAGGTGTGAGGGGTTTGATCTCAGAGCTGAAGTCAGAGCAGCACAACCTTCATCTGTGACACCACACTTCATCAACCTGTAGAGAACAATGACACACTCTTCACTCTCTCACATTAGATCAGTTTAGCAGTGAATCCATTATTATAGTTTTTTTCTTAAATTGTTTACACACAATAACCACTTTACACAAAACCACAAAATATGCACACAACAAAACATTATACATCTCTTACGAAAGATATGACAGATATGACAAATGTAAATCACTAGTGTCTTGTGTGTTTTGTGTTTTGTTCAGTGTGCAGTGGAGTTTGTCACAGCACTCACACGTACATGTATGTGCACAAATACACTGTATATACAGTCTGTATGAACAACTGATGAACTTTACAGTTACTGAACTGAACTGAATCAACACTGAACTGACTTTTGGGTGAAAATAACTGAAGGATATACAGTCAAACCAAAAATTATTCAGACACCAGATTTTTATTTATTTATTTATTTATTTTTTGGTGCAGGACACTATAGTTCATTAAAGTGAGGAAATGAAAGTAAACTGTGACATATTACACCCAACACTTCTTCATACAGTGGACTTGAAAATAAAATTGTAGTAGTAAAATTGATAATTTGGGACCAAAAATTATTCTGTGTTATTATGGAAACAAACTGAACAACTTGTACAAATGCAATTGAAATATCGGTATTGGTACTCAGCAGGGGTGTAACGGTACACAGATGTCACGATTCTATACGATTTCGGTACAACAGGAAAAAAAAACAACAAATCTACTATTTTCATTTATTTTGAACAGACAGTAGTAGAAATTGCATTTTTTTCCAACCTAGATGTGAAAATACTAAATATTATATCAAATTATAATGTTATATACATATATATATATGATGAGCTCTTTTCCAAAACGCATATAAATCCATTTTGATTAATTTGAGTAAAAATGTGTTTTCTTTACCAAGAAAGTGGTAAAATGAAAACCACTATTTTCTGTTTTACACTTTCACATAGCATCTTTAGGTTATAATAACATAAAAAATTGATTTTGATTTTTCAAAGATTTATTATAAAAACATTATTTTTTCCCAAAATGCAATAAATCCATTAGGGGTCTACGCTTACTTTTCTTTTTAGAGAAAGTATAAGTGATGGAAAGAGATGGCATAAGTGCAATCAAATTCATAAACTCTTGTTGAGATTAATGTTTTAAATATACAATTTTGAACATAGAAATATTAAATGATTTTAATAACTAAAAAGAAGATAAAAATGAAATACTGCCAGTAGGTGGTGGTAAGTCACTGATTTAATTTCTGAATCATATCATTCATTCGATTCGTTCGAACGGCTGATTAATTCAGGAATAAAGCAAGTGACTCTTTTTATGAATGGGTAATTGATTCATTGACTTACTAGAAAACGCACGTTCATTAGTAAACGAAACACTGCTGTGTTTGAATGGAGATTCGCAGTTTGTTTCAAACTATTTTTGAAGATGAAATAGAGCAAAATCAGGCAATAGTGTTATAGTCAGACAATGTAAGTCACTTAATATTAACTTCTTGTTTATTTAACTGTTGTATTAAATCAATATCTCATTTACAAACTCCCTTAAAAATCATTAAAAGCTGTCACTCATCCCAGTTCATCGCGATCTCACAAAATTATAATCAACGAAATTCTCTACACTGCACAATGAATCTCTTATTTACACGCTCTCTACACTTTATGAAAGAATTCATCAGATATGTCTGTGATACATTACTCAACGTTGAAAAATAGGATGCTGGGTGTATTCAAAGCGCTGCCTTTACTGTTTACAATGCATGAAATGCTGCGCTGTGATTGGCTGAGCGGATGTATCGCATTTTGCAGAAATGGGGGACTGGCGTTTGTCGTGGTTTGGAAAAAAAAGGGAGAAAACATGACAGAATAACACGGCGGATATCGCATTTTGCGTAAAATTAAAAACTGCCTTTTCAATAACGACCAGATACAATACAAAAAAATTTTGGCAGGAACTCAATTTAGTAAAAAATGGCGTTTATCGCGTTTTGGAAAAGAGCTCTTCATATATATATATATATATATATATATATTAGGGATGTCACAATACTCAATATAATATCCAACCATTCGGTACGACATCCACGGTTCAATACGCGCTTGTGAATTGCGGTTTTTCAGTTTTGCATTTAAATAACTTCCTTGTTTTATTTCTCTCTGAATCTGCTGTACATACGCCCGCGATTTCATGTGCTGAAATGAGGAAACGCTTCCCCGCTTATATTTGAAAAAGCAACACAGGCAGCGCATCTTCTATTCTAATGACATGCAATGATAAACCTTTCTAAACTTGTTGTCCAACAAAAGTTATAAAAGCAAAAGTTTTTAATTCATAACATCAGTCGAGTGTTTGAAATAACTTCCTTGTGTAATCTGATGTGGATTCTCATCACAGAATGAGGCAGACAATAAATTCTATACTCATATTCTATGTATGTCGATTAGCATTGGCTTATGAATATACCCGAGATGGCTTGAAGAACATGGATAAACCATATATTATTGCAGACGAGTGTTTATTGTCCTTACATTTCGTCATTAAAAACGTTTAACGTTATATCTTGTTTTTAATCAGTTACAGCAATAGCGATGCTTTTATCCATATTAGAGAAATTGGAACGGAACGTCATCAGCGCTACTTCTTTGACGCATATGTGGGGTTTTTTTTGTTTGGTTTTTTTTTTTGCACTAGGGCGCCCTCTGGCGTCCAGTATGAATGAAACCCATTCTATTTTGCGTAAAATTCGAAAAAAATAATACCTCTCTCAAAAGAAAAAATAAGCAGACATATACTAATTCACGTTTTTTCTAGTGCACAGAGGTTTACGGGAGTATTTTGTTAATTTGTTCCAAAAAAAAAAACCCACACTGAAGTGGCAGGACATCAGAACTGAACCGAACTGAAAACCGTGGTTAAAAACCGAGGTACGTACGTAGGTACTGTATTGTGCATCCCTAATATATATATATATATATATATATATATATATATATATATACACGTATCACACTGTTTTTTTATATATCTGCAGTACATATATACATACAAGGAATAAATACTTGAAATATATTTGATTTAGTTAACAGATCAACAAGGGGAAAAAAACAGTGTGATACGTAACGTAGCCTATATATGCTGAGTTTGTTCATTATTGTGACAGAAAGGAAACTCAAATGGCAGAAAGTGGCATTCTATTTGTTTTCTTTAATGTACAAAAGACCTTTTACAGTGATGCATTATCAATAAGACAATAAATGACAGTGTTTTAAGTTGATTTTGCTGGTATGAGAAACAGTTAAAGTCAGTTCCAGGCTTCCGGCATTGATAACTTACAGTGCAATTGATACTTTATCAAAATAAAATACAGTGAACCAAACGCCTCATTGTTTCAATGATGGAACGGACTCAAGTACAAAGTCTATAATGTACATAATAAATAATAGTTTAGCATTTGGATACATCACAGATATGGAAATATTATGGAATATTTGGATTTGTGCCGAATGAGAGAGGTCGGATACACGAACACAAAGCTCCATTTCACAGACAGTTGAGTGCACAAACCTTTAAATTAACGTTATACTCCTTTGTCAGTGAGAGACGTGTTCACAATCAGCACATGATCACTGTCTAGTGGTCTTTGTTTTCAAATGCGCAACTCCTGACATTCGCTGTTCTTCTGCAGGCGGTTATCAAACAGAGTTGCTTTAGTTCGGGCGCCCCCTTCTGGATTGAGGGTGAATTGCCTGTATTCACTGTAAGGGACCTTTCACATGTCACGTCTTTGCACGCTCAAGTTCGTTATTTCAAATGTAGACACGCGGCAGCTGCGCTCATAATGGAATGTCCGCGCCGCATCGAGATGAAAACATCTCAACTTTTCAGAATGCCGCAAGCGCACCGCAGGTCATGTGACAACAACCAACCAATTAGCTTCATCCTTTCCCGTAACAACATTGAAAGCTCAGCCAAGATGGAGAAACAGTTGATCATAGCTGTACAGGGATAGCCATTTTTAAATATATTTAGTAGCAGAGCTACAGCAAGTGATTTTTAGTGCTAGAAATCCGTTTGTCCTTTGATGAAACTTCCTCTTCTTCACTGAGATTGCGGGTCATGGTTGCTTAGCAACAGCAGACGCCACGGGAGCGCAAGCTACAAAGCGAGAAGGAGAAATCAGCTCGCCTAGCGTTTTCCACGTGGAAAATGTGGAAAATGCTAGGCGAGCCGATTTCTCCTTCTCGCTTTGTAGCTTGCGCTCCCATGGCGTCTCATGCACCGAACCGAGATGTCAGTACCGTGACGGTTCGGTACAAATACATGTATTGTTACACCCCTAGTACTCAGCATCGGCAAGTACCAAAAATAAAAGTATCGGTATCGGGCGAGTACTGGAAAAAGTGGTATCAGTACATTCCTACAGTTACAGTTTTTTTCAACTGCTTACACACATTTTCAAAACTTTGCCTCTTTTTTTCAAAACTTTACACACAAATCTAAGAATTACACACACAAAATGTAAAATGCCTCACATCTCCTGCAAAATGAAGCACTACATTCAAAATATCACAAACACGTCTCAACAGCATCATTTGTCTTACGTTGGAAACACCTTTGCCATAATATTATATTTCTGTATGTATCATATACACACATTTATTCAAAACTTAAAGCTCTTCTTTCATGAGCTTCTATGTATATTTCTGTACAAGAATGAAAGTAATTGGCAGAGAGATGTTGAAAAATCTGGTAAACATAAAAAAACAAGATGGAAACCAAACTGTAATTATTATTATTTTTTACTGTAAGCATTTGTGGTTGTGAATACAGTATTACACAGTACGAAAGAAAATAAATATTCTACCAGTCAAAAGTTTTTAAACAGGAAGATTTTTAATGTTTTTTTAATGTTTTTCTTAAAAAGTCTCTTCTGCTCACCAAGCCTGTTTATTTGATCCAAAATACAGCAAAAATAGTAAAATTTTGAATTATTTTTACTATTTAAAATAACTTTTCTATTTGAATATATTTTAAAATGTAATTTATGCCTGTGATTTCAAAGCTGAATTTTTAGCATCATTACTGCAGTCACATGATCCTTCAGAAATCATTCTAATATTCTGATTAGCTACTCAGAAAAAAAAAAAAAAAAAAAAAACATTTATTATTATTATTATTATTATTATTATTATTATTATTATTATTTTGTTGATTTTTTTTCAGGTTTCTTTGATGAATAGAAAGTTCAGAAGACCAGCATTTATATAGAAATGTTTCTATTCATCAAAGAATCCTGAAAAAAAGGTACTTAACTGTTTTAAATATTGATGGTGATAATAATAATAATAATAATAATAATAATAAATGTTTATTATATTAGAAAGATTTCTGCAGGATCATGTGACACTGAAGACTGGAGTAATGATGCTGTAAATTCAGCTTTTTGTCTGTATCACAATATATTACATATTTACAATACATTCACATAGAAAACAGTTATTTTAAATAGTTTAAATATTTCACAATATGCATTGCATAATTCATAATTTTGAAAACGGTGATTATTCCAAGGCCTTTTCTAAAACCATGATTGGTTGGTGTTAAGTAAAGCAATGAGTGTTTGCACAAGTGAGGTGTTAGTGTGAGGCACTGACGAATTAGTGTGGCATTTTGATTGGTTGTGTTTGAAAAAGAAAATCAAGATACTTCCTGTTAGATTCTTGTGTGTTACATAAAGAATTGTGTGTTGTGTTTTGCAAAAAGTGTATTATGAAATTGAAAACTGAGTCAAAGGCCAAGAATTAGTGTATGGTTTTGCAGATTTGGTGTGTGGTTCTGGTGTTTGAGTGTCAGGTTTTAGAAACTGTGTGACAAGTAAAGATTTTGTGTGTAAGCAGTTGAAGAAAACTGTAACACAGTCAGCTGAACGCTTTGTATTTGTCCTAAACAGATTGTACATTTTCATTTATTTCATACAAGTTACAAATCATGCAAATAATTTTCTCAAAACAATGTGCACAAAACTCCAAAATCTTTTCACCATAGTTAATGAAACCAACCAATACTTGACAGTTTTTCTCAATTGCTAAAACACTATAACCAGTCTTTTGAAGTAAAATTTCAAAACCATAAAGCCATTTTTCAAAAAGCACACCCATTTTCCTGAACTATAAACACTATTCCCCTGCTTTAACACATGATAGTCCCTACATTTCTCAGTGCTTACACCATGTGGTCATTTAGAAATCACTAGCATTCAATATTGTTCACTCAAGTCTGCAAAGTTTGAGCTCAATTAGCACACAATTACCCAAGTGGAAACACTAGGAGTCAAAATTTATCACACACCAATCAGAACCTTCGATGGAGATAAAAGGGCCAAAGTCAGCTGTATGCATTTCTCAGATCAGAAATTAAATTCTCAACACTACTTATTTAGTCACTTCACATCATAAAATGTTTCAAATTTTTTTGAACAAGTTGCATTTGATTATGCAACTGATTTGTCTGCGGTTTCCTACATTATCATTTCCTGTTGTCATGTTGCTCAAAATGTATTACATGTATATAGTTCTCTGTGCTATAGTCTTACCCCTCTAAACATCAAGTCATTAGCTCATCGTATGTGTCTTTACAGTAAATGCTAAATTATTGATCTAGTTGTCATAAACTGTCAGGCATATTCTACACACTTCTGTTAGACTTTTTGTAACTTTGCCATGAATTACTCAAGTGAATATTGACTTTCACTAATGTCGAAACTACAGATCAACCAATGATAAAGCAGTTCTCTGAAATAGTTCAAAGGTGAATCCTATCCTGTCTTTTTCAATCAATATCCCACATACAGTAATGTGTAATTTCAAAGAGGAAGAGTAGGAGGTGAAAGAGGAAGAGGAGGAGAAGGAGGAGGAGGACGACGACAACAACATGGAAGAGAAATAGGAAGGGCAAGGGTAAGAAAACAAGCAGTCTCATATATTTTAGTTGATGCGTGCCAGGGTTGGAACAGGCATGCTAGAGGATTCTACCCCCGCTGCCTGTCCATTTAATTAAGTCTGTGATGTTGAGGAGGTTCTTTGGCCTGTCCCAGACCAAAGACAGGATGCTGGGGCAGAATAATTATTTTTGTTGTTGTTTGCTGTTTTGTGCTGTAATCTACAGTACAATAAATTAAGGATTAAACCACTTGCAAATGCATACATTTGTTGTGTTCATCATGTGAATTAATTTTTTTTTCCCAAGCAACACTTATTACCAGTTTTCATAGGATTGTTTTGAATTGATCTCATCAGTGTGTAAAACTCTTGTAGTGTATGTGTTTTTGAGGGTTTGTGTGTCATGTCTGAGAAAAAGACTGAGTTGATTTTCAGCAAGTTTAAAGGGGCAATTAGTTTTTCCTCATGGGTTATAGCAGGTATTGGATAACAATTTTTATTTCATTTAGATTTGCACAATATATATAAAACAAAACTCCCTGTTGAAGAATTTCAATAAACATGTATTTTCATTAGCATATTTGTGCATCTACAGCTGAAAGTGTTTTATAATCAGTAGAGAACAAACCTATAGATGTGATGTTAAAATTTACTTTTAATAAATGCATTTCTAGGAAAAAAATCGCAATGATTCATTTTGCAGTAAAGTTGAACTGTTTGTTTAAGATAATTTGGTGTTTTATGGCTGTGCTAATTGTTCTGAGAACAAGTACACTGCATTGGAGAAAAGTGTCAAATCGATTGAGAAAAACTGTAATAGTTAATGTTAAACACACTTGGTTTGCTGTTCACAATGGAGGCTTGAACCTGAGGCTCGGTTTGAGCTCCGAGTTCAACCCCTCCACTGCGGTACTACATAGAGAGAGAATAACAGAAATACTCTGTAAATATATACTGAATATATACACAGGTCTTTCTGCACTCTCAGAAAAAAATGTACAAGAGCTGTCACTGTGGTGGCACCTTTTCAGAAGGTATATTTTTGTACTGTAAAGCAGCTCTAACAAACCGATAGAGTCATTATTGAGTCAGTTCAGTGTTGATTCAGTTCAGTTCAGTAACTGTAAAGTTCATCAGTTGTTCATACAGACTGTATATACAGTGTATTTGTGCACATACATGTACGTGTGAGTGCTGTGACAAACTCCACTGCACACTGAACAAACAAAACACACAAGACACTAGTGATTTACATTTGTCATATCTGAGTGTAGTTTGGTGTTGTAGGGTATCAGAGCGAATCAGACAAATGGAAGATTCGATCAGAACATTTGGTTGAAACCAAAGAGCCAAATTCCACAAAGGGGCCCAGAACCACGTCATAAATCTGTCCAGGATACCCTGGCGCCAGCCAGCCTGAAGTAAGCCTAACCAACTAACTTTCACAGCTTTGAACAACTTGCAACATTAAAACAAAAGAACACAATTATTGATAATCCCATCTCAGGAAGGAGATTATCAATATTGGGGCGAGAAACCCGAGATTAATGGTCAAAGATGCAGCCCATCAGGACCATCACATGAGGAAACTTTGTTGGGTGGTGCTCCCCCACCCAAGACAAGAACCAGACCAAGTTTCTTCTAAATTCCTTTGTTCCTTGGAACATGCCCTTAGTTCACAGAATGGCAGAGACTGTCCATTTTACCTAAATATGCACCAAAACGATGCTTAAAAGGACATATGAATGAACATCAGACCATTGCATAACTCCCTGCTATGTATGCCACCCACACATTTGTCTATTATGTTCTAATCACTCGTTGTGTATGTCCTTTTTAATAACTATTGAATAGCTTAAGGGTTTATATTCATGTTTGGTATGTATGAGTTTGAAAATTCATGCTTTGAATGTTTCCACCAATCAATTCATTGTCAAATGTGTTGTATTCATGTTATAGGAATCATGGCCAAATTATACTCTGCAAGAGCGGGAAAATTCTGACCATGTGACTGATAAGATAACATGCTGATTTATGTTTTGGGAGGAGAAACATAGCAATATCCTGAGTTAAGACAACATCTAATTGGTCAAGACACCATTTTGGGATGTGTCCAAAGCTGAGTTTAAAACCACAGGACACCATCAAATTTTGCTTTTAGCTATTTCCATCGCTCCTAGCCATGCTTTTAGCTTTTAGCTTTAGCTTTTAGCTATTGGTTTAACCATTGCTTTTAGTCAGGCTCTTAGCTTGTGCTTTTAGTTTGTGCTTCGTGCCATCTCTTTTAGCCATGCTTTTTGCCATAATTTGCCGCTGCTTTTTGCGTTCTTTGAACGCTTCCTGGCTTGCACGCCAGCCACTCCTCTAACGAAAACATGAGGAGACCGTCACATTTCTTTCTTTTACTTTAATCTTTTCTTTCCGTTGAGAGTTTCGTGTTCTAAGTTAAGTTTTGCCGCTAAGCCGTGTCTCAGACTTCGTGCCTGCCTCAAAACTTCAACCAGCGTACACGACTCCATCATCCAGCCAACGCCCAAGACATCACCTCCAACGACCACGGACTTCCAACCAATCAGCAACCTTGGGGAACCCCTTTCTGCAACGACGTCATCAAAGGAAACCCCTTAACACAAAGGCAACGCAAGTACAACCTCCAGATTCTAGCTGAACTGGTGCATTAATATAGCGTTTAATAACCTCACTAAGAAACTCAACGCGAGGGTTAATTAAATGATTGATGGTTGTTCAGGTCTAAGCAATTGCATATACGTATGCTATAAACTTGGGATTTCACATTTTCACTCTTCTAAACTCATTCTTTCCTCATCTCTCTCTCTTTCTGCAACTTGTATGAATGTGTGAATGCGCGTCTATGTGTTAGATTAGTTTATATGTCTTAGGTTTTTCCAATAAATTCCTATTCATATTGAAAAGAGAAGTATCTTGTGTTTTGTGCTTATAAATTAATGTCTTAAACTGCCGACCTTGTTACCGTGCTAAGAAATAGTGTTTTCACTATATTTTGGATATTAGTATCCAGTACAGTGTTGATGTTATACGGCTCGCTCAATGAATCACTGACCGATTCATTGATCCGCTGTATACGGAGATTCTGTTCAATCTTAAATGATTCCCTTTGAGCAAAATTGACTTCTGTAGATCCCCTACAGTGTGTATATGACCAATCATTTGATGTTTGTGTGTAGAGTTACTGTGAAATACAGGAGGAGATGGGGAGGTGGAGAACTGCTAGATGAATTGATGCACAACAAAAAAGTTTAGAGCTCAATCAGCTGAACTCACAGCAGCAGAAAGAGACTGAACACTTCAAACATACTTTACATTGTGTTTCATCTGTGAGAGTCAAATATGATCTTACCACAGTTTCTCCAGTTTACAGTGAGGATCCTCCAGTACAGAACAGATGAACGTCAAACCTGAATCTCCTAGTTTATTCCATGACAGATTCAGATATCTCAGGTGTGAGGGGTTTGATCTCAGAGCTGAAGTCAGAGCAGCACAACCTTCATCTGTGACACCACAATATCTCAACCTGTAGAGAACAATGACACACTCTTCACTCTCTCACATCAGATCAGATCAGATCACAATCCTAAACAGACTAGTAAATATGTCTACATTTCCATTGGAGATTCATCACTGTTGTAAAAATAATAAAGACATTCAAAAAGCTTTCAGCACATGTGCTTCATAAATCCAGATTTCACAGAGGAAAGATGATCTCAATTTGTCATGTTTGTTAATCACTGTATGATCCACTAATATTGTGGTACAGGATGAAACAAAATCTCTTTAATAAAAAAACATACTGATTTTGGTTTCAGAACAAGTACAGAAATAAATAAAGAGATCAGTAGGGAAAGGAATATTAATCAAAGTACTAGAATCAACTAAACCTCCAGTAAACGACTGCTGGGTCAAAAGCAGGAGCAACAGGACACAGTTTATATAATTTTATTATTATATTATTATTATAATTGTGAAAATCTAAATAATTACACCATGTGTTAATTAATCACATATCAAATTTTCAGCAAATCACCCCCAAATGATAATTTAAAGTTATTATTGTGTCAAATTAGAAAAGCATCAAATAGACATTACAGAAATAAATAAATATATAAAACAAACAAATGAATAAATAAAACAAACAAACAAACAAACAAATTAATTAATAAAAAACTTTACAAAGAAGAGGCGAGTAAATGATGACGGAATTTTCATTTCTGGTTGAACTATTATTAATATAGAAATACAAACTCATTTTAATGAAATGACACTCTAAATGAGAAACTAAACTGTCAGTAGGTGGCAGTAATTTTATTTATGTATGTATGTATGTATGTATGTATGTACGTATTCATTTATTTATTTTTTGGTCTGATTAAGTAATTGGCTGCATTCAAAACCAATATCTTGATATTGATTTAATTTTCTCATTTTGTGTCTTGTTGATGAAACAGCTGCCCATTTATTTTGTGATTGTAATATAACCAATACATTGAGTTGATATACGTTTTTATATTTTTAACCCTACTAATGTCACCCACAGTTTTATTTTTAAAGTTATTATTACAGAACCCAAAATAGTTATCTCTTGAATATGTTGTAAATTTCTTTATTTTATATGCAAAGTTTTGCATCCACAAGCACAAGTGCCTCATATCTCCTTTGTGTTTTTGTCTTTTTCTTTTTGTATGTAACACTTGTTTCATCCCTCAGGTTTATAAAATAAATAAATAAATAAATAAATAATATTTTTAAAAAGCATTATGATGAATTATTCAAAGTACATACTATGATGAACACAAACCCATGATATTTATGTTTTCTGTTTTATGACATTATAATTATTGTTAAAGATACAACCATGGAATCTTTACCTGATCTTGTATGTAATTATTTAATTATTTATTAAGTTTTGCAATAAAAAGAAAGAAAGAAAGAAAGAAAGAAAGAAAGAAAGAAAGAAAGGTATCAGCGCTGCATTGCAAACCCATTCTGAGTGAACGCCTCATTGATTTACTCACTGCAGTTTTAAAGCCCTCATTATCTGTTCCCGTCTGTAGGTGGGATTGTCAGCCGACAGGTTATAATAAACCGTTATTGAATCAAAGACCTACTGAGGTAATAATAAATATATAGATGTTCAACTGAATTGATAACATGTGCTTAATAACTGTGTAAACTTTACAATGTACCCTTGTAAATGTATAGTTTTAGAGTAAAATTAAATAAAAAAAAAAATGGAATGAAATGGAAAAAAAATGGACTTCACTTCGGCCTTCAACACTATCATACCAGACCTACTCCTGCAAAAATTAACTGAGCTCTCCGTGCCTACCTCCATCTGTCAGTGGATCACCAGCTTCTTGACAGACAGGCAGCAACTAGTAAAGCTGGGAAAATTCTCATCCAGCACTCACACAATCAGCACAGGCGCTCCTCAGGGTTGTGTTCTCTCCCCACTGCTCTTCTCCCTCTACACCAACGACTGCACCTTCAAAGACCCCTCTGTCAAGCTCCTGAAGTTTGCGGACAACGCTACAGTCATCGGCCTCATTCAGGACGGTGACGAGTCTGCCTATAGACAGGAGGTTAAAGAGCTAGCTGTCTGGTGCAGTAGAGATGACAGTAAACTTCAGGAGGAACCCCCCTGCACTCTTCCCTCTCACCATCATGGACAGCACTGTAATGACAGTGGAGACATTCAGATTCCTCGGCAACACCATCTCTCAGGACCTGAAGTGGGACATCCACACTGACGTAATTTTCAAAAAGGCCCAGCAGAGGCTGTTCTTTCTTCGCCAACTGAGGAAGTTCAACCTGCCTCAGGAACTACTGAAACAGTTTTACACTGCCATCATCGAATCCGTCCTCTGCACCTCAATAACTGTCTGGTTCAGCTCAGCTACCAAATCTGACCTCAGAAGACTGCATCGGACAGTCCGGACTGCTGAGCGAATTATTGGCACAACCGTTCCTACTCTTCAAGAACTGTACTTATCCAGAGTGAGCAAAAAGGCTGGCAAAATCACTCTGGACCCCTCACATCCAGCACACTCCCTCTATGAACTGTTGCCGTCTGGTCGACGTGTAGTAGATTTTATTGGGCAAGCTATGAATTAATCAACTATAATTAATGTTAATGTAGCCATTTATATATCAAGTTATTCCTCCATTATAATCCTAGATCCCTAGAAACCTTGGTGGGAGACAGAGGCCTGCATGGTGAAACGGTATGGACCCTCAGATATAAGAAACAGATGGACCTGTCAAGGGTCTCGTTCTATACCAAAACAAGTCTGGGGGGCCTCTCTCTTTCACCCTAGGGAGAAATCAATTATATACATAAGGTATAGAACACGCCTTAAGGAAACTGTCTAAAAGGGGCAACACAAAGAACTAAGTTAGATTTGCTCTGCAGAGGACTTCTCGGCTTTATTCTCTTTGTAAATAAAGTCTATCGTCTGAAATCAAGACCAAAGGCTCTGAGTGTGGTTCTTAGGCAGAACGGGCAGGAACTACCACAAATTGGCGCCCGAACAGGGACTTGAAAAGGAGCAGCAGAGTGGACGACCACTTTTGGGCTCACTTGACGGACAACACAAACGGGTGGCCACCCAAGAAAAAGGTAAACAATTTTTGCTTATATAGTTAGTTTGTGTTGTTTGCCAGTCTGCCCTGGGTGGTAAGGACACTTAAATTTGCTCCTCCAAATTTAAAAAGAACAAAAGAGAAGCAGTGGTCTTTATTTCAGATGAAAACTGCATGTACATATCTGTTTTACTGTTAGGAAGGCCTTGATGGATAGCCTAAATTGAAACTAGACTGTGTAGGCAGGAATACATTGCAAGCAATGGTCTGTGTTTATTGAAGGCTGGGCCAGAAAGGACAGCAATAAACGGCAAACAGATATATTATAGGAAAGGGCCGGAAAGCACTAAGTCCTTTGGATACCGCTCTGTAAAGGCGTACAGGAGATACAGAGGGCTGAATGGGAAGGCACAAAGCCTGCTGGACACTGTTTTTTTACTGAGTTGAGGAAGAGTAGCAGTGAAAGAGCGAGAGCCCTGCAGGTCACTCAGGATCGAGTGTAGTGTTTTGTTGTATGTCTGAAACTGTGTCTGTGTCCAGATGCATGTCTGTGTGCATGATGGTGATTGTATGAAAGAGAAATAATTTCCGTATTGGGTGGGCAGGAGTTGCGCACTTGTCCTGGATCGTCCCTTGAGTGGGGGCAGAGGCGGGCGCAACTGTTGCCCCTGCGAGAGGAATGAGTGACTGTATGAGCCCTAAAAAATAAAGGGACAAAGAATGACTTTATGAGCCCTATAAATAAAGGGACAAAGAATGCAAGAATGAGCCCTGTGTGAATAAAGGGACTAGAAGGAGTGAATGTGTTTAAGAGAACGTATCAATAAATATTGTCAAAATTTTATATGTTGATGTCTGTGTGAAAGAGAAAGGAGAAAACTTTTTGAGATAACTGCACCAGAAGTGAGAAAAAGGCATTAAATTAAATATCTTAAAATAATCTTAAATGCAGACTGAAGAAAGAGAGGACATAAAATATAAGACGAACTTTCTAGAAGTTTCGAATATTGAGTTATCATATAAAAGAGTAGAGTTTATTAATTCAGACAGAAAGTGTACATGTATCAGACAAAATAATAAAAGCTAAGGTTTAAAAATGTGTATGTCACAAAATAAAGACTAAAATTAGAAGAAATTGAGTAAAATAGCTAAATTAAGTGGGGAAAACTAGTAAGGTAAACTAATAAAGGAAAATAAAACTATAAAGTTAAATATTGGATTGAATATTAGAAGTATGGCAGCCACGCCGGTGGAAATATTAGGATTAAAATATCCATTATGTAAAGAAGAGATAAACAAGGTCTCAAAAAAATGGGAAAAGAGAACTAGAAGTTTGATGACAAAATGGCCAAAAGAAGGGACATCTGATGTAGCACTGTGTGAGGAAATGGAAACATTGATAAAAAACTACAAAACTAAAAGCATCAGTAAAAAGAGAGAAAAAAGAGAAGCAAAAAGGGAAAAAGAGAAAGAAGTGATAGCCATGTTTAAAAAGGAAGGATAAGATGCATTAAAAAATATAAAACAAGCAAGAAAAATATTGAAGGAGGTAGATAAAGAGACAAAGAAAAAGGAAAAGTTGTTTTCTAAACCACGTCTCAGGAGAAATGCAGATGGAAGGTCAAGTAGAGCTGGAAGAAAAAATGAAACCAGATGTAAAGAGCCTACAGAGAAAAGGAGGTGAAGAATATCTACCGCTAGATTGCTATAAACAGGCACGCATAGCGTTAGAAATGATGAAAACTAACCAGGAAGGAAAGACAGGATATGAGGAAGTGTTAGAAGAAATGAGAAGGAAAGAAAAAGAAGTTGAAGCACAAGTAGAGGCTATGGAGCAAGAGATGGTCACTCGCCTCCCAGATATCCATGAGGGGGCTGGAAAGTGGATCAGGGTGTTTGAGGAAGAAACTATGGGAAAACTTTTGGCTGTGGGAGACATTAAAGCGTTGCTAGCTAAAACTGTGGGAGGGGCAAAGATGGAAGAAATTCTTTAAACAGCCTCTCTGGACAGAGCTGTGAACTCTCATAACATGGATGGAATTATTTTTGATGCATTCCGTCCAGCAGTGTCGCAGGCACTGCGGGCTGAGTACCCAATAAGACTGGACCCTAAATCATTAAAGGGAGACGAGCTGAAAGAAACAGAGAATCCTACCACATATGTCCAGAGACAGCTGAAAAGATGGAAACAAGAGACTGAAGGGAATCCTGAAACAGACCCATTAATGGCAACATTATTTCGACATGCTGTGATTGATGCTATGCCACCAGCAGTAAAATGCAGGCTGGAAGATGTGGTCGGTTTAAACTCTAAAACACACAAAGAGTTTTGTGATCATGTGTCTCATGCAGTGGAGCAATTTAGAAAAAATGAACAAAAGCTCAAGAATCAAGAGAAAGAGCTACAGAGAAAACTGACTCAATTACAGCTTGAAGAACTAACAAAAAAATTCAAGCTTCAGTAAAGAAAGAAGAAGCAGAGCAAATGTCAGTGATGTCTCCAGTAAGTGCTCCTCCACCAACTATACAGCCAAACCCACCTACAGCTGTTCCTCTAACCGCACACTCGACCCCTGTACCCATATTTAATGTGTATACGCAGCAGCCAGGGCCAATGGGATGGAGAAAAAGACCAGCACAGAGAGGCCAGAGAGGGAGAGGCAGACCTTCTACAGGCCCTCCAGGCCTATGCTGGGGCTGTGGACAGCCCGGACATAACAAAATTGACTGTCCCAACAACCCATGGCATCAGCACCCTCAGGGGGGAAGGGGGGAGAGTTGGCCACAGCCTAACCGAGGTACAGTGCAGGGCCCAGTAAACCCTTGGGGAGGCCCCAATCAAGGTTTTTAGAGGTGCCCAGAGAATCCTATCGGGGAGAATCAGCTTCCAATGTTAACAACTAAAGCTGATCAAGAACCTATTATGCAAATTAAAAGACACACCCGTCATGTTGGATACAGGAGCTGTTTACACATGCTTGAATAAAAAATATGGTTCACAACTCCTCTTGTCTGGAAAATTTGCAAAGACAATAGGATTCTCGGGACAAATGCAACTAATTCCAATGACAGCTCCAGTGTGTCTCCAAACAAAAAATCAAAGTATAACCATGCCCATCCTGGTATCAAATCAGACTCCTGTCAACTTGTTAGGACGAGATGCATTATGTAGGCTAGGATTACAAATTTGGTGTTCTCCAGAAGGTGTGTATATTATGCTTATGAAAAAGCATCCACAATAACCATGGGATACCCAGTTACAATTTAAACTCATCACAAAATTGTAGAATTATTAGAACAAGGGAAATTTGTTCCAAGTCAAGCTCGAATTCTGGCCTGTTCATCACTACTCACATATCCCGATATTACTATTAAGTGATGCCATACAGTTAATCCAGCAGAACTAATTCCTTTGGCTTTTGAAGGAAAACCACATGATTGTGTAAATGAAGCATTGGCATTTACTAGATTACGACCACATCTTGAATCAACACCCATTCCTGAAGCAGAAGTCACTTATTTTGTAGATGGTTCTAGCTTTAGAGACCATACAGGCAATCATACAGGATATTCAGTAGTGAAGAAAGACAAAGAAGTATTTATATCTGTAATATCACAACATTGTGTACAACCTTGCTCCGCTCAGTTAGCAGAATTAAAAGCTCTTACAGCTGCATGTCAGTTAGCAAAAGGACAAACCGTTAACATCTTTACAGATTCAGCATATGCTCATGGGGTATGTCATCTATTTGGAGCCGTTTGGAAGCAAAGAGGTTTCAAAAAGAGTGATGGAACTCCCATCCAACATGGTGAACACACAGGACAATTAATTTCTGCTATGATGTTACCAAAAAGACTAGCAGTAATTAAATGTCAGGCACATAAAAAAGGAAATGATTATATCATTAAGGGAAACAATGCAGCAGATCTAGAAGCCAAAAAAGCTTCAGGATGTCAGGTAGCAGTATTAGCACCTGCACCTGTAGAACCTCAGCCGCAGTTAGATGACATAATTCAAATTCAACAACAAGCAGGCCCCTATGGACAATCAATGTGGCACCAAAGGGGAGCCAAAAAAGATTCACAAGAGATCTGGTGTACCCACGGAGGACAAATTGTTGCACCAACTGCACTTTTAAATATTCTCATTGCAGATGCCCATAGTTTTGATCATTGTGCAAGGGGGAAGGTAATAAGGAAGATTAAACAACAAGGATACTGGTCTCCCTATTTATATGCAATGGTGAATGAATTTTTGTCCACATGTGAAATTTGTGCCAAATATAATGTGAGGAAAGGGATAACAACACCAATCGGCCACATACCTGTTCCAGAAGTTCCCTTCAGACATCTTGTAATGGATTACGTGGATATGATAAAGCGAGTCCAAGGCAAAAGATACATGCTTGTGATCATAGATAGATTTAGCAGGTGGGTGGAGGCAGTACCATCAGCAGATCTGGGAGCAGGAACAGTAATCAAATTTCTAACCAGAGAAGTAATTCCTAGATTTGGGATACCATCAGAAATAAGTTCAGACAATGGGTCAGCATTCATACAAAAAACTGTAAAACAAGTATTGCAACAATTAAGGATAAAACAGAGATTAGGATCCGTCTACAGACCAGAAGCGCAAGGGATGGTAGAACAGCTCAATGGGACTATGAAGGCCAAAATTAACAAAATATGTCAAAGTACTAAGCTTAATTGGATTGATGCATTACCTCTTGCACTAATGAGCTATCGCATGCAAACTAACAGAAACACGCACTTAACACCGCATGAAATGCTTACAGGTCGACCCATGACTGTGCCATATTGTAGAGGTCCCTATAAAGGACCGCCTCTTGAACAATTACAAATGGAACTTCGGTCTTATATGACGAAATTAACTGCCATACATAAAGCTATCTATTTACAGGAAAAAAGAAAAGAGCCCAGAGAGGAAACAGAGACGGCGTGTCCAGTCGTTCCAGGTGACCAAGTATATCTGAGGGTGTTCCGGAGAAAATGGAATGAGCCCAGGAGAGAAGGACCCTACAAAGTGGTGAGAGCTACTCCAACAGCAGTCCAAGTGGAGGGAAGCACGACCTGGTATCATCTAAACCACTGCACTAGAGTTCCCAAGCAAAGGACGGAAAAAGAAAGAAACAGCAGGGAAAATGATGAGGAGGAACCAGAGACACAAGATGAAGTGCAAACCGACGAAAGCTCAAACAAAGATCCACAAGGAGCTCACATTCTCCTGTCAGATCAACAGGAGAGGAAAGAGAATAAGTCTGACAATTTATCCGAAGACCATTATATGCCTAGTGCACCTAACAATGCAAGTCCAGACTCACCCAGTAGAGGGCAACCTGACTTCCCTTCAATTGACCTTTCAACCCTTGAACAACAGTGATAATGATGTCAACATCACTAAACTGATGAGTATCAATAACCAACTCAGTGATAGACAACACAACAGAACTAATGATAATCAAAACTCATAGAAACGCGGATTATGACATCCAAGGTGATGAAGACATTAGTCAACTTGATGAATTATGGGAAACAGCCCAAAATAATGAGTGGTACAGATGGGCAGCCTTTACGGCTAGAGAAACAGGGAAAGCAAATTGCTTACTATGCTCCAAATCCCCTTTAAACAAAGTGATAGCCATACCAAATCCACATGACTATCAAAAATGTGCAGAATTTGGGAGAAATTTTTGTCATTTAACCGATTTCACCAGACCATATTGTATGGCTGAATGCCTAGGTTTTTTGGGAGATCCTAGATTAACAGATTATTTCTTTAGCCAACTCTGGGGATCTTGATGTCAGTATTCAGATATTGGACAAGGTATAAAAATAGAAAAACAGAAAGTAGAGATTCCAAAATGGTATAACATAGATTATAAACAAGAATATGAGTGCTTTCATAAACCAAAAGGAACACAAAATGTGGGTAAGTTTAAAGGAAAATGTGCTGTTATTTGGCATATAGATAAGAAAAATTATTGGAAATCTGGAGCTCCAGAACTTTTAGCACATGGCACAAGTAAAGAAAGAAAAATAGCACCTGAAAAATGTGAAAATCAAACTATGGCTTTACCTTCTATAGAAATATATGAAGACCAATCATTAATAATAGCAGATTTCTTTTGGATCTGTGGAGGTGAGCTATTATTGCCTTTTTTACCAGTAGGATGGAAAGGCCTATGTGTAAGAGTAAGATTAATTCAAGAGATTAACATAGCCCAATGGGGAACGGAACAAAGCACTAACAAAGAAGACAACAGAATTAGAAGAGGTTACGAACCAGACCCCAATGTGGTTATAGACTCAATTGGACAACCGAGAGGAATCCCCAATGAATTTAAAGCAAGAGATGAAATAAAATCAGGTTTTGAGTCAATATTTATCTGGATCACTCCAAACAAAAATGCAGAATGGATTAATTATATTTACTATAATCAACAGAGATTCATTAATTATACTGATGAGGCATTGAACTTATTAGGAGATCAAGTACACGCAACAAGTAGAATGACATGGCAGAACAGGCAGGCTCTGAACTGGCTTTTAGCAGACAAAGGAGGAGTTTGTGTTATGTTTGGAGATCAATGTTGTACTTTTATACCAAATAATACTGCACCTGGGGGAGCTTTTAGTGAAATGATGATTAAAATTAAAAAACTTAAGAACAGAAGTTACAGCAAATGCCGGAAGAGACAAACGGGTCTGGGATTGGTTTGATCTAAAACTTGGAGAATGGGGAGCATGGTTTGCTAAACTAGGAATGTTTTTAGGAGTTGCCATATTCATAGGAGGATTATTATTTTGTTGTGTATTACCCATATTGAGAACATTAATCGTTAAGGCTACAGTTAAGCAAATGGAGATGATAAAAAGTCCAAATAATAAGCAAATGACTACCGAAAACAGCCTGGATGAATATTATGAAGGGTTGCTGAACAGATTGAACTTAATGGAGCAAACTTCAGATGAGAATTCCAGTACCTCTGATGAGGATGAAGAAGAAGAGTAAAGATGAACCAAGCCCTGGGTTTATGTGCTAGCCTAACCTCTGCCCAAGGGTGGCTCTCTACGATGCGTAAAGTGTCTGGGCTGAAGACCTACTATGCTAACATTGGGATATTCTATGTATTATTTTTGAATGTATTTTATGTTTTACACATAACTGTGAAAACCACAGGCAAACCCAAGAGTTAAGGAGACAGGATCTTTTACTCCTTCCTATAGCCAAATGAGGGGGGAGATGTTTGGTCCTGATGCTCCGCCGGAGTGTTGCTGCATAATCTAGTCATTGTTGATAAAACTGTGTGACTCATTTAGTCACTAGGTAGTGTTAACTGATTAGACTGTATTTTGAAGTAGTACTCTGGGTAAGGATAAATGAATATGAGACTTACTAAGTCTCAGAGGGGGGAATTATGTAGTAGATTTTATTGGGCAAGCTATGAATTAATCAATTATAATTAATGTTAATGTAGCCATTTATACATCAAGTTATTCCTCCATTATAATCCTAGATGCCTAGAAACCTTGGTGGGAGACAGAGGCCTGCATGGTGAAACGGTATGGACCCTCAGATATAAGAAACAGATGGACATGTCAAGGGTCTCGTTCTATACCAAAACAAGTCTGGGGGGCCTCTCTCTTTCACCCTAGGGAAAAATCAATTATATACATAAGGTATAGAACACGCCTTAAAGAAACTGTATAAAAGGGGCAACACAAAGAACTAAGTTAGATTTGCTCTGCAGAGGACTTCTCGGCTTTATTCTCTTTGTAAATAAAGTCTATCATCTGAAATCAAGACCAAAGGCTCTGAGTGTGGTTCTTAGGCAGAACGGGCAGGAACTACCACAGACGCTACAGAGCACTGAGCACCAGAACAGCCAGGCACAAGAACAGTTTCTTCCCTCAAGCAATCCATCTCATGAACACTTCAAAATAAACGTGGAACACACAACACTATTATACATTCACTTATCCAGTTATTTATTTAACACACATACTTATTTAAACATCTAATTACACCTTACGTACATAGTAAATTGTTTATTTTGTATATTGTAAAGTTATTGCTATTTTTGCACATTGTCTGTCTTGTATAATTGTATATTGTTCTTTTTATTATGTCTTTTATTGTGTCTGGTCCTGTCACTGTCATTCTATTGCACTGTGGAGCTTCTGTCACTACAACAAATTCCTAGTATGTGTAAACATACATGGCAATAAACCACATTCTGATTCTGATTCTGAAATGCAATAAATGCAGAATATTGATGTTATTGATATACTTAACTGTTCAGCCCCCCCTTAGCAGCACAGAGAAACAAACAAACAGAAAAAAACCTGGAGCCACCACTGTTTGTTGGCAAAAACAGATAATATTGTGTCTAAATTTAACAAAATATTAAGTTCTCATTTATTGAACTCTGTGGACTACATCACACAGTGAGCTGTTGTCCTGCATCATGTTCATCAATCAATGAATATAAGATGATCTATACGTAGGTCTGGGGTGGTGCGGATGCGTTATATGTGATGATAATTGTAACATTTTATTTAATCCACAACTAATTAATTAACATGTTAAATCAACAGCCAAACAACAAACAACACTTTTCCAGTCTAAACTCTGTCACACAGTGCTCAGACTCAAACTTGCTCAAGACTGCTTATGTCTGTGCTGTTTAATCAGGTCTGTCATTACATTAGATGATACTGTCCTTTAATACATGCCTCATAAATGGGAAAGATGATGTTGGTCTTTGCATCTTTGATGCAATAAACTCAAATCAAGTTTTTTTTATTTTTTGAGGGTGTGTTCAGATGACAA
Source organism: Labeo rohita (assembly GCF_022985175.1). Lineage (NCBI taxonomy): Eukaryota > Metazoa > Chordata > Actinopteri > Cypriniformes > Cyprinidae > Labeo > Labeo rohita. Next base: position 32,494,685 of record NC_066882.1, on the reverse strand, counting down.
GTGTAGAAATAGCCTCCAAGTCTTGCACAACTCAGGAAATTAATGAGTTTTGGGTTTCCTGAGGTTTTATTATATGTGACCCTGGACCACAAAACCAGTCATAAGTGTCAATTTTTTTCTTAAACTGAGCTTTATACATCATCTGAAAGCTGAATAAATAAGCTTTCCATTGATGTGTGGTTTGTCAGGACAATATTTGGTCGAGATACAACTATTTGAAAATCTGGAATCTGAGGGTGCAAAAAAAAAAAAATATTGAGAAAATCACCTTTAAAGTTGTCCAAATGAAGCTCTTACTAACGCATATTACTAATCAAAAATTAAGTTTTTATATATTTACAGTAGGAATTTTACAAAAAATCTTAATGAAACATGATCTGAAACTTGATTTTTGGCATAAAAGAAAAATCTATAATTTTGACCCATACAATGTATTTTTGGCTATTGCTACAAATAAACCCCAGCGACTTAAGACTGGTTTTGTGGTCCAGGGTCACATATATAAAAAAGATTCAGAGTAAGACAAGTGCTGGTATTCTGCAATAATCTGCATAAGTACTAACAAATGTTATTATGTGAACTTTAAAGATCCACTGAAGTGCTTTGAAATGCATTATTCTATATGTTGACATAATTTCAACTGAAACAGGAAGACAGTAGAAGAAGTAGTCCTGCCCCCTTTCTTAAACAGCCAATAGCATTTCCTTTTTATCACAGCTTAAGCCAGAGCCGCTGAGCTCAATAAAGCTCCATTTGACAGCGTATGACAGTCACAATCTCATCTATATTGCTATAAAATATAGCACTCCGTGTAGAATTTAAATGGGTTTGATACGCTTTGTGGTCTGCGCCGATTCACGCGTATGATCCGCTCTGTGATATCGTGTCTCTAGACTGAAGCAGACTGTGTGCACGTTGCAGCGGTTCGCCTGACACAGCACAAAACTAGACTTCTTTCACCCCAGTGGAAAAAGCATATTTACACTGTCTGAATCGTTCCCTGTCCCCTATATAGTGCACTACATGCCATTTGCCATACAGAAAATACTAACTGTGAAAAAGTTTTAGTGTGTACTTATAGTGTAGGGGGCGGGACACTTTGGATTCTAAGTAGCATGTGATTGGACAGAAAGTTTGATGAGAAGCTGAAGTGATGTTATCAAACTGTTGATCCATATTGGTGGATATGTTATAGTTACAGTTATAGGCTGCAAGTTTTGAATGCTTACATCTTGTAAATGCAAATGTTGTCATTGTTTTGGAGTACACTAGCTTATACACAACCTTAAGGCTAAAATATTCATATTAAAAAAAACTACATTTTAATTTTGATTTCATGGGCACTTTAAAATACTGTGAATAATTCAAGGTACCTTATTATCAGATTATCTTATTATTGCTTAGATTTTTAGTAGAGATGCACCAATGTATTAAATCCAATATTTATCAGTGTGAAGGCGCTGTTGTATAATGTCTGATTTTCTCTGGGTAAATAATTAAATACTTTACAAAACAAAACAAAATATAGAAAATATAAAAATATAGTTTATCAGATATGCATCAAAAAATACACACACTATAAATCACGTGTGAACCAGAGTATGTGAGCGGAGTGGAGCGACAACAATTTCCCCTCCGCGCTCCGTGCATTTTATAACCGCTACGCTCCAGCTCCGCTCCGGGTTCACCGTTTCCCACTCTTGCTCCACTCCTCGCTCACTGATACCAGAAACACCGCTCCGCCTTCGCTCCGTGTCTAAACTATATCAGTATGTTTGAAATACCACAGTTCTGTTCATAACGTATATTAAAAGAAGAAAATAACAGAAATAAAACGAAAGTATAGTTTTAAAGAGGCTTATTGGAACACAAGTGCGCAAACTTTTTTCCTCATGCCAAGCTAACATGTTGTCAGTCAGCATTAAAAGGTATAATTGCTGCTTTTTGCAGTGCAAATGTTTGTGATAAAATAATAATAATAATAATAATAATAATAATAATAATACGACAGTCAGTTATTTTACGTACAGATCGCTGGATTTCTTATAGATTTCTTCTCATTCGAAATCGGATATACAGATGAAGTACCACTGTAAGTTTACATTTGTTTGAATGCATTATTGAGAGAGCGATTGCGTGTGAATACGTGTTGTACTTGTTAAAATCACGCTTTCACTTGAAAATATTCAGTATCTTGAAACTACAAACTAATTTACTGAAAACTATAACTTTCTACTCATGTCCATTGCCGTCGTCCTAGTTTTCACATTCGTTCTGATTTGAGTGATCCATCTCCATCAAGCTAGCTAAATAGGCTATGTTTAACACATGAATTCTTGCTATATATGCAGTTATATTATGGGTCGTTGTCATGAATTGTACTCGTGATGGAGCGGTAGTGGAGCGTTCTTGGAGCGAGTAAAAACCACAATGCTCCGACTTTTAAAATTTCTGCTCCTCACTCCATTAAAAATCACACGCTCCACTCCGCGCTCCGCTCCCACTCCGCTCCGCTCACATACTCTGGTGTGAACACTCAAGACTCACAGGAACATCTGTAGTCTAGGTTTTTAACGTCTTGAATAAAATAATTACTTTTTCTAAAATCTTTTATGTTCTCTTGTAATGTTGAGCTGTTGAATGTTAAATGGCTCTAATCCATGTTCAGTGAAAATGATTTGATGATGCAGCAGTAAACTAGTGTAACGAGGGACGCTGAGGCGGAGGTTGAAACCATATGCGGAAGTTTATTAACACAAATCAGGCAGAGGGTCAACACCGGAAAGCAGTCCAATAGCATACAACACAAACGTGGTCCAAGCAGCAGAGAGTTTATACAGGCAGTGGGTCAAATACCAAGTAATCAGTCCAATCCAGCAAACGTAACAACAGGGGTAATCCAGAGAGCGATAGTCATGAGGCATATACGGGGTCAAACCTTGAAAGCAGTCCACACCGGCAAACAATCCAAACAAGGGTGATCCGTAACTCAGTAATCCAGAGACAAAGCAAAACAGCAACAGGTAATCCAACAGAGTAATATACAACGCTCAGTAAGGCAGGTTACACTGGCAATACTTCGCAAAGATGTGAGCACATGGTGAGTCCTTAAATACTGCCAAACAGGAAGTAGCAGTAGAAGCAGCAGAGGGAGCATGCAGGCAGTCCTGGGCTGAGGGCTCCCTCTGCTGGCTTGGCGTTACAACTAGCTACTACACCTTAAACCAAGCGTTCTCAACTCTGGCCCGCAAGATTCATTATCCTGCAAATTTCAGCTCCAATACTAATCAAACACATCTGAACAAGTTCATCAGGAAGTGATCTTTAAGGATCACTAGAAAGTCATAGGCAGGTGAGTTTGATCAAGGTTGGAGCTAAACTCTGCTGAAAATGGATTTTGTGGGTCAAAGTTGAGAACTCCTGCCTTAAAACCTCGTGTTTTTGAAATTTGCTCATTTAAAACTTGATCAAAACAGTGATTGATTAGAATGAAAATTAAGTGAGCAAGTGACAGCCCAAGGCATAAGAGAACAAGTGGCTGCTTAGGGCCACTGTGGCCAGCTTGAATTTATTTTATTTATTTATTTATTACTTTTTTGTGATATATTTGATCAATGGACAATGATAATTACACAAAATGAAATATTAAATAATCTACATTTCCCTATCTGTCGTACACTCCGAGTTGTGTCGAGTAGTGTACAACACTAGGGGTCGCTCTTGGGAGCCCAAACACCTCTGAGAGTTTGAGAAAAGGCCAATGAAATTGGGTGTGCAGAATTTGCATAGCTGGCCACGGCCCGGGCATCTGGGTATAAATAGGGCAGCGCATGCTCTGCTCACTCATTCTGTTTCTTCGGAGTCGAATACAGCGTCTCCCTGTGAGAAGCAGCGGTCTCTCCCTTCTCTTACTCAAATGAGTGTTGCGAGAGTTCCCCTGCGTGCTTCGACGGCGATCTTGAAGAGCAATCTTCCTCCTAAAAGTGCAATTTCTCTGAAAGAGCTGGATTTATGACATAAAATGAATGCTGAATGAACGTGCATTTTTTTTTCCACCGTCTCTCTCTCGCTCTCTCTCTCTCTCACACACACACATACATATATAATCAAAACATATAAGTTACTAAGTGTACCGAACTATTATTAAACAACGCACACATTGTTAAAGTTTTTTTTTTTACTTACCGACAGGGCAAACAACTACTACTTTTTAGCTGTTTGCAAACAACAGTACTATCTTCTTATTGATGCTTCTTCCTGTTTCAAAATAAATGAAAATGTGACATATGTAGACATGGGTGTGGCTTTTGACGTCACATTCCTCGTAGCTTCGTCTGATGCCTTTTAGTCTGAGTCAGTTTCGTCTGATGCCTAATTATACAAGACCTGACACTTGACGTTGTTTTAACTGAGACCTGAAGCCTTTCAGTCTGAGGCACGATGCCTTTTTATTTTCTGACTCTCTGACTGATGTCAGAGGATGTCCTAAAATGTACACTGTACCCCAGTGTTTCCCTATGTGTTTATAGCCCTGTGTTTGGTTTAGTTTTGTCAGATCTAATCTCAAATGTTATTCTTGTTTATCATATTTGTTTGCTTTCTCATGTTCTGATGCTATTTTGATTTCATTAAATAACTGCTTGTGAACAGATTCCCCTGCTTGAAAAAAACAGCTAAAAACAGCCAACCAGGCTGGTCTTAGCTGGTCAGGCTGGGAGATCAGCCTAGGATAGTTTTAGCTGGGGGTTTTTTCAGCAGGGTCCGCCTTTTATTTTTCATCTTTGTTTAACCATAATGCTGCATCCAACTGCTTGAACGTTTATAAATCTTGACCTGAAAGCATTTCCTCCTCTGCCTTTTTTTTTGTTTTGAGATCAGTTGAGTCCTTTGGCTCATTTAAGAGGAGATCTGACACTGCTGTGACAAAAAAAATATATATATTTTAGTTGTCAAGATATTACATATACACTAATTAATATAACACAACACTAAATATAGCATAACACTTCCCTTGCACAGATTGCACTGTTTGTAGGTACCTGTCTTTACATTTCAGAGCCCGTATTAATTAAAATTCTTAGTGCAAAGAGTTGCTCCTAGTGACAAAATTCTAAATTCTAATCATATTAATTAAAAGAGGTCCTAATGGGTCATCGAATGCTAAGTTCACTTTGACATGTTGTTTGAACATTAATGTGTGTTGGCAGTGTATGTACAAATCTACCCTATAATGATAAAAATCCATGCAGTGGTTTTTAATTAATCTGAAAAATAATATCCCCTTTTTCAAATCGAGCCATGTTCGCGCAAATAATTAGTGATCCAGCTTCACTTACAGCAGAAGTGAGTACAAGGGGTTTTTATGAATCTTTTTGATCGCCTTTCCTAATAATGTGCCAGTTAGCAAGTTTAGCGGCTAAATGCGGCTAAAGTAAACAGGCTCGTCACTCCACAGGGCGGGGTGAGCAGAGCTCATTTGCTTTTAAAGCAGCCTCGACCAGAATGGGATGATGTTTGCAGAGCTGATTTTGACAAGGTAAACAGGATGTTGTTTTACACAACCATTGAGATTTTTTTAACCAAAGTATATTATAGACTTTTCATTAAGGCCCTAAAGAATCATATCAACTTGTGGAAAATGGGCATCCGATGACCCCTTTAAGGTCCAGAATTGTTAGGAGTACGGAAAAAGACTTTTAAGAGGCTTAAGATTTTCTTTAGCAGATGTATAGGGAGTAGCAAGTCTCTGTACCTGCTCTGCTGCAGCAGCGGCTTAGCAAATCCAAGACCAAACACAATAACATTGACATGAGTCATGACAAAACTATTAGCAGAACCACCTGCTTTTTTGGCACGTCACACTGCAAGAAACTAGGAATGGTTGTAGTTCTAAGTAAATTAACTAAACTAAATTAGCTTCTACTTCAGAGTAGGAACTACCAGAGATTAAGTGTATGCTGATTGGCTAAACACATACGAAACACAGGCTAGCCAACATATTAAAAAAAATGTAAAAATAGTTCCCTATCTGTCGTACACTCCGAGTTGTGTCGAGTAGTGTACGACACTAGGGGTCACTCTTGGGAGCCCAAACACCTCTGATAGTTTGAGAAAAGGCCAATTAAATTGGGTGTGCAGAATTTGCATAGCTGGCCACGCCCCGGGCATCCGGGTATAAACAGGGCAGCGCATGCTCTACTCACTCATTCTGTTTCTTCGGAGTCGAATACAGCGTCTCCCCTGTGAGAGGCTGCACCATTCACCTCTTCGCCGATGGATTCTTAGCGACAAGCAGTGGTCTCTCCCTTCTCTTACTCAGATGAGTGTTGTGAGAGTTCCCCTGCGTGCTTTGACGGCGATCTTGAAGAGCAATCTTCCTCCTAAAAGAGCAATTTCTCTGAAAGAGCTGGCATGGTTGGGATTGTGTGTTGGTTAACATTCCTTTCCCTCCGTGTTCTTCTGGTTGCGGCTACCTCCCCGAACGATCGATACGACCATTGTATTCAGTGTTGAGACTCTCACACTGATGCAGCGCTTGTTGTTGTTTCATGTTTTGCCGGTGAAAACATGATCTGGGCGCGTTTGCTCGCGAGCCGTGTGCTTTTATGTCAAGGCTCACCTTGACTGCTCCATTCCGGTCCTTCTACTTCCGGATACGAGGCCGCTACGGTGCGTCAATTGGGAGCAATTCGAAGCGAGAAAGGTTCCGCCGGAACTGTCGCTCCTCGCGTCCCACGATCAAACGGAAACATAATGCAGGTGCGTTTTGCATACGAGCCGTGTGCTTTACGTGAAGCCGCGGCTCACCCCGACTGCTTCTCACTTCGGTCCTTCTACTTCCAGGTACGAGGCCATTGCGATGTGCGTCGGGGGCGTGCATTAGGGAGCAGGGAAGGTTCTGCCGGGTGAAAACCCCACAAATCTCTCGCTCCTCGCGTCCCGCGATTGAGCTTCCGGTTGAGTTTGTTAGTCTGTCTCAGTACAGCTGACTTTCTTATTCAGAGCTCCTAAATGGGCGGAAAAAAGGCCAGGAGGGCGTAAGCTGTTTAAGCTGAAGCTTCAGCTGAGCAAACCTCTATGGGGGCTGATTCTCAGCTTGAGGCAGACGCTAAAATGGAGGCCATGCTTAAAACGGGCAGCCAAGGGGGCCTGATTAATAGACATCTGGATAACGACCTTACGCTTGTTTCCAGTGCCTGTTTCCCAGGAATGCACGAGAAGTTGATGAAATGGTGATGATGATATACCAACTTCTCCTCCTTCACCACCCTCGATGGGGGTCCAGCGAGGGGGTTTCAGAGGTTCCCCAGGTGGAGAGGGCGATTGCGGTGTACTCCCCGCAAAACGCCGCCGCCTGACGGATTCCTCCCATGACTCCCGTCCAGGGCCCGTAGATCCTTCCGGGCAAGGATTACATGGCTTTTGGACAAGAAGGTCACAAAGGTCACGGAGGCTACCCTCGCCCTCTCGGGTGGTGGGTTATGCATTCTCAGTTATCTCTGTGACTGGCTGTCCTAGCACACTCACGAGGTTCGGTTTGCACTCTCAGGGATGTGTTTCACAACCACCTGGCTTGTTTGGGACTTCAGGTCATTTCTGAAAAGAGTAAACTCTCCTCAGTACAGTACTCTGTATGGACTCAGTCACTGTTCTTGCCTAGGACTGTGCATAGTCAGTGCTGTAATGCGTGAGTGCACTCTGGTTCAGCACAGCGGCCCCCTTCATGTACCAGGGCTCTGGGACATGTGGCATCTTCAGCCGCAGTCACGCTGCTTGACCCGATGCATGTGAAACCGCTGTAGCACTGACTGTTTTCCCACTCCCACTGTGTTTTGGTGTAACTAACCTTATTTCAGGGTTAACAGAGTTTTCACTTTACCTCCGGCCCTCTGTATACAAAGAGTTTCTTAAAAGACACGTATTTCATTATACAGAAATAAAACACACTTCTGACCACTTTTAAAACCAGAGGTGGGTAGAGTACCCAAAATTTGTACTCAAGTAAAAGTAAAAGTACTTATGGAAATATTTACTCAAGTAAGAGTAAAAGTAACAATCCCAATAGTTACTTGAGTAAGAGTAAAAAAGTATCCGATGGAAAAACTACTCAAGTAGCTAGTTACTAGTTACTTCTGATCTGATTGATATAAAGCGAAAACCTTGAACTTCAAACTATTTGGAAAGCTTCCACACACCTCTCCTTGAAAGTCTCTTTGTTTTGTTTATATAAAACGTAGGCTGAAGTAAAGTAGCCTATCTCAGTCCTGTGATGGGCACATTAGTGTACAAATTTGTGTATAACGTCACAGTATGCACTTCAATTTATTTAGATTTTTGGAAAATGGATATGAAAAGATGCAGACGTTTAGAATGAACGTCACGAACGTGTGTTGTTTGTAAGGTTCACAAGATATTTGTCATTGCTTGCACAAGCGCGCATATGAGGAAAAACATTCGGACAGTGTGTGAAATATGGTACTATAAGGTCAAAGTGCCCATAGTTACCAAATTACCATTAATAGGGTTCAAATAGGCATCATATTAGCTGCTTTTCCACTATCGTGATAGAATGTGTGTGCTAAGCGAAAGCGCGCTGTATGATCAAACAGCCAAGTAAACAGCTGTTACGCTGCGTTCATAGCTCATGCATTAATACTGTCAATAAATGTGTTAGTTTTTAGAAAGGTTTTACCTTCTGTGTCCGTCTCCATTGGCATGCATATCCCCTCAGCATTTGTTGGTAACGTTATACCTGTCGTCGCCTTCTGTTTATTTTATTTTTTGCGTTGTTTATAGTTGTGTCCTGTTATTTATAGTTGTTTCCTGTTATTTAACAAAGTCCCAAAAACAGAAATATCTGATCATATCTCTGTTTATAGTACAATTGCGTTACCAAGGCAACGACTAACGCATTTGTATTTACATTCCAAAGAGTTCCGTTATCGGCACCACAGTGGAAAATGAAACCGTATCCGTGCTGACTGGCCCGGATCGGCACGGAACGGAACGGTTAAGCGAAAGAATGCATCGCATTATGAAACTGTTCTTTCTCACATCTTGAAGTGAAAAAATAGAGTTGATTTGAGGCCACGGGTGATCTGCCCCCGATAGCGCACACACGTCATCCTCTGCTTCAGCCATCATCTTTCTAAACGCGCGCTGAACTTACGCGGAGATGCGTAGCAGACTCTCGCGAAGCAGCCTCTCCAACGTCTAATATTTATTACAATTTTGTCAGTAACGGAGTAACGCCATCAAATGTAGCGAAGTAAAAGTAAAGTTTTTTCACTAAAAATGTACTTGAGTAAAAGTAAAAGTACCTATCTTTAAATATACTCTAAAAGTACTAGTTACCCCAAAAAATTACTCAAGTAAATGTAACGAAGTAAATGTAATTCGTTACTACTCACCTCTGTTTAAAACCCAGTAACCAAACCACATCAGATTCACTCAGAACTTGCTAAAGAACAAATCAAACATAAATGTAAATAAAAAAACTAATGAAGTAGCCTATGAAAACCATTTATGTAAGTAAACACATTAGCGTGTTGCTCACTCTTTCTTTCTGCAGATGAAGTTGAGTTTGTGAGATTCAGGAAGGCTGATCCAGCGCTGATCTCCTCCAGACTGAACTGCTCCTTTTCTGTTCTCGAGGCTGCAGTTTTCCCGTGTCGTTCCGTTCCCTGGAGCCCAGTTGTGATACCACACGATCTCTCCACTCACCCAGAGCCACATGTTCATGCTGCAGTAGTTGTGTAAACCCAACCACACCGCCGCAGTAGACGCCCGTTTAACCACGTTCATCACACCACGCTGAATCTCTTCTGAATGAACCGAGACCAGATCCACATGATTCTGTCTCCAGTAACTCAGAGCTTCAGACCACGTCAGATTCTCTTTGATCAGAACCAGTTTATCTGGAAATGAAACAAACCACAAGCAGAAACTAGAGAGAGACTGATCAAAACAACATGCAGAACAAACACTGTGGATGAATTTGTCATGTCAGACATGTAGCGTGAACTTTAAGAGATCTGGAGGTGATGATGGATTGTGTTTTGTGAGGATCTACTCACCTTCATGACACACAAAAGGAAACTGATAATTGCAAGAGATGTCATTCCATTGTCCCTGAACATTCGGTGCAATCACTGCACAGTTTTCAACACCTCCAGCATTATTAGGTTCACCAGTGTTCCAGTATCTGAATGAGGAGTCACTCTGATCTGACCACTGCCATGAGTCTCTGAACAGACCGATCCAGACATGTGATCCAGATAAATTTCTATCACTAATGAACTGCTCAACCTGTTGATTCTCATTCTGGTTTCTCACACTGACCAGATCAATGTGATTCTGTCTGCAGTAACTCTGAGCGTCTCTCCAATTCATCATCTGATTGACAAAGATGAGTCCTGTGTTTGCTTTAAGAAAAACAAGAGCAAAAAAAAAAATCATAAATCAGTTTATTATACTTACTCTGCTTTATGGTTTGGATGTGAACAGGAGCAGTGGTGGAAATAAAAGAAATATATAATTGAAAGACTTAAGCTGATTCTACAGCTGGTGATATATTGAATATTCACAATGTTAAAAGATATTTTATACCATGATCTGTCTAAAACTTCATTCTGTTCGGCTGAAACGTGCATTTAAACCATTAAATGAAACACATACAGTCAGATAGTCACACAGAGAAAAAAAAAACATTAAGAAACACAGAAACGTGACGTCAACGCTGTGAAATTTAAACTAGCATCACTATCAAATCACTACATTACATTTCTCAGCAATGCAAGTTTATGTTTAATAGAATTCAAGTTAATCTACATATAAAATGAAGCCCTTATAGGTTTGTGTTGAGATACTGAAGGCTGAAATTATCAAATTGAATCACCTTAAGTCACTGTAAAAAGATTTTTATGCTCTTTAATGATAAGTTTTTTTTTATTGTGACAAACTATCAGAGGGACAACAAAAGATCAAAGTGTGTTCAGTAAATGAAATCTTTTCTTCTGGCAAATATTATGTTGATACAGAAATTTTCTCAACACTGAAAGTGAGACAAATATCCACAGTCTGTACTAAAGTTGTGAGCAAATTAAATATTCATACTGTTTAATGTTCAATTACAATGTGGCATATGGTGCATAAATTAACTCACTGTTGTTGCAGATGAAAGGTCGGGTATCACTACATGGTATATCATGCCATTGTCCATTTAACATCATACCATAATCATCTCTGCCATCTGGTTGTCCAGTAGCCCAGTTCAGATAGAGCACAGGTTCACCTGAAGACCACTGCCATTTATAATGACCCATCTTCTGCAGCCCAATCCAGACATATGGAAAACCTCCAAAATCCACACTCTTTTTCAGCTCGTTCATGTCATTCATGTTGTCAATGGTGGCCAGATCTGTGTAATTCTCTCTGCAGTATCTCTGAGCTTCAGTCCAGGTCTTCATCTCATTTATAAAGTGATACTGACGCTGAACACATTCAGATACGGAGCAGAGAGCTGTGAAAGAGAGACTTTGCTTTAATGCTTTTCATAACAGGATCAAACCTAATGAAACTAGAAACCATAAATAAAACCACAAACACACTCACCAGTGAGAAGAAGAATGAAAAATAGAGTTTGGGCCATTTCTGAATTAGAAAAATACAGATAAACTCAGATTTCTAGATTAATTTTGGTGTAAAACATGATTTCAGCAATTAATGAAAAATTCAACATAAATGCACCATACACAATGATTAAGACAATATTAACATGTAAGAAGTCTAATTCTCACTAGAACAGGTGAGTTGTTCTTACTTTAGAGGTTGTGTGTTTCTGTCCTGAGTCTGATGTTTCTGTCTGCAGCTTTAATGTGATTATTGTATCTGCTCTCATCCCTTTATTCAGCTTTATATCATTTGTTTATTACTCCAAAAAATCCCTTTTCCTTTCTCTTCCTCCTTGATATGTTTTTCTGATATTTCTCTGTGTTGGTCTTTGACTGAGTTAATTTGAATATGGTGGAAACAGGCCCTACAGAAAGGGTCTGTACAGTTTGTTCCTGTATGCAAACTGTCTAATGACACATGCAAATGAAAAAAAAAAAGATCTTCACAGGTGATGTTGCTTCCTCTTCATATGATGTAAACTCACAATTATTATTATATTATTATAAACAAGGTTAAATTGTGTAAATTGTGTTTATTCATATTTTCTCATAGAGTGATTTATATTTAGCTTAACCTAAAGTGTTCAATTACACATTAACTCAAACATTTTCTAACATTCAAACCATACTATTGCAAAGAATATATCAGTGCTGGTACTACTACATCTCATTGCTGCATATGAGGCATTCTTCTAGAGAGACTGGAAAACGTCTCAGGTTACGTATGTAACCCTGGTTCCCTGAGAAGGGAACGAGACACTGCGTCCTCTAGGCTCTTGGCCATGCTTCGGATGTGAGCTTCAGACGAAGAAGCGACCGTCCTGTTCTACCGGCGTCCTTTTATACTGTGGTCGCGCCGGTAGTGACGTCATAGGCTGTCGCCGGCCAACTGCGTTTGTGTTTTTGTATGTAGACTTCAGACACGGGTCACGCTGACGGCGTTCCCCTAGCGCCCCCTAGAGGACGCAGTGTCTCGTTCCCTTCTCAGGGAACCAGGGTTACATACGTAACCTGAGACGTTCCCTTTCGAGGAACTCAAACTGCGTCCTCTAGGGGGCGCTAGGGGAACGGTTATACCCACGCAGCCACGCTGAGGGGAGTGCCTGCGATCATAGAGGCGAGCACTAAGTACCAACCCCCTAGGTTCTAAGGGAGTCACCCCCGGGACGTAACAACGGCTGTTGGTGACATATCCCCTACGGCCAGAGCCTGGGCTGCATACCCAACTTACCTGAGGGGGTCAGTAGTACTGGACCCTGGGTAGAGCCTCAAGCTGGAACTGAGGTATTCCTTCAAGGGGATAACGCCAAGTACCTAGGAATACCTAGGTTGGCCTGTCACGCAGGAGCTATCGCAACTCTGAAGGGTTCCCTCAGGAGCCACAGGTGGTAACTCCCTGCTCAAGTGGATGAGCAAGAATAAGGCGAGAAAACCGTTCTTCTAGCCTGGCAGATGCTCTGGAGTGGGCCCCAAGGTGGCCGGGGTTGTAACCATCTCGAGAAAGGGTACGGGCAACGGCGCGTGAAAACCACTACCATAAAGGATTTTAGAATGGATGCAAAACATTGGTGCATTCCATACCACAACGTGGATTTTACAAAAAGTGCCCAGAAAGGTTCGTGTGGGCACTTACCATACACCTGGATTTGAGAAAGCGCCCAAAAGGTTTGTGTGGGCCTTACCAAAAAATGGATTTTTAGACGTACCATTGGGAAACGGTGAAATAGGAAGACCCTCAGAGCGAGGGGAGCATTGCCGGCATAACAAGGCTTCAGGGGGAAGGCAGAGAGGGCAAATCTCGGTTGCCAATATGGCAAATGCTCACAGCAGACCCTCCAGGGAGGGGAGCATAATAAGCCAGGCGGACAGTAGCTACTGCTATCTGTCCAACGGAACTGCCATAGAGCCGAAACACTTAGCCAATTAGGAGAGGCTGCGTGTTGGAAGAGGCTTCAACTCGCTAGGAGGAGCCGCTGGTCACCCCGAGGAAAGGGACGAGCTCTCAGTAAAACCCCCTTCGTAGAGGGGGGAGTATCGTCGTGCCCTGTGGAGAAGCCTTGGGGATCAGACCCCAGTGATCAGTTCTTTGGCCAGATGGTAGTAAGGGCAAACCTTAATTGCCCAACAGGGCAGTGCTCAAAGCAAACCCTCGGTGGAGAGGGGAGCAACTGCACCAAACAGACAGTAGGTGCCGCTGTCTGTCTAAAAGAGGGACAGGCCTCACTCCTTAGAGACAGGAGGAACACCTGATTTCCCAAGAGAAACAAGCTCTCAGCAAACCCTTCCATCAAAGGGGAGCATCGTTACACTGTGCAGGGGAGGCCAGGGAAGAGATCTGAACACGGAGGTCTAAATCCAGTACTGGCGATCAGCTCCTTGGCCTGAGGGGAAGGCAGTAAGGGTAAATCTTAGTTACCCAATGGGGCAGTGCTCAAAGCAAACCCTCGGAGGAGAAGGGAGTATACTGCACCAGACAGATAGTAAGCACCGCTATCTGTCTAGAATTACTGCCGCAGTACTGACACATTCGACTAGACAAAGGTCGAGTATCAGGAGATGCTTCTACACCCGGGGGACGGGAGGAACGCCTAATTCCCAAGAGATACGAGCTCTAAGCAAACCCTTTTGAAAAAAGAGGAGCATCGTTGTACCTTACAAGGGAGGCCCAGGGAGAGATCATGCCAGATATGATGGGGAGCCACCTCTATCAGACTGCGCACGTGCAGTAGCGTCTCCAGCTCTCAGGCTGTGTCACGGGTTTGCTCTTAAAAGAGGGAATAGCCAATCCCACCCACACAGACCTGTGCTTACCACCTTAATGGAAAGCATGGGCCCTGCTTCATCAAGGCCCGCAGAACCTTGAGAACATGGGCCAAAGTGTAGCCAAGGCTTCTCAGAGTGCCCAGAGAATTTCTGCAGAAACCACTCTGACTCATGAGATGGTGAAAGCAGCGTGATCAAGCCCACTCCTTGGAGGGGCGATCACTAAATCACCAGAATGGCATGAAAAATAGGTCTGTGTAAAAAGAGTGCAAACCCGGAGGCGAGGACCCCCCCGGGGCGGGACGCGGATAGAGGGTCTCAGCCAGGTGGCCACAGGTCCATGTGTCTATCCAGCAGCTTCCTGCGAAAACATTCGAAAAGCTTACCTGGAAATAGGAACATAGCCCTATATGTAGTGCTGTTAGGAGGACCTGAGGTTCCTCAGTCGAGATGCCGAGAGGCGGATCCAGGCAAGCAGACCATGACCATGGTCGAAGACCAGAGGGGGGTGCTCGAAGAGGACCTACCAGGGAAACACAAGACAGGTCCAAGTAATACAGCACAGTAGACACATAATGAGGGATTGTACTCACCCACCGTGGTTCCCGCGTATGTCTCCAGGGCCCGGTTTTAGATTCCCATAAAACCATTTCTCCCTGACCATCATGGTGAGAATCTACTAGAACCCTGCAGGGGAGATAACACCAAACAGG